>NC_068372.1:322948-676055 GCF_023724105.1 Carassius gibelio
GTTTCTTTTGAAGGAACTCTCTCAGTATTCTCAGAAGTTCTGCACCTTCGGATGTGGCTGCACTTTCCTTGTTAGATGTGGGCTCAGCCTTGAGTTTCCAAGCATCAAGTCGAGAGGGTTCCCCCTCCCGGCTCCCTGGGCTTGGTGTTCTGGAGGCTGGAGGTCGGCTATTTCTGGGTCGTCGGCCGGCTTCCCAGGTGCCCCCCCCCCTTTTGGTTATGGGAGGGGCGAGGCCGGTCCCAGGATATTCCAGAGTGGTCGTTCTGGTGCTTCGGACGGGCAACACCACCGCGACCGCGCTGCACTCTGCTGGCTTGGAACGGTCTTGACTCTCGGTTGATGGGTGTATAACTGGGGTGCTGTTGGGTGCCCTCTAGGGTCAACTCTGAATAGGACTCAGAGACAGAGCAAATAGTTGGGTGTTTTACTGTCTTTTCTGACACAGTCTTTTGTTTGGTGTAGGCCTTATGTGCTAACTCACGTAACTGTTGCGTTGACATGCTACGTGGGCACGCTAACACTCCCAAATGGTGGCTGACAGTAGGATGGAGGTTTCGCAGTTCGGAAGTTGACGTCTTCCTCCATGCCTGGTTCATTCCTTGCTCCGAAGTAGGCACGTCGCAGTCGGTTGTAGAAATTTGGTGGGGTTTCAAGTCGACCTTGCTTGAGGTCCATTGCGGTTATTAGGCCTTGGTCTGATTCTGGATCAGAGAATTCATGCACCAAAGCTTTTCGCAGTTGCTGGTAGTCCGTTTTGACAGTCTCTGGTTGACGGTCTAAGAAACTGCGTACCTCACGACTGGACGTAATTCTGAGCAGGTACAATTTGTCCCAAGTGGTTACGTTGGTGACAGTTTGCAAGTGAAAGTCTATATCTTGTAAATAAGCGTGAATGTCGTGGCCTCCTGCAGGATCTGGGTTGAACGTAGGGATGTTTCTAGCCAGCTTGTCCAGTTCTTTTGGAGTTATGTTTCCGTGGCTGGTGACCCGGACTTTCTGGAAGGGTTTTCCTACCCCCACTTCTGAGAGGGGTTCGTGGAGGCTGGCTGGTGACATTTTGAAAAGCAGACTTTCACCCCCTTTTTCAGCTCGAAGTTCTTGGCTGAAAGGCTGGAGTTTACTGGCCAGGGCAAACTCTGTGGAGTGTGTTTCCTCTTTCTGTTCACGTTGCAGGCTATAAGAATGTTTCAGTTCTCTGTGAACCATGTCAAGTTCATCTATTAGAAAGTCTTTATGCTGTGTAAGGTCGTGGATTTCAGCTCGGGCCATTTTCAGGTGATTTTCATAGGCCTTAACTTTAGCATATCTTTCTTTCAGTTCGATTTCAGCCCTTTCAAGGAGAGCGTCACGTTGTCGGAGCTTTGCCTCGAATCTCTCTCGGGTTTCTCTCTCCAAATGTTCTCTTTGGTCTGTGTCCAGACGAAGATTCTCCAGGGCATTTTGAAGTCTTTCCACTTCTTTCTGTAGCTCTGGATCTGTAGCGTTCTCTTTCTCGTGCTGGTCTTGGGTCTCGAGAAGTAGCTTATCTAGACGACTCTGGATGTGGGCCTGATGCTGTAGGGCTTCCTCCACTCGAAGTCTCAGAGCTGCGGCTTCCTGCTCCAAGTCGTGGTTGCTCTTTTCGCTGATCCGTGCCTGGGCGATGAGGAGGCGAGCTAGGTGATCCTGTGATCCTGGCGAGTTCTTTATGGGTGTAACTCTGCGTCGGTTCATTTGCCATCAGCTGGTCCATCAAAGTGTCCAGTTGTGTCTGGCTGAAGTGCTGCAGGTCACTGGTGTCCTTTGGCAGGAAGGAGGTCGTCATCGTCTCCAGCCTTGTCGCTAGCTGATCCCAATGGACTGCGGGACAGGATGCACGCGACATCCTGGCTCACTGCGGACGAGAGAAGCACAACACACACACAAAGAGGCCAATGCAAGTTTGTTACGGGCTATGCCGTCTATAAGAATTTTGGCTAACTGATGCAGACAGTTAGACAGGGAGGTGGGTCCAATTAGGGTCGGCCCAAAATAGAGACTTGACAGGGGGTAGCCTCGTGAGTCACCTGGTGACACCGGCTGCTCGGTTGTCGCTCTACTACTTAGCTCTCCCTGGGTGTCTCTCGGTGAACTGCAAGAAACAGAATCACAACAGCATGCAAAAAGGTGAAGATAGGAAAGAGCACAGTGAAAACAAAACACCAAATAAATTGGTCTGCAATGAAATGTAATGAATAAGAACGCTAGAAGTGTTAGGTAGAGAATAAAGGGGCTAAGCCTGCTACTTTTCACAAGAGTTTCTGCTAGGGCCTACAGCACGTGCGGCTAGGGGAGTAAGAGACCTAGGAAAAGGGTGTGGCTTAGAGAGGAAATGGACCAAACACTTAACATAAATTTCTGGGGGAATATCTAATATTCTGTTCCATATAATAAGTGGATAGGTTTTATCACATTTGGTTCACCTGGTGGAATCCAGCGGCACGGTCAGCCTCCCTGGCGCTCCCAAACACTCAACAGCAGTGTCCCTGGCCCTCCGTTACTCTGACGCTGCGCCCTCTCAAACAGCTTGTGACTTTTAACACAACCGGCAACACCAAGATGTCAACCGCCAGACAGCACTACAAAATTGGGCTGTTTCCCAGAACCCTCTCTTAGAAAAGAAAGTGGGCCCCGATTTAGCCCCCGGTTTAGATACTGGTCCCAGAGATTGCGTCGTGTGTCGGCTGGACTGATTGATAACCGTTGGAGTGCCAAATTGCTGATTTCTCCACTGCGTGCCGCAAACGGACAGAGATAAGAGGGACCGAGTTACACTCACAGCCAGTGTTGGTAACGCTGGTCGGCCCCCTTGCTCACTGGAAACCTGAGATGACTGTCCAATCACCAAGGGAGTTCTACAATCAAATACACAAAGGATGAACAAAGGAAACTTACAGTGAATTAACCCTTTCGAGTCGATTAACGCATATATGCGTTTTGAGTCATTTTCTCCTGATAACCCCGAAAAGAACTTAAATTACACTCTCAGTTTTAATCGTACAGATAAGAGCAATACATCATTCGAATCTGTAAAGGGTCTAGTTTTTTTTGGATACAGACATAATAACAAAGAACCTTTGTGCACTTATAAATTAAAGATAACAAACAAAGTGCGCTGTCTGCAGTCATTGTCTCCGCTGATCGTCATGTACAAACACGTCATTAAAATGAACTGTAACTCCGTGAATACTCAACGAAGAGACATGAGAGAGATATCTATAGAAAGCCTGAAATGTCTACTTTTAAACTAAACAAGTGCTGCCGAAAACAAATATTCTGAGATAAAGTAATCCATATGAAAACAACGCGATGTCTATTTTTCATATCTCCGCTCATTATATCTAATGTGACCACGCCACCGTGCTTAAGGCTCTATTCAGATTCAAACTGAAGCGCGCGGCTTGCATACGGCCACACAGAAGAAAAAGCGAGACTGTTCTTCAAGTTTTTATTTTATTTTACTGTTTGCTTCGCGATGAGAGGAATAAGACATAATTCACCCCAAAAAGATGTGATGTGGTTGAGGATTTGAAAAATGGATTTCCTCAGAAAAAAGAATGAAGCACTTTATTCAGCAGAGATCATAAACATGAGTAAGTCTCTTTTTATTTATTTGTACTAGTTTTCACATAACGTGTAAACATTTTACTAGTCAGACTTTTTCCAAATACTTTTTCCAAACTATAATTCCTGACTAAATGTATAATCAAGTGAAACATTATGAAGTTTCAATAACAATATACAATACTATACCATTCAAAAGCTTGCTGTAAATAATATAAATGTGACAAATAGAGATAACTCTAACAAATGTAAAAACAATGCAGTTCTTTCGATTTATTCCCCCTAAGAAAACCTGAAAAATATTCTCAGCTCTTTTCAACATTAATAATAATGATGATGATGATGATGATGATGATGATAAATGGGGTTTATTTGGTAGAAAATAAGATTGTTAAAAGGATTTCTGAAGGATTGTGTGACTGGAGTAAGGATGCCAAAAAATTTGTTTGAAAGTAAGCTTTGATTGTTCCTAATAAAATGTTTAACTGCTCCCCCAAGTGGATATTAAATTATGTTGTGGGATAATTAAATATATTCTTAATAAACTGCAAACATAAAATTATATACTTTTATTTTGTTCTCACATTCTTTCTTGTAAGTCCTCCCTCAGAGTGGCACAGTTGAATGAGAGGCTCATTATGCAGCTCATTATGCAGGCCTTTGTCTTCTCAGGTGTAAATCACAATGATATTCATGATAGTTGACGCCTACTCGCATATGACTTTTACCAACAAAAAGTGTCTTAGAAAATTTAAATCAATATATTGTTTTCTGTGAATGAGTAAACAAGATGATTTTCACATAATTTAGAAAGAAAAATTCTAGGCTACAAGCTCCAGTTCTCAACTTTTCCGGCAACCAATTTTATGTATGTGTTTTATTGCCTTATTCAAGTGACTTAACATTTTTAGTTTTTTACTAACCATGCATAACATTTTTTTCCTCAAAAATACAATCATGTACATGCATGCATTTCACATATTATTATAGCCCAGTTTGTGCTGATTACAGTGATATTAGACTTTACCCATTTAGATATTTATAAGAAACTGAAAAAAGCACAAATATCAGGGCATGACAAAACTTCTCCAGGACCCAAAAATACCCTTAGAATCCAGAGGGTTAAGGTTTGGTTTGTTTAATCATCAACTGAGTCAATATATATGTAGAAATAAGAGGTAACAGCTTTACCTAATAATGATAAAACAAAAACAAAAGCTTATGATAATGATGGTAATTATCAAAATAACCTAAGCCAAAAGAGAGAAGAAAGATAAACAAACAAAAAGGGCTATATAAAATATTATTAAAAAATACAAATAAAAAAATATTTAAAAAAAATATTAATATTAATAATAATAATAATAATTAAAAAATTAAAAAAAAATTAAAGAAAAAAAACAACAACAATAATAAAAAATAATAATAAAATAAATAACAAAAGACAGGAATGAGCACGGGAGAAGAAGAATCTGGTTTTCACCACAAAGGGGGCGTATTCACTCTGTGGCTTAACCTGGTGGGCAGAAAACTTAATTCAATAAAAATTTAAAACTGGTTTAAATCAAAAATTAAAATAAGCAGCTGAGAAGAATTAAAAGGTAAATCTGAATAAATACCCTATAATAACCAACGATAACAGTAATGTATCATTAACAATTATGAAATTAATCAGAAAGGGTAAAAGTAGATGTATGCAATTCAAAACAGAACCGAAAAGAAAGAGATCAGAGAGATGCAAGCTGTGAACTGACTTAACATGTGACTGCCACTAGATGGCTTACTTCCTTCTAAATGTGTTAATCAGTGGTTGGCCTGAAACATTTAATTTACACTATTAAACAATTAAATTCTAATTCAAATCATGTTTGAACCAAATTCAAAGTAAATGTGAACAAAGGCAGGCAAAAATTCTCTAATACTGAAATAATACTCGCAAGAGCAAAGCTGTTAATGCAAATAATTATTGAAAATTTAGACAGCTAATTCAATAAATCACAGAGAGAAATAGAGGTTAGTAATTCGAGAGCCTTATCTGAAACGAGATGGCACTCATGCAAGCTGGAATCAGAAGACAGGGCAAATTGAAACTTCTAAACTTCCCTCTGGTGTTTAGATAGTGGAATTACAGCCAGTTTCACTATGATCTAATCTCTGTGCGCTCGTCAGCGCTGATTTTCTGCATCAAAATCGCAACTCACAAACAGACAAAGGTTTTATGACCCTTGAGGTGCTAAATTAAACAGCGCCTGAGGCCGGAGCCTTTCACTAACCAACACACGACTGTTAATAACAGGTTTTGTCCATCTGTTGACCTCCCATAAACATTTAACAAAATAGCACTTATGATTTAAATGTTTTAGGTTTAAAATCGGGTAGCTAAGCCAATTTAGACCAGGAGTTTTTTTTATCGTTTAAATTTTGAATATCACTGTGGTTCACCACGAATTCAATAACGATATTTAATAAGCAAGGCCTTTTTAACTGAATCATAGGAACATCACTCAGGTTCAGATTTACATATTACAATTAATAAAAGATTTCTTCATCTTTTAATTACTCATATTAAAATGTTGGTCTTCTCTTGACAGGAGACTTTTAACATTTACTGCAGTTTACTTTTATTAAAATAACAGTGAATATAGGTATTTTTAGGAACTGTTACTGTGCTGAACAGCTGGCTTTGTGCCAAATGAGTTGCTCGAAGCCGACTTAACTCACAATTCAAAAATGTGCATACATAATATTAACATCCAAAAATCCTAATGAAAATGAAAATGAATATTGCTCACAAAAAACAAAGTTTGAACCCTGCCCAAAATTAAACTCCACCATTAATATGTAGCAAAAATCACTTTCTGGGGAATAATTAACTCAAATGAAGTGAATATTAATGAGTCTATGAATATAACGTGCTTATTGCTTACAAATATTAAATTACCCAAAGAGGGAATATTTAATCATTTAAAGGTAACCTTTACTAGAATTAATTTAAGTTACTCTAGACAATCTGTTCGTCCAGCGAACTGGAAGCTAGACTTCCTTATCAAAATTCAATAAAAATACCCTTCTTACAAACTCCAAGAAATATTAATCTTCTGATTAGGAAAAAACAATATTTTCTGTGTCTGTACTACTAAGATTACTGAAATTAATTCATATAAAACAAAGCTTGTAGCGTAGATCACACGATTCAGGGACTTCGATCTCAATGAGCAATAAAACGATTCAATTCAAGCAAATTATAGGATTTAATAAAAACAGACTAAAGAGTACATAACTACAATTCACACGGGGGAAATATGAGTATATAGCAAAACGAAAATACAATTTAAACAAGGTAAACGAACAAGAATAAAAATGAGATAAATGAGAGAGAGAGAGGGAGAGAAAGTGAAAGTGAAAACCAATCTCAGCGTGGCAATTTCAAACAGTTAACTTTGCAAGAGACCCCAAGTCATTGAATAATTTCAAAAACATGGAATAGCTTAGACAACCTTAAACAGCTATTTTTAGTTGCGATATAAGAAAGTACTTGCTTTGATCTGGCTCTTGTGTGTAGCTGCGCTCAAATTGTCCGTCCGTGCGGCCTCACCGCGGTTCTTTCCAGAGCAGATGATGCGTGAGCTCGATGGTTAACGCGAAGGTAAACTTTGCCAAAAGATGATTAGACTTAAGTTCGTTTGGCTCGTGAAGACAATTGAACGAAGTCAAATATCCGAAGACAATAAAGAAAAACTAAAATGAAACGAAAAGTAAAGAGGAATAGACGGAGATCTTCTTGAATTCCGGTTGCAAAGCTGGGAACCCTCTTTTCTCTCTGGCGGAATGCCCAGAATACAGGTTTCCCTGAGCTTTTACGTACCTAGGTTTACACCTATTTTTCAGAATGAGCCAATGAAGTGTAAACAAACTGAGACGGGACAAATCTTCTTTGTTTGCTGATCTCCACCCACTGGTCTAATTTATGGCGATGACAAAATTAAACATTTTTCTTAAGCAAATCGTTCCTCTGAAACAATGCATCTTTTTGTAATTTGCTATCAAGATTCGTTACAGTCGTGTTTTTACGATTATACAGACACCAAGAACTATGATTTTACCAACCAGGTATACAGAGATACAGAGTTATTCTTAACTAAATGCATATAAAGTTTGCATTAAACACACAGTAACATTCATATATTCCACTATGCCGCATACATACATTTGAGCACAAAAAGGGAGACATTAAAATACATTTAGAGGTAGTTTTAGTAAAAAGGTCCATGGGCTAGCCAAAAATGCTTGTGCCTGTTTTTGAATGTGTGTGCGTCTTTTGAGTGTGGGTGCGTCTGTTTCGCTGGAATGTGTGATCAAAAAGGGGGGGTGTTTGTCTTCCCTTTTTGAAGTTCGATATCGCATCTCTGGATAGTCTCCAAGGCGTTATAACTCTCATCCACGCCAGGACGTTGCCGTCATGGCGGCGCCCAGGGTGGTGAGTTATGTTGTAAGAGGGTTGTAAAACGAGGGTCCTTGTTTTTTCTTTAACTCACGTTCTGGTCTTTGAGTGTAGAATTTGTCAAAGAGTCAGGATTCATTAATATGGAACAGATGGTTGAATACCATCCGCTCATTGGTGTTACAGAGTTCAGGAAATTGTCTTGACCAGGACCACACACCTAAATGCATTGAAGCAACTGCCATGTGATTGGTTGATTAGATAATTTCATTAAAGAGAAATTGAACAGGTGTACCTAATAATCCTTTAGGTGAGTGTAGATTGTTTACAAGTGTCAAAGGCTTCTATATCTGGTGAATCATTATCATTGAAAAGGGACTCTTTGCGCCATGTCAAAACACTGTCAGTTCAATCTGAAGGAGCTCCAAGAAGGTCTTCCTTCTTGTTTCCCAATCAGTGCATTTTCTGTGACAAAGCAAACTCCAAGTTCAAGGGCAAGACTGAAGAGCTTACAAAGTTTCAGAGTTTTTTTAACCTAGGGCACAGGAATTAAAGAAAGAGGCTCTTTATCGCAAGGTGCAGGGCAAGAACCTATTTGTAATGGAAGCACATCCATCATGCAGAAAAAACTTCAACACAGAGTACCAAACCCATGAGCGTGGAAGAGGAAGAGTAGAAAAGGCAGCAGACAACACTGACAGCCTGCAGGCCCAGAAGATAGCAGCACATAACAAGTCATATTGTGTGGTAAAGGATTACATTCTTAGGAATGTGATTAAATGCAAAGAGGATGTCCAGCTAAGATCCATGAGCAACTTGTACATGAAGACATTGGAAAATCAAGGTTTTCCTAATCATGAATACCGCAGTGAGAAATTGGCAAGACATATACAGGGAGACAAAGACATCTCTCATGAACTCACATTCTCCAAGGTGCAACAACATGAGTGTATTAAGTCGAACCTTATATACAGCTCAGCATTAATGTAGATGAAGCAGTTGGATGTGCATACAAACTTGAAACTTCAACTTCAAGAAGCAGCACTCATCCTCCACCCTCCAAAGAGTCAAAAGCAGCTACCATCGACACCTCTATCGAAGCAAATAGGTGAGTTATAAGTTAATTTACTGCTTTCGAGGTCCTAGATTGTCAATGCTGAACTCTTTTTGATACAGACATTTGATTTTGATATTTACTAAAGCAATTTTCTGTCTTTCTAGCTCACAGACAGAAAATTGCTTTAGTAAATATCAAAATCAAATACCCGTATCAAAAAGAGTTCAGCATTGACAATGTAGGACCTCAAAGCTGGTTGAATGATAAAGAAATAATATGTTGTGGGAAAAAAATCACCCTATGCGCTTATAGTTGATCCTCTACACATCTTTGGCCATTTTTTGCTATTTTTGTCCAGAAATAAGGTCAATATGTTGTCAAATGTCCATTAAATTCCTGGGGTCAGAATTGTATTGGAAAATGTGTTCATCTGTCTCTGTATGTTGTTTACTTCTAATGTTATGCCACTTTCTATATCACTTTTTGATTTTTCGGGGTCCTGTCGGGTGCAGCAAAGGGTTAAAAAAGAACCCTTTGGGACATTATTTCAGCTTGGCACCTGGCAGATTATGAAATAGACACTTTAAGGATTTTAAAAAATCAGGTGGCATAAAAAAAAAAAGCCGGGGGTTACGCGTGGACCCCTATTTCCATCTAGACTAATAAGCTTCTCTTTTTTTTTTCACTAAAAATCTTTTATCTGCACTCGTTCACTTCATTGATCTGCCATGTGCCTTGCGCTGCTTTATTTAACTTTATTTTTAATTTTATTATATGTCTTTTTTACATTCCCTTATTGTATAGTTCTATCTACATTTTATATTTGATCTAGATTTTTAGGCTCTACTGTTAATGTTATCTGTATGCACCAGGGTCTGAGAGTAACGCAATTTCGATTCTCTGTATGTATGTACTGTACATGTGGAAGAATTGACAATAAAGCAGACTTGACTTGAAAATAGTCTTATGTAGCTTGATGGTAACATTAGCTCTAATGCAGCTACATTTAATATTCAACCCATTCTCACTCCAAAGGCGTCAAAAACCGAAGCATGGTCAAGCGCCCCTAGCGTCACTTTTATGACGCCAAATGTGCCTCTCGGCGTCGAATATCGAAGCACTACGACCTTCATTGCTTTCAATGGGAAACTTTTGGCGTCAGAATTCGACACGAGGACATGAGATGTTTATCGCTATGAAATCACGTTCAAGAAGTCTCATTCAGCACACATCGCGATACTTGCTATCAGTTCCACAGTTTGGGTGAGTAGTCGTATATACGCTCTTTTAATGCCTTTTATAAAATGTATTCTGTCTTATTTATTAATCAGATTAGTGCCATATGTTTAATCGCTGTATTATATCGGTCATCCGCGGCTGTCTTTGAGTTTCATTGCGTTTAAATAAATGAACACAGCTGCTAATTAGTCTGATTAAACTCTATCTGTCACCTGACGTGCCATGGACCTTAGAACAGTTTTATATTATTAATTTCAGGATTAATGATGTAAGTTGTATTTGTAGTAAAATCATGGTAATCACGACACTTACAATAGTAATAAATGAAATGTGAAGTTAAAACACAGTAAACAGGACATTAGTAACTATAACTGTAGTTTTACTATGGTATATTAATAATCAATACAACAATACAATAATCACCAAACCAGCTATGTCTGTATCACTATAATGTTAGTGTTTTTATGTGCTTTTATATGATAGATATCACAGTAATCATATGTTCTGTAGCATGCTTTTAATACCTTTTAATGTAAATCCAAAAAAAAAAAAAATCAAATTAAAAATAAATAATAAAACATGCATTTTTCCATCTTGCAGTTCTTTCATATCAGTTTATATATATATATATATATATATATATATATATATATATTTATTTATTATATCTAAATATTTTGCTCACAGATCATTATTAACATTCTGTATATAATTCAATTTTATTTACTCTCCCCTTTTTATTATTTTTATTTTTTATTTTTAGCTGAAAAGACGTAAAGGCAGTCAGCCCAGTGGTGTTTCTGGAGAGGGATTCCTTCAGAAATGGAGAAGACAGAAAGCTGTGGAGGCAGATATATGCAGCAGTAAGTCTGTGATAGTTTGTCTCTTTTATCAAACATTCCTGCTGTTATAATTTGTACAGCATTTGTTGTTTCTTAAACTGTTGCACTGTCCAAATACCCACACTTGCCATCTTTGCACTTGACCACTTGATTACTTATTTGACGTCTTTCCTGTATTTTGCCTAGTGTTCGAGTGAGCATGATGACCACAAGTGTGTGTCGAACTTTTCATGACCTGATGACTTAGGGGAAGTCGTGGCCTAATGGTTAGAGGGTTGGACTCCCAATCAAAGGGTTGTGGGTTCTAGTCCCGGGCCGGACGGAATTGTGGGTGGGGGGAGTGCATGTACAGTTCTCTCTCCACCTTCAATACCACGACTTAGGTGCCCTTGAGCAAGGCATCGAACCCCCAACTGCTCCCCGGGCGCCGCAGCATAAATGGCTGCCCACTGCTCCGGGTGTGTGCTCACAGTGTGTGTGTGTGTGTTCACTGCTCTGTGTGTGTGCATTTCGGATGGGTTAAATGCAGAGCACAAATTCTGAGTATGGGTCACCATACTTGGCTGAATGTCACTTCACTTTCTGTGTTTCCCAATCCTGATCCTGGAGAACCCCAGCACTGCACGGTTTTGGTGTCTCTCTTATCTGCCTTGGAGTCTTCACTGATGAGCTGATGAGTTGAATCAGGTGTGTTTGATCAGGGAGACATCTCAAATGTGCAGTGTTGGGGTTCTCCAGGACCAGGATTGGGAGCCACTGCCTTATGGGACACTTATGTGTTTACAGAGATTTTTAATAACTAATTATCAATATTTCACATACTGTACATTGGACAGCTTCCCATGACCTCTTGTGAGATCTCGGCAAAAAGTCTGACTATTTATTCCAAAACATGATGCATGATGGGATACACAAAGCTTTGTATAGCACTCCGGAGCAGTATTGGAGAGGTTTAGTGTGTGTTTAGGACGCTGTGCTTTGGCATTATTAAGACCGGGGACAGTCTCGTTCACACACTGTCATGTACACACACTCTCAAGTGGCCAAAACTGCAAGTGTGGGTATCTGGACAGGGTCAAAGTCTTAAAAATGATCCCTAAACACATCACAGTCTTAATAATCCAGTTTAACACTTGTATGATATTGTACAAGCCCCAGGATGGTCTCATCTGACACTATCAAAAGAATTCATATGACTATAGCTTGCTATTAATTACTTGCTTTCAATAATGGATGCATTTAACATTTAATTATACAGCATCTTTACAGAGGTGTAATGTACAAGTTGCACGTAATTAATAATATTTCCTTCTTTCTGTCTTACAGGATTTTTTGCAGATAATCCTAATGCTGTTCTTCTTTTTCAGGTCTAAAATATCAAGCTCAACAGCTCACTCAAGAGCCAACCCTCACAAACCTTCCTAAAAACTAAAAGAGCTATTACTGAGTCTCAGCGAATCTTGCCATGATCAGCTCTTCCCAGGTACATTTGTTTAGAATATTTTTTTTAATCAACATTTACTCCTCAAATGCTCTGGTCTGAATCTTACTTTAAATTAACTTAATTATGTTTAATGAGCAATATTAATTGGACACAGAGTAAGTAGAGATTATCTTGTTTCACAGAAGAGAAGGAAGACCAAGGAAATGATTTGCTCAGGATGAGAAATGAAGACAGCCATCTTGTGCTCAAACAAACAGAAGTCCTCTGGTATGTGTGTGTTGAAGCAATGCTGTGTTATACAACATTTTATGATGATCTCTCACAGAACTGGTCATGTCAGCCTTGATTTTTTTTTTTTACTATTACAATTACAGCATGTTAGCAAAGTGTGACTGGACATTTTTTATATTATGTTTTTAAAAACACACCACCTGTTTTAAGAGTAGACAAGTATCATGAAATTGGTTTAGTTGATATAAACACCAATGTACATTATTTCATTGTTTTCTAAATGTTATGTTATAAATTGTGAATTGATAGTGGATTGGTTTGAAGCCAGGCCTTACACTGCACAGACTAAAACACATTTGTGAGAGAAGTCAGGAACTTTGGAGAAAGATTCTAGAGGAAGAAAACACATTTACTGCAACAATAGATTAATTCTAGAGTCTCTGAGAACTACACATGCTAATGCAGTCTCATGAGCAAGTCCTTTGCCTCTGTAACTTTTTCTTAATTCTTGCAGAATTACATTTTTATTGCAGTATTTTAATTTGTACAGATGATCTCATCAGCCAAATATGGGGTTTTGACCAAGTGATGCTCTTGAAAGGAGTGAAAGAAGAAGATGTGCTAAATTCTCTTCAGAGAAAAAGCTTCTCAAAAGGTCTCAAAACAGCTTGAAGAATGGTAAGTGTACAGTACTACAAGGGTCATAGTTGCTCACACTGCTAAAATCACACAGAACATAAGCTGAGCTCTCTGTCCATTAAACAACTTCATCTGGATTGTTTGTTTCACTTTGACCAGGTCTGGGATGTTAGGACTGAGAGATCCTCTGGCTGAGAACAAGCTACACCACATCAGTGCTGGATATCAACCACAAACTGTTTCCAGACACGAGAGAAGAAGAACATGATGGGGAGATGAAACCAGTTTAGATGTGATGATGGGTGTGATGTGGCACACATGGGTCAAATGAAAACACCATAGACATGTTTGGCAAGATATTTATTTTGTTTGTTTTACTTAGAAACAGTAACATGGAAGGTGCACATTCCATGGTGACTGCTGGTAATGTGAAACATTCAATATAGTGTTAAAGTCAAGAAATGTGTGAATCGTAACATGTGTTTCGTTTCTGTGTCTTACCGGTTCCTGGAAAGCCCAAAAGAAGTGGCAAAACTCCAGGAAAAGTCCATGGAAAGTCCTTTTTTTTTTTCTTGGGATCCACAAGTTTCAAACAGACATAGCAAAAACCAAAGCAAACTATCAAATAAATGGGCAATTTGAACCCAGGAAAAAAAACAAAACAAAAGAAAACTTATTTAAAGTACAACTCAGGACATAACAGAAAACTAAAGAAAAAACCTAAATAGTTGGCTACTGTTCCAACAAACACCCGTCCCCCCATTCAAACATTTCCACTACTCTTTTATACCCTTGACCCCCTCCCCTAGTATTCAAACGGACCAATCATAACACTCCATTTGTTAAACGGTACATTTCACACTTCACATAGACTTTCAGCCTCACAAGTCACACCCATAATGAAGTTCTCCTTTAACCAAAGGCTTCCCTCCCTAATAATTCATCAAAGTATACATATACAAGACATTTTAATCCACACATCCTTAATTGTGTAACTCCTCCCCTTCAGAATGCCATAAACTGGTTTCCTGTTCACGGGCCGCTCTTTTGGGCTTTCCAGGAACCGGTAAGACACAGAAACGAAACACATGTTACGATACACATATCTTGACTTTAACACTATATTGAATGTTTCACATTACCAGCAGTCACCATGGAATGTGCACCTTCCATGTTACTGTTTCTAAGTAAAACAAACAAAATAAATATCTTGCCAAACATGTCTATGGTGTTTTCATTTGACCCATGTGTGCCACATCACATTTTCCCCCTTCTTCCCCCTCTGGATGATCTAAATTTGGCAAACGGGACAAATAATCAGCAATAATATTTTTCTTACCTGGACAGTGCTCAATGGTAAATACATAGGGCTGCAGAGTCAGACACCAGCGCAGTATCCTTGAGTTACTATTCTGCATAGTTTGCATCCACTTCAGGGCACGATGATCAGAACGTAATGTGAATTCACGCCCCAGTAAGTAATACCGCAGGGAGTCCACAGCCCATTTGATGGCAAGTCCTTCTTTCTCAATTGTGGAGTATTTCCTCTCTCTTTCAAAGAGTTTTCTGCTCAAAAATAGAACTGGTCTCTCATCATGAGCCTCTCCTTGGACCAGTACGGCTCCAAGCCAACATCAGAAGCATCCACCTGTACAATAAATCTCTGGGTGAAATTAGGGCTCTGTAACACTGGTTCATTGCATAACAAATTCTTCAGGGCCTTGAAGGCTTCTTCACACTCACTCGTCCAACAAAACTTAGCAGGACTCTTTTTAGTCAGATCAGTCAAAGGTGTAGCCAGTGATGCAAAGTGGGGAACAAATTGGCGGTACCAGCCGATTAATCCAAGGAAAGATCTCACTTGCTTTTTAGTCTGTGGGCGAGCAATATTTTGGATAGCCTTTAGCTTTTCCACCTGTGGTCTGATCTGACCATGTCCCAGTAAGTACCCCAAATACCTGACCTCCGTCTGAGCCCATGAACATTTGGTGGTGTTAATGGTGAGCCCAGCTTCCTGAAGCCTCTTTAGGATATCCTCAAGCTGCCTTAGATGTTCTTGCCAGGATCCACTGTATATCACCACATCATCAAGGTATGCGGCTGCATACTGCTCACACCCCGTAAGTACACGGTCCATCAACCTTTGGAAGGTGGCTGGTGCTCCATGTAATCCAAAAGGCATAACAGTGTATTGATATAACCCTGAAGGAGATCGAAAGGCTGTGTAGGGCTTGCAAGAAGGATCAAGGGGCACTTGCCAATAACCTTTACACAGATCTAATGTGGTCATAAAGGATGCTTTACCCAGTCTCTCAATCAACTCATCAATACGAGGCATCGGATAAGAATCAAAGCATGAGACACTGTTTAGTTTTCTGAAGTCAGTGCAAAATCTAACTCCTCCATCCTTTTTAGGGACCAACAGGATGGGACTTGACCACTCACTTTTCGAGGGTTCTATAATCCCCATTTCCAACATGGTCTTGATCTCAGTCTTTAACTGTTCCACCATCTTCTCTGGGACTCGATAGGGCTTCTGTCGTATGGGAGTAGTGTCTTTCAGGATGATGTTGTGTGTTAGGATCTCAGTCCTTCCAGGCCTCTTTTGGAAAAGAGAGGGAAAAGATTGAAGTACCTCAGTTAGTTGCTGTTGTTGTTGGTTATTTAAGCTTGAATAGCATTCTGGGGCCTTCAGCAATGAACGAACTGGTTCCATATCAGGTTCATCCTCTTCCTCCTCTATGGCCCTCACCATCATCACTTGGTCTTTGACATCCTCTGGACCTGTCAGATCAGACCCCCTCTCCTTAAATTCTCTCAGGAGATTGACATGTAGGACCTGCTTAGGCTGTTTTCTTTCGGGACACAAAATCTCATAGGTTACTGGACCAAGTTTTCTGGTCACAACATACGGCCCCTGCCATTTTGCCAACAGCTTGCTGGTACCGGATGGTAATAATAGCAGAACTTTCTGCCCAGGTTCATAGTTCCTTCCCCTGGCATGTGTATCGTACCATACCTTTTGTCGTCGTTGGGCGGCAGCTAAATTTTCTTTAGCCAGAGTTCTAAAGTTCTCCAATTTGTCCCGCATCTGTAAGATATATGAAGCAATACTGCACTGGGCTGGTTCCTCTGATGTCCACCCTTCTTTGAGCACGTCCAGGGGCCCACGAACTTGCCTGCCAAACAAAAGTTCAAAAGGTGAGAATCCGGTTGAACACTGAGGGACCTCTCTATAAGCAAAGAGAAGAAACGGAATCCATTTATCCCAATCCCTCCCAGACTCATCGACAAACTTCTTCAGCATGTTTTTCAAGGTACCGTTAAACCGTTCGACAAGACCATCGGTTTGAGGATGAAATGGTGTAGTTCTAATTCCCTGAATGCCTAGCTGTTTATACAATAGCTTCATCACTTTAGCCATAAAGTTTGTTCCCTGATCAGTGATAATCTCAGATGGAACTCCAACCCTTGAAATCAAGTCTACTAAACATCTCACGATGTGCTTAACTTGAACTGAACGCAAGGGGTACACCTCTGGATATCGGGTAGCATAGTCACAGATCACCAATGCAAATTGGTGACCAGAACTACTCTTAACCAAGGGACCGATGATATCCATCCCTATACGCTCAAATGGAGTTCCAATAATGGGCAACGGTTGCAGATAACTTCTATCAGCCGTTCTAACAGGTGCTACCATCTGACATTCAGTACAAGTTTTACAGTAGTCCTGCACATCTTGGTACATTTTTGGCCAATAAAATCTTTGGCTGACTCGCTCATACGTTTTCTGCCTGCCTAAATGCCCTGACCAAGGGATGGTATGGCCCAGATGTAAAATCATTTGATGCAGTGCTTTAGGTACCACTAATCTAGGACTCTCGAGATCAGCCAAATACAAAAGATTGTTCTTTAAAATATACCGATCCCCCCCAAACTTTGGTACCCCTACAGGCTTACCATCCACTTCACACACTTTTGCAAACAAGGGCTGTAAAGCAACATCTTCCTTTTGCAATTCCCTAAAATTTTCAGGAACCAGCAAATGAGAGTTAATCAACTCGGACCCAGAGTCGGGTAAATTTGGTAAGCTCTCTTGTATCCTATCTTTCCCCTTATGCTTCTCTTGTCGTCTCTGTTTTTTACTTTTTCTATCCTTCCCTGCATTAGAGAACAGATCACCATCAGCATTGGGAAGGGGTTGCAATCCTTTGGTCTGGGACCTTGTAACTACTGCACACATTTTGGATACGGAACCCACCAAATCAGTTAAATAAGGAAAATCTTCCCCTAACACCACATCAAATGCTAGTTTCTCAACCACCCCCACCCTTAACAGGTATGCTTGTTCTTCTATCACTACAGAGACCTCCGCAGTTGGATAAATGTGTTCATCCCCATGTACACATCCCAAGCACACAGTATCACCATAGTTCAACATTTCACAATTTAGCAAGTCAGATTTGACCAAAGTTTGTGTACTACCTGTATCAACCAAAGCCTGAGCATGCTGACCATTTACCGTTACCATTATAAGGTGACTATGTTTCTCAGTAGATGTTGCTGATTCACCAAGGCCCTCATTCCTAGGAACATAACACATATTAGTCACTTTGGGCTTTCTAAGGGGACAAAGGGAAGCCTTATGTCCAGGTTGCTGGCAATAAAAACAAATCAGGGTTGCATTAGAATATTTCCCAGGCACTCCCATAGTCTTATCCATAGACTCCTCGACTTTACTCCTGCCCACAGTCACAGTACCTTTGCTGGTTCGTGGTGGCTCTCGATGTGCTGCCATGTACCTTTCCGCCAGTCTAGCGGCTCCTTCACCAGTTAGTGGTTGGTTCTCCTTAACCCATACTCTCACGTCGGGCCGCAACACTCGCAGATACTGCTCCAGTATGATGGTTTCTCCCAACTGTTCCTTGTTCTTCATTTCTGGTCGCATCCACCTCTTATACAAGCCCTTGATACGGTTGTAGGTCTCTCTTACACTTTCTCCCGTTGGCACCGTAAGGCTCCTAAAACGCAGGCGATATGTCTCCTCAGTCACGTTATACTTGGCCAGAACCGCAGCTTTAATGTCAACATAGGATCCGGAACTTTGATCGTCCATGCCTGCATAGGCCTCCAGAGCTTTGCCTGTTAACAGAGTTACCACTCGGGCCGCCCACTCATCAGTTTGCCATCCCCACGTTCTGGCAATGCGTTCAAACCGCACAAAGAAGCTCTCCACATCCTCACCTTCTACAAAAGCAGGAATTTGTGGTTCATGATAATGTCTGAAAGAGGCTACTGGTGGTGGAGACATACCTGGCAAATGGTCTTCAGGTAGCGTTTGAGGAGGTTCTGAAAGCATGGCTCTTCCCCCTGAGGCCTGCGGAAATGTTCTGGGAGTAGGTAATGGGTAATGAGTTTGTTGGCTCAGTTGTTCAACTGATTCCCACCCTGTCTTGGGTTTCTGGAAAATAGTAGCCTTTAAACCATTCAGTTCATCAAACAATATTTTCTCATTTCTTTGTTGTTGCTGCATAAACTTCCTCATTTCCAAAAGAAAGTCTTGACCCACCACAATTCCTTCTGCTTCACCTTGGGGTGTACTAACTTTACTGATCTTGGGTCTCACCACAGGTTCACTCTCTAGACCTTGCACGTTCATCACCCGAAATGAGTCTATCACAGCCTCCTCAGTTGCCCCAGCCTCCAACTCCAAATCACCTGCTTGAGCTTCAACAGTGTCCTCTTCCCCCTCAGAGAGTAGGATTGGATGAGCTCGGGTTATCCTTTGAGGTCCTCCATGTCCTCTAGTAGTCATCTTGAGGTTTGCAGTTTTCCTCTTCTAGTGTCAGTCACTCCATAAAGACTTCTTATCCCACTTCTGACACCATTTGTGGTAAGATGGTCGATGCAATGGCTAACTGACAGCAAAAGAAGTGGCAAAACTCCAGGAAAAGTCCATGGAAAGTCCTTTTTTTATTCTTGGGATCCACAAGTTTCAAACAGACATAGCAAAAACCAAAGCAAACTATCAAATAAATGGGCAATTTGAACCCAGGAAAAAAAAACAAAACAAAAGAAAACTTATTTAAAGTACAACTCAGGACATAACAGAAAACTAAAGAAAAAACCTAAATAGTTGGCTACTGTTCCAACAAACACCCGTCCCCCCATTCAAACATTTCCACTACTCTTTTATACCCTTGGCCCCCTCCCCTAGTATTCAAACGGACCAATCATAACACTCCATTTGTTAAACGGTACATTTCACACTTCACATAGACTTTCAGCCTCACAAGTCACACCCATAATGAAGTTCTCCTTTAACCAAAGGCTTCCCTCCCTAATAATTCATCAAAGTATACATATACAAGACATTTTAATCCACACATCCTTAATTATCATTATTTTCTGGAACAGTATCTCATGTCTTATATGTATCACATGATCTGTATCACAGTTGACTGGATGGGACTGTGTGACTTTTAAGGACATTTCATCACTCATCTGTGTGAACTGATTTATATATGAGGTTAATGTATTTTTGATGATAATTATTTTCATTGAATCTTATTTGTCTTGATGCTACTTTATCAACTTTATAGTCTATGCTTCAATAAAATGAAAATGGTGAATATTGTGTTCTGAAGATTCTTGGTAAATACACAATTTTACTAGGTAGGCTCATATGTGTTTATTTTAGACTTGGAAAAACAACATATTAATTATTGGGATTATTTTTTTATTTAAGACATAAACATTTTTGATCGGATTAATAACATCTGGGACATCAGTACACCAGAAAGTAATTTTTTTATATTTTAGTAACAAATATGCAAATTTTTTAGTGTAATAAAGGGAGTTACGAGATTAATTATTCTGCATTACAAGATGGTGCCATGGGCTTTATTGTTACAAACACTTGAGGGATAACTGAGAATGTAGCAGGAATGATCAATGGGATCTTGTACTGCATTATAACCAAGAGCACACACATTACTGATGTCCAGCACCTGAGGAGCAAGATACGGGGGGTGAGGAGGACATTTTTACACTGATTTTTGCTAAATAGTTATATATATATATATATATATATATATATATATAAATTAATATTCTTAGCACTGCATGAATTTGTCCTTGTGTAATAGTGAAGTATCACAATGTGTATACATTGTCCTTGATTACTGCTTTACAAGTGGGGAATAGATAAAGGCAAGTTGTTGCAGGTTCATCCATTATATTTCTTGCCATTTACTTCAAAAATCAAATAAATAATCTATTATTTTCATTATTAAATCATTTCTTTCTAATTTTTCAATGTTTCATCAGATGGCCTCACAATGTCCTGTCAAAAGGTATAATAGTCATGATGAATAGAATAGAAAACAGAGGACTGTGAAAACTGTCAGATATAAATGTGACTCAGCTCAGTTTGTTGTCCATGATGAGGAGAATACATATATGTAGGTTTTACTGCCCTTCTACCCCCAGGGGCCCAGTAGCACCCCCCGGAAGAGCCCAAAACTGTACTTTTCAAATGGCTGTAAATCAGAGTCCAATTAACATATCAAAGAGAAAATGGGCAGGATTATTACTTATGCTATGCTGATAAAATAATGTTGAGCTCAGTTTTCAGAAATAAATGGAAAGCTGACATAAAGGCATTTTAAATATTGCTCACTGTAAAATACCACATTTCAGCCTGCCTCTCAAATATATCATAGAGGTTTGCACAATAAACATATTTAGATATCCAGTTTTCCTTAAAATAAATAATTTATTTCGTTTCGTTAATAAAAAGTTTTAAACTACATTACCCACAAGCCTCCGTCGTTCTATCTATGCAAAGACAACACTAGGGGGCTGTTTTTTGTAGTTCATTGAAGTTATGCTTAGGGTTAGGATTAGGATCTCGCTAAAGATGTCATTTTTGTCAAGATAGCAACACTTTATTGTTGACTTAATATATTACTAATGTGATGATAGCAGCAAAACATACTTTTTAACATGATGCGCTGTTTAATATGGGTTAAAAGATAGTCCAACCACAGACTGTCCTGAAAATTCATAGCCAATGACATCAAAGCTGAGCAGCAGCGTCACACTTCCTTATCCATGTATGACCGACGTCTTTCGTTTTTCGGCTGAAGGGATAGATTCGGTTAACAATAGATTAAGCTTGCTACTTATTAGATTCTGTTTTATTAACGTCTTCACCTTCCTCCGTTGTTCAGCTTGACAAACATTGGGCAATATTGATGTGCACATGCCCAGCAGTCGCAGTTGTATCCAACAGACAGATTCCTCTATAATAAATATAAGACACATTTTTAAGATTTGTATTTTTTTTTTTTGACCAAAGACAAATATATTTACTAATCAAATGACGTGCTTCTAAAATTTACATTGCATATTACATTGTGTTTTAAAGTTAAAATTGTTCACATTTGTGTTTCTGTGATTTACCATTCTCTACCATTTGAACTCTAGGAATAAAAACTGAAATTATAAATGAATGAATGAATGAATGAATGAACAAATAAATACATAAAGCATAATTACATGCATATTTTTGTAAGGATCTTCCATTATTTATTTATATGTCAAACTCATTTAAAGACAACATGCCCAAATTACTACACTGCTTCCTCTGTCACCAAGCTCATTTTTGCCACCATAAAGAATAAAAAGGCAGTTATGTTGTAAACATTAACTATTTTCAGTATGCAAATGAAAATGCTTTTATTAAAAAACAAAACAGTAAATACAGTATGTCTTTCAGAGAACACTGGAAAAAGTGTTGTGACCAAAATGTTATACAACACAATGTAAATGTTTCAAACTCACAAAAAAACACCATGAAGACATGCATGTCAAGTGTGCAATATATTTTTAATATGGAGCGCTATTTTTAACTATTGTTTTCATCACTGGTTCTGTAATGTTTTCATTATGAGCTTATAATTAAAACAAAGTTACATCTTCTGCAAAAATCAAACCACTGCAAAGTCTAATCACTGATCCAGGGACCATTTCTGTGTGTGCGGGGGATAAAGAGTTAACGAGTTGAGTCCTTGTGCATGATGGAGCTACAGCGTTATCCTCAAACAATCCTGTAAGACAGAAAGGAAGGAAATATTAAATTACATTCAACTTATACATTACACTGTGTTTTGTTTAGACCATAAAAGCAGCCTCTGTAAAGATGCTGTATAATTAAATGTTAAATGCATCCATTATTGAAAGCAAGTAATTAATAGCAAGCTATAGTCATATGAATTCTTTTGATAGTGTCAGATGAGACCATCCTGGGGCTTGTACAATATCATACAAGTGTTAAACTGGATTATTAAGACTGTGATGTGTTTAGGGATCATTTTTAAGACTTTGACCCTGTCCAGATACCCACACTTGCAGTCTTGGCCACTTGAGAGTGTGTGTACATGACAGTGTGTGAACGAGACTGTCCCCGGTCTTAATAATGCCAAAGCACAGCGTCCTTAACACACACTAAACCTCTCCAATACTGCTCCAGAGCGCTATACAAAGCTTTGTGTATCCCATCATGCATCATGTTTTGGAATAAATCGTCAGACTTTTTGCCGAGATCTCACAAGAGGTCATGGGAAGCTGTCCAATGTACAGTATGTGAAATATTGATAATTAGTTATTAAAAATCTCTGTAAACACATAAGTGTCCCATAAGGCAGTGGCTCCCAATCCTGGTCCTGGAGAACCCCAACACTGCACATTTGAGATGTCTCCCTGATCAAACACACCTGATTCAACTCATCAGCTCATCAGTGAAGACTCCAAGGCAGATAAGAGAGACACCAAAACCGTGCAGTGCTGGGGTTCAAATAAGTAATCAAGTGGTCAAGTGCAAAGATGGCAAGTGTGGGTATTTGGACAGTGCAACAGTTTAAGAAACAACAAATGCTGTACAAATTATAACAGCAGGAATGTTTGATAAAAGAGACAAACTATCACAGACTTACTGCTGCAAATATCTGCCTCCGCAGCTTTCTGTCTTCTCCATTTCTGAAGGAATCCCTCTCCAGAAACACCACTGGGCTGACTGCCTTTACGTCTTTTCAGCTAAAAATAAAAAAATAAAAATAATAAAAAGGGGAGAGTAAATAAAATTGAATTATATACAGAATGTTAATAATGATCTGTGAGCAAAATATTTAGATATAATATATATATATATATATATATATATATATATATATATATATATATATATATATATATATATATATATATATATATATAAACTGATATGAAAGAACTGCAAGATGGAAAAATGCATGTTTTATTATTTATTTTTAATTTGATTTTTTTTGGGGGGGGGATTTACATTAAAAGGTATTAAAAGCATGGTACAGAACATATGATTACTGTGATATCTGTCATATAAAAGCACTTAAAAGCACTAACATTACAGTGATACAAACATAGCTGGTTTGGTGATTATTGTATTGTTGTATTGATTATTAATATACCATAGTAAAACTACAGTTATAGTTACTAATGTCCTGTTTACTGTGTTTTAACTTCACATTTCATTTATTACTATTGTAAGTGTCGTGATTACCATGATTTTACTACAAATACAACTTACATCATTAATCCTGAAATTAATAATAATATAAATCGGATCGAAGGTCTATGGCACGTCAGGTGACAGTTTAATCAGACTAATTAGCAGCTGTGTTCATTTATTTAAACGCAATGAAACTCAAAGACAGCCGCGGATGACCGATATAATACAGCGATTAAACATATGGCACTAATTTGATTAATAAATAAGACAGAATACATTTTATAAAAGGCATTAAAAGAGCGTATTTACGACTACTCACCCAAACTGTGGAACTGATAGCAAGTATCGCGATGTGTGCTGAATGAGACTTCTTGAACGTGATTTCATAGCGATAAACATCTCATGTCCTCGTGTCGAATTCTGACGCCAAAAGTTTCCCATTGAAAGCAATGAAGGTCGTAGTGCTTCGATATTCGACGCCGAGAGGCACATTTGGCGTCATAAAAGTGACGCTAGGGGCGCTTGACCATGCTTCGGTTTTTGACGCCTTTGGAGTGAGAATGGGTTGTAATATTTTACATTTTATATTAAGACTTTTGATAAAAGTGGCGTAAATTTATACTGTGATTGAAGCGATGAGGCTTGGTAAAAATTGAAATACCAGAACAAAGGCTAATGATGGCGGAATAAAAACAAAAGAATAATGATAAAAGTATAATGAGGATTTTGTGTCATACCTGGCCGATGTGTGAAAGGCTCGTTTTGTAAGAACAATAGAATCATGAACGGGGCAGTTTGTTGGTCCAGACTTGAGATAATAGAGCTCGGGCGTAGACGTCATGGAATGGTGCATTGTGGGTAACGGCGGCCATTTTAGAGGCATCGCAAAGCAGGTTTGTAATAAGATAATAGCCAGTCTCCAGAAAAAGTTATAGAACGTGACAAAAAAAGTTGCCTATACCTATACGGACAAACTTAATAATGAAGCCAAACAACGCTACTTAAAAAAAAAAAAAAGGTTGTAGGCGGAATCGATCCCTATGAACACATGAAAGTTTACCAAGCCTCAGTTTCCCTGATAATTTATCCTACCGGGTCTGTGGAGTGAGCGCTTACACCTCCGATCAATTTAAAAATGTCACTTTCACTTTTTAAAAAGTCACTGGAGGCTCACCTGCAGATCATAAATGGATCTGCAAATTAAACGTGGAGAAAACAATCTTTTTCACTAAGGAAATGTTAACATTAACCAAGCATCAGTGGTGACACACACACACACACACACACTTATCAGATTCTGCGAGCTATGAAGCTTGTCTATGCGGGTTTGTTACACTTCAGGAGTAATTACTCACCTATCATACTTGCAAAAATCCACTGTTTTCCTCCGGTAGTTCTGTAATCCGGTATAATATTGACGAACATTCACCTCAGACACAACCCACCATTCACCAAAACAAGACGCTTAACTTCCTATTTTGAAGTTCGTTCCAGTTTTTTTTTTTTTTTAAACAAGTTGTTCAAATTTGTTAAATACAGTCAGCACAAAAATATCAAAAAGCAAATTAAGTTCAGGATTGGGTCAAAAGAAAATGTTTAAACAAAAAATACAGACACTAAACTGACTCCCTTACTGGCCAAAAACTAGAGAAAACGTAATGTGTTTGTGTCTGAGTTTGTGTGTGTGTATGTGAGAGAGAGAGAGAGACCATACACAACATGTCTCACCATAACTATGTATTATAATATTATCGAAGGTGATGGTTTCCCTCCGTACAGTGGCGACCCAAGCCATCTGACGCCTCTTGGTGATTTCAGACACCTTGTGTTTTTTTTCCAAGTAGGAAAATGTTGAAAACTAATATGATTCACGAGGCGTTTGCCCTGTCGATCATGAAACCGATTACAGCAGTTCACAATACAGCAATACTGAACCATTTTCCAAAAAATAATCAAAATTAATGACCAAATGACCAACGTTACCTAATGCCTACTATACAGTACATCTACTTCTGTACCGCGATTCCCACAATGCATTGCGACGTGACGCAACGATCCCGACCTCTATAGGAGACTTAGGTCTCTGCAGAGCAAAAGTGGCCGTTTATCACCATGTGGGTGTTTTCAAACTTCTGGGTGTTTCTGAATCATGCAATCTAAATGATCCCCCTTACCCAACCCCACTCCTAAACCTAACGTCACTATTACATCAACCAATCAGGTATCATGGTGTAAAAACACCTTGATCTAGTAACTCCCATTACTTTCTTGCAGAGACCTATACTTGGATAATAGCACTCCAGGAGTGCTTACAGTGGTCAATGTTTTAGCCTTTTATGAACCTTCCCTAAAAGCACACGACATGGTCTTAGAAAATGTTTCATAACATTTTGTGAAACATTTTTAAAATAGCTTTTACTTTAACAAATTATTTGGACCATTGGCAAGTTTGTTTTCTGACAGGGAGTCACCCACTCCACATTTTGATTGACAACTGTTACAGCCTCTTAGTGACCCTGTTTACTCTTTTCTTTTCAACCGTTGGATAGGATTTAAAAAAAATGTCTGTTGTATTTGTGTGAGGTGGGTTGCTACTTCTGACAAAGTGCTGTTAAATATAGGTGAAACTAGGCCCCAAATTAAAAAATAAAAACCTTTCTTAAAAAGGCAAAATAATGCATGCACGTTTTCTTAATATGACAAAAAATACTGTACCATGCAAAGAAATAGTCCCACAAAGTTAACAAAACCTTGATAAAACGTTGTCTAGTCTGCTTTAGTAAATAGTTTTATGTGAAATATGTCTAAGTAAATTTTACATT
Source organism: Carassius gibelio (assembly GCF_023724105.1). Classification (NCBI taxonomy): domain Eukaryota; kingdom Metazoa; phylum Chordata; class Actinopteri; order Cypriniformes; family Cyprinidae; genus Carassius; species Carassius gibelio. The sequence goes on from NC_068372.1 coordinate 349,798, forward strand.
GTGCATAACACTTTTAGCCTTGGCCATATTCCCAAAATAAAAAAGCTTTTAAGATGTTATAGATCAAGTAAGACCATACAAAAAAATGTTGGGTCTTGAATCAAAACTACTAAAGAGGGCAGTCACACCCTGGCAATGTAGAATACCTTCCACTTGAGGAATGAGTTGATTTGTGGGAAACAAATATGTCAATGAGCCATTTTACTTCTGCAGAAAGATACATTTATTGTATTCTGTATAGCTAATAGCTCAGAAATGTTGCTCTGGTTTATGCAAGAACAAAAGCTGTTGAAAAGATGTTAAAAGAAATACATGAATCATTAACATATCATATCATATAAGTACAGACAGCAGACTTCACCTCTTCTACAATGTTCAATGAGCAAACCACTAGCTAATGTGATGAGATTCTCAGAGAACAATGCAATGTGAAACAATGTGAACAATGTCAAAGTTAATTTTCAATCCATAGATGTGATCCAGAAAATGGTGAGATTATTGCCCTCTATCTTTGTATTTACTGAATATCCCATCTGATAGGTGATTTCACTGTAAACACAGAGAATGGGAAATATTTTCCTTTCCATTTTTTTAAACACAAACCCTAGTCACTGAGAACACAGATGTACACTGCATATTATGGAGGAATATTCAGCAGACAAAAACAATTATAATAATAAATAAAAATGGCATCACATGAAATTACAGTGCAAGCGCAAAGTAGGAACAGATTATTTAGGTTTGTATCCATGATTAAATCCTAATCCATGAATCTGCCATATCTCTTCTGCATGTTGGGCAGGGCAGTCTCGCCTCCATCCTCCCAAGTGCGTTTCAGAAACCCATTGCTTTTCTGGTTTTCCAACCAGTCAGGCCTGCCCACTCTGCGCATAAACCCCCCATATCTCTTGTGCAGGTCTCTCCCTGCCTCCCCTAGACCACTGTTCTCCTGTACACTCCTCAGGAATCCCCTATAGCGCTTGACCATGTCCCCATCATGCTGCTCATCTGATTTTGAGGTGGGACCGTCCCTAAGGATCTCTCTCAGCTGCTCCACCAGTTGGTCTTCGGCTCCACCTTCTGGCTTGTCCTTCTTCATAAAGCCTCCATATTTCTTACTCATGGCCTCTGTGATGTCACTCTCAGCTGGAGCTCTTGTGCCGATCTCTGCTGCTTTCTTAATCATGAAGCCCCCATAACGCTTCATGAAGCCACCATATTTTTTGGCGAGAAGATGGTCTGCACTCTCTTCATCTTGTTTAAGGTTGTCCATTGCAAGGCGATCCTTTTGACTGATGATGTTTTTGCAGATTTCTACTTGTCTAGAGTCCACTGTTCCTTCACACTGTAATGAGCAGGTCTATGGGAGACATGAATTACCAATCAATGCAATGAAACAATTGGTCCACTAGAGGGCACACATGTTCATTCTGTTGGCGTCCAATGCAGTTCCATATTAAAGACTGCTGATTACAACTAACAGTTTAAACAGTGGAAAATGGTGTCAGTTTGTCACTTGGCAACACAAGATTTGTCTCAAAATGACACAATGTAAATGTGTAATTACAAATATATTTACATAAATTACATTCAAGTTTAAATAGAAATTACAATATATTTTAGTTTACCTTAAATGCTAGTACACTCTGCATTACACTTACCATATTACAAAGACAATAGAGGTAATTATAAAATAAAAAAATAACTTATGTTAAATAACACTGTGAACTTCAGCCTCAGTTTTAATATAAATTTAAACTATAATACATTTTCACTTAATTGCAATTAACATGCAGACATTTGTAAATCTACATGTTACTGTAAATAAAAATTGTTAAGACTGATATACAGTATAGAGGGGAATGGGGCTAGTTGTCACACAATTCTTTAAAAGGATAGCTTCAGGTTTTGAAAGTCAATTTTTGTTAAGTATGGACTACAAAAAAAAAAAAAAAAAAAAAAATCAATTGAACATTTTATTCCATTTTTTATTTCTCCAGGAAAATGAAAATACATATCATCTCACAAATATCCAACCATTTTGTCTCACTAAGGGGTAAGTTATCATAATAGAACCTGCCATTTAGTAAAATAATTACGAAACCACAAATTTATATTTAATAGATTGCATGTAATTTTTTACTTAAATCGTATCTCCAACCTGACTTTTGACTATGAAAAATAGCCTACACAGTGTAAACTTTTACACAATTATTAGTTGACTTTTGCCTGAACACACACACACACACACACACACACATATATATGGAGAGAGAGAGAGAGAGAGAGAGAGATGAAATGAAATGAAACTCACCAGTTTGTCGATCTCTGTCTGTTGACGGAGCAGCCGGAAAACGCAGAGCGCGCAGTCTCTGCCGCATTCAGCGCGAACCATCAGCACGAGACATGCGCTCAAAACCAGACTCCACCAGTTCACAGTTAACGCCATGGGCTGCAAACAAGCATTTAACATTTACTTACATAATGAAAATGTAAATCAATCTTTGGCCGAGTCTTAACCATAGAACCATAAATAAACCAAACAAACTATCCAGTGTATAAAATTATTAGTTAATCATTTTATTATGGTACTTTTTAAATTCGGCACACAGTTTTTCTACATTAGTTTACCTGTTTACAGTAGCTTTCTTTGGCAGCGTCCACTGTATTGCTGAATATGTTGGACAGCTTCTCACAGGGAGCAAAAATAAAAAATTTTTTTATCAAAGTCAGTCGTGTAGGGAGTCTTTGGTTAAGTATCTTGTATCTCACAACACGACGATAAACCCCACATCTGCTCTGTTCAGAAACGACCGTCACAACTTTAAGTAGCATCCCCTTTCGACACCACGCCGTTTGCAATCTGACGTCAGCAGAAAGCTTCAGGCATGGAGTGACGAAAGAATTAATTAATGTGTGATAATTCTCGATTCTTGAATAATACAGTAGCCCAAACTAGTTTCGAGTGATTTCAAGTGTGTGTGTGTGTGTGTGTGTGTGTGTTTATTTATTTATTTATTTTTGTAGTTTGTGCTGCAAGTTGATGTCATGCTGAGCAATGTAATGCTATGGAGTCAATTTTGCTACTGTTTTAAATTAAACATGATGTAGGCTACTGCCCCACGTTGACTATCATTTAAAAAGAAAAGAGCAGATTCAGACAACAAAGGAACAGTACTGTAGCTCATTGCTATGAAAAGTGTTCAGCTGCCAAGCTGTCTTTTTTTTTTTTTTTTCATAATGTCTAATACAATCAAAGTAGACAGCATACCTTTTAAGATAGAAAAAAGTGTTCAACAAAATAATAGACTAACATATTTTTTTCCTAAAACTGGCTGAATATACTTTTGAAAATAAATGTTTCAAAAGGGTGTCACAATTCCATAAAATAACCATTGCTGGTTCCCAAAGACCCTTTCAGTGAACAGTTTGTAGGAGTTCCATAGAAGAACCAGGAGTGTGTTCAATCTAACTACCTAATCTGTGTTTTTTACTTAGCATGTGCAGTTTATTAATATCAGTGTCATCATGACTGCTCTATCGGATGTCATTGTTTTGCATGCAGTAAAATCCAATAGTTTAAATTACTTACAGTCATGGCCAAAAATATATAATGAAAGGTTAGATTATTGTGATTAAAAAATAAAATAAAAGAAACGAAGGATTAACAATGCAGATTCATTTTCACAGACTTCTTTGATCATATTTACCAAGGGTGCCGATATTTTTGGCCATGAGTTTATATATACTAAGTTACCTAGCTGTTATACTTAATTGGTTTTATTAAGTTATAGCTTATTTTAAAAGGGTCCTGTTATGCTCCTTTACCATTTCTTGAATTTGTTGGGGGTGTTCTAGAATATGCGCTAATGCTTGGTGTTTCTACAAATGCTTAATTTTTTTTTAACATAATTAAATTTTCTCCCCGGCCTTGCACAAATGGCTCGATTAAATTACGGGTTTGATGAAGGATCGTCTTCCATAAAAACTTAATGTGATGCGATAGGTTAGCTATCCCAGTGCGTTGTGATTGGCGATCAGTTTAGACAGCGTTTCAGTACTGCCCTGCACCTTGTCAAAGCAGCAAGTTCCATTCTCTCTGGTATAGTTAAGGATGGAGTCAATATAACTATATAAATTTAAGCTGGATTCAGACCCAGAAAGTACTGAACAATAGGATCGTGCAGAGCCTTTGCAGGCATGGATATTGCAAGACATATTATAGTGGTAACATTATTGTTTTTTTTTGTTTTTTTTTTTTTTGTTTTTTTGTTTACCTGTTAGAGTGGGAGAAATCGAGGTTTTACCATACTCAGAATTTGTGCTCTGCGTTTGACCCATCCAAAGTGCACACACAGCAGTGAATAAACACACACTGTGAACACACACCTGGAGCAGTGGGCAGCCTTTTAGGCTGTGGTGCCTGGGGAGCAGTTGGGGGTTCGGTGCCTTGCTCAAGGTCACCTCAGTCATAGCATACGTAGATGTCTTTGATATTCCACAATCCTGTCTGTTGCATTTATTGTCTGATGATCTAAAAAAAATAAAGATTAACTTTTTGCACTTTTGATGATATTTCTAGCAAGAAATCAATATTATAGTAATTAAATATACATTTTGTTATAACCAAAACTCTTTCTATTAAGTAAGTAAGTAAAGTTTATTTATATAGCACATTTATCACAGCAAAGCTGACCAAAGCGCTGAGCAAAGTCAAAGATAAACATAAAATAAACAAAACATATGATACAGTAAAACAATGGAACATAGAAAAAAATCCAATTTAAAATGCCTGGAAATAAAGATATGTTTTCAACTTCATTTTAAAGGTTGTGATAGAAGTTGCAAGGCGAATGTCCGGTGGAAGTTGGTTCCAGAGATGGGGGGCCGCGATAGAAAAAGCCCTATCACCCTTCGTTTTTAGGTGTGAACGAGGGACAACTAAAAGAGCTCTATCAGAAGCTCTTAGAGATCTGGAGGATGAAACAGGAATAATATGGTCTGAAAGATAAGATGGGGCTTGATCCATTAAGAGCTTTAAAAACAAACACTTTTTAAAAATTGAATTCTAAAATAGACAGGAAGCCAATGAATGAGGCTAAAACTGGTGTAATGTGATCTGTTTCCTTTCCCCGGTCAACAGCCTTGCAGCATTGTGTACCATCTGCAATCATGCAATGGATGACTGAGGAAGACCCAAATATAATGAATTACAGTTATCAAGGCGGGAGGTAATAAAAGAATGAATGACTTTCTCCAGGTCATTAAAAGTAAAAAATGTTTTCAATCTCGAGATGATCCGTAACTGATAAAAACAGTTCTACCAGAAAGACTCGGGAAATAAAATGATGTACGAAGCACACATTTATTGACGACTCAGCAAGCATAATTATAAATTTCTTATAAATTTCTTTGGCGGAAGGCCCCCTTACCATGGTTCGTAATCCGAGGGTAGCGGACCTGCATTTCCTGCCTGAAGACGAAGGCAGGGGCGCAGCCAACCCCCCTGGAAGGTAAGGACAGGACCATCCTGGTGGTGATGGGGAGGGTGGAGGTTGTTATCACGTCGGCATCTGCGAACTCAAACATGTGTAAGTACGATCTTTTATACCGAAGTATAAAGACGTGATTGGATAATGATGAAGGTAGTAAGTGACGAAGTAATTGAGTCTTCCTGGCAGAACTTAGGCTAAAGCTTTCATTTCTACCAGAAAGACTCGGGAGATAAAATGATGTACGAATCATACATTTATTGACGACTCAGCAAGCATAATTATACATTTCTTTGGCAGATGGCCCCGTCCATGGTTCATTATCTGAGGGTAGCAGACCTGCATTTCCTGCCTGAAGACGAAGGCAGGGGCACAGCCGACCCCCAAAAATAGGTGGATTATGAAACCACCAGACGGGGCCAGGCTTCCCCCCAAAATAAGTAGATGAAAGTATACACACCAGTTGTGAATCCTAAGGTTCCTGGAAGATATAAAGAGAGTTAGCATGATCAGTATGATAAACGTTAGATTAAACCTCATATGCCTATTTTTAAATGAATATATATATATATATATATATATATATATATATATATATATATATATATATATATATATATATATATATATATATATATATTATATAAATATTTTAATTTTATTTCAGACATATACAGGCCTCGATAAACCATACAGAAATAGCCACGATGGGTCAGACATATGCGGCCTCGATAGACCATACAGAAATAGCCGCGATAGGCCAGACATAGACAGGCCTTGATAAACCGTACAGAAATAGCCACGATAGGCCAGACATAGACAGGCCTCGATAGACCGTACATAAATAGCCACGATAGGCCAGACATATACAGGCCTCGATAGACCATACAGAAATAGCCACGATAGGCCAGACATAGACAGGCCTCGATTGACCATACAGAAATAGCCACGATAGGCCACACATAGACAGGCCTCGATAGACCATACAGAAATAGCCACGATAGGCCAGACATATGCAGGCCTCGATAGACCATACAGAAATAGCCACGGTAGGTCAGACATAGACAGGCCTCGATAGACCATACAGAAATAGCCACGATAGGCCAGACATATACAGGCCTCGATAGACCATACAGATATAGTTTTTTTTTTTAATACATAAACCGCCGGTAACACCACTACCAGTAATTTCATGAATTTACCTGATCTATTACTGGAGAGCTTGCTGAGCCTTGAGAATGGTTTTTGAATCAAGTCTGGTGTATGGTTCGAATGCTGAGGAAGACCGATGATCTGCTGATGATCTTAATAGCTGATGTAGAGATTCCTCATTCAGCTGCTGAAGTAGCTGCCCCAATTCTGAATGAATGGCCGGTATAGAGAGAGAGGGATAGACTGCAGCTTTTGAGAACAGTGGTTGAGTGAGTTCTAAAACAGGCCTCGGAAAGGGGTGCTTCGTTTGGTAAGATAAAGAACGGTGCGTTTTTAGAAGTTCTAGGCCGGATTTTAAGGAATTTCACCATGGATGAGAAGGGACAGAAATTATTATTGATTTTTGAAATTGTTAAGGTAACACCAGAACCTTGCGCATCGGTTTTTGAGTGCTTAAGGAAGAGTGTGAAGAATTTAGGTTCGAATCGTAGATCTGAAAAGGAAATGCCGCGAGCAGGATCAAATTGATTAGTTTCTGAAGTGAATTCCCCTGGACGCATAAACCCATGAAAGGCAGATAAAAACACTGCCTCGAGAAGAATATTGAGGTACTTAGAAAGAAGGCCATAGCGGACGGAAGTAATTCATTTTTGCAATAAAGGCAGGGTAATAGGCAGACGTTTGTCTTTAATTTTGTTGGAGGATTTAGCTAACCCCTTAAGTAGTAATCGAACGGAGTATTCAGAAAAAAGGCTTTGAAAATTAGGAGAATTGGATGGCGGTGAGTAGTCTGCGAATAGAATACATTTTAAGATTGCGATTTTTAAAATTAAAGACGAGAAAGGAGCAAACGGTCGAAATTAGAATAGGAAAAACAGAAATTTGGAAGGAAAAACAAAACATTAGAAAAGCGGACCATGCAGATGTGTAGGCTTTGAGTATAGAGGGAGCGACGCCTTTAGTAATGTAATATCTAGCTGACGTAAGCAGGTCGTTTAGTTTAGTATCATGTCTGCTAACAGAGGGTAGATTGAAGGATCTGGGTTGGCTGAGGGGCACAACAGTCTGAAAGTCTGAAATCGAAATCGAGAGAGCGCATCAGCAATAACACTGGAGTGACCGGGTATGTGTTCAGCTTTGATAATAAAATTGAAAACAACGGATTGCCAAATTAACCATCTCAGAAAAGGCATGATCATATGGCAAGAAGATCTACCTTTATTAATGATGGCGACTGTGGCTTCGTTATCGCAGAGCATCAGGATACGTTTACGTGACCATTCTGGGCCCCAGATGACGCTGGCGACGGCTATAGGATATATCTCGTAAAGCGTGGATGAAACGGAGTTGGAAGCAGTTTTGGGGAAGTCGTTGGGCCATTTTTCAGCAAACCATTGACCTTGGACCCCCCGAAACCGATTGAATAATTGGAGTTGGAGCAATGATTCAAAATCGTCGTTGTAGAAAAAAGAAATACCGTTCCACTCGTTTTCCAGTCTTTTCCAGAATTTAATGTCAGATAAACAGCCTTCGTCTAGTTGGATTTGATAGCTTAGTTTTTCCGCGGAATGTGCCAGAGTTAACAATCGTGAAATGAAAGCCCTGCCTAGAGGAATGATTCTCATAGCGAAATTTAGGTGTTCGAGTAGCGAAAGCAAATCGCGCTTTGATATGGAATGTAGGGAGGGGAAAGATTCCCAAAAAAAACAGATTCTTTTGAGTTTTTCGGGGGGAAGAGAAGCTTGCTTTAGCACTGAATCTAGGGAAATCCCCAGAAATTCTAATGAAGTAGAGGGTCCCAAAGTTTTCTCAGCGGAAAGGGGGATGCAGACGTCGCTAAAAATATTTTTTAGAATCTACAAGACTGCAGATTGAGAAGACAGATAATCGATCAACAGAAAATCGTTGAGCAATTGTTAAACGAAAGGGAGCTTGCAGACGTTCAGCAAAATCCAACACATCTCTTCAGAGAGGCTATTAAAAATGTGAGGGCTACTTCTACACCCAAATGTAAGCCTAACAGCAAAATAGCATTTAGAATTCCATTTAACACCAAAAAGTGGCCAGTCAGAGGGATGGATTGGCATAGTTTTAAAAGCATCTGTGATATCAGCTTTAGCTAACCAAGCACCTTGACTGGCTACCTTGATTAAATGAGTGGCATTGTGGACCAAGGCGTAATGTAAAGAGAAAGGTGCTAAAGGTATGCATTCGTTCACGCTTGCTGTGTAAGCAGAATGAGGGGATGACATATCAAAAATACAAATGACGTAACCTTTATTTACCTCTTTCTCTAACAGATTAGAAACCACATCTGGTTCAGTAATAGCTGATTGGAGATTTTTAGCTATGAAAGAGGTGGTGAGATTGGAAAGGATGCCCACCCGAAACCCTTGAGACAGACCGGTGATTAGATAATTGTCAAAAGTCGGATCTGTATTAAGAAGAGAGGTAGCTAGAAAGATTAGAAACATTAATGGGAGAAGAAAAAAAGATAGCTTTTCAGAATTTTCTCCGAATTGGGGCTTTTCCTCGGATTGGAGGCTTGTATCGGCGTGAACAGACCGATTTCGGGTGCGGATCCTTGCAGAACTGCAAATGTGTTCATATTTGCATTGAGAGAAGGAACAGAGAGATTCATTAAAGTTATTGCAAATAAAAGTGCCTTTGTGTTTTGTGATATAGCGTTTCTTGCTGTCATGTGGAAGCCTTACGTTATCAGCACTTTGGACAGCGTGCGGCTCTTGGCTGGCAAAAGCTTTGGGGCAGAAAGACACAGAGTGTCCGTGAGCACTACAGATGTTACAAGCCAGCGTTTTGGCTCCGCCGAAATGGCGAACGAGCAGTTCAGTGTCCGTCACAGACCAGTCTAGTCTGGAGTTAAACAGCTAAATAAAGGAAGCGGATATAGCAGAGAATGATTTATGATATTCGAAGAATAATGTGTCCCCGTAACATTGATTGAAGTCAGCCATCATGGCTAAATACAAATCCAATTCTTCCCTTCGAGCTGGGAAAACCTGACACAGAATGTCTCTGAATACGCTGAAAGCGATGACAAACTCTTCGAATGTAAGATTCAGTTGAAACCTCGGATCGGAAGTTTTAAGCAAGACTGCCACGTCACCACAGTCGACCCCCTTCCTGTCAGCAGCAGGCGTGGGAAGCAGAAGTGAAGCAAGGTTTAAATCCTTACCTTGGATGATGTTTGTTCTGATGTGGGGAGATACCATAGCAGCGGCTGGAGAAACAAAACGCCTACCGAATAGCTGGCCAGGGGTTGTTGTTGAAAGGTTAAATAATGGAGTTTCGGTTGGAGCGGAGACATCTCGAAATGGAGTCTGAGCTGGTTGGTGAAAAGTTGGCAGGGCTGAAAAAGTAGAAGCTACGCTCGGGGGATGGCTTAATCCACTGACAGGAGGACGAAATTGAGGAGTTACGGCGAAGTTGACCAGTGCAGCCACACTCCGGATCCGGGCCATTGAAATCAGCAGCTGACTGTTCAAATTTTGCCATCCTTGATTCCAGACTTTTGACGGTTTGGGAGAGGCTTTGAACCGCTTGGAGGAGTTGAGTGTTAACTCCGTCAGGCTCAGTGATGTACGGATGAACAGGTGCCCGAGCATGCAGCATGGTTCTTTTGGACGTGGTGATGATGACTTCGCTGTTCGAGTGGCCGGCCGCTGAAGGAGTCGTGAGATTAGAGACGAACTCAGGTGGATTACCCAGGGTATTTTGGGCGAGAAGAAGAAGATCCTCTCTGGACAGACCTTGGCTGACGGGAATGCCAGCTGATTCCAGAGTACTGTACACGTCCTCCGTAGACCACGTAGCCCATGGCGAGTCACGGCGTTGGAGGCGTGTGCTACGCCGAGTTGGAATAGGAGAGGGTGGGACAAACTCATCATCGGAGTCTGAGCAGTCACAGATGATTGGGGTATCATTGAACATGGTGGTTTAGCAGTAAACGCGAGCAATTGTTATCACGTCGGCATCTGCGAAATCAAACATGTGTAAGTACGATCTTTTATAACGGACTATAAAGACGTGATTGGATAATGATGAAGGCAATAAGTGACAAAGTAATTGAGTCTTCCTGGCAGAACTTAGGCTAAAGCTTTCATTTCTTGACCTGGGAGGAGACTGAGGGGAAATGCTTGCCAAAAATCATTTATGAGACCACTTCTTAACTTAGGGGGGCCAAAGACGATTCGTTTTATTTTCATTAAGTCTAAGAAAGCTATTGGAAAACCATTTCTTGATGTCCGCTAGGCAGGCCAATAAGGGTTGAATTTTATCACCAGCTTTCAATGGTCTGTTTAACTGGGTATCATCAGCATATAAGTGAATTTAAACATTGTGTCTCCTAATAATGTCTCCCAAAGGTCGCATATATAAATTAAAAAGGAGTGACCCTAAAATGGATCCTTGAGGCACTCCACAGATAATAGGAGCAACAGATGAAGAAAACTTACCTAACTCAACAGAAAAAGACCTGTCTCTAAGATATGAATTAAACCACTGCAAAGCAATACCCCCAATACCAAACACATTTTCTTACTGGCAGAGAAGAATATCATGAACAACTGTATCAAAAGCAGCTGTAAGATCAAGAAGCAGAATAACTGAATTTTTACCACTATCCACTGCAAGCAAAATGTCCTTAAATACTTTAAGCAAAGCAGACTCAGTGCTATGATGGGCAGAGAAACCAGATTGGAGAGGTTCTGTTAATTTAGATGCATTCAAAAAGGAAATCAATTGTGAATATACAACATTTTCTAAAAGTTTTGATAAAAATTAAAGCTTAGAGACGGCGATAATTATCAAGGCAATTTTCCTCCAAACCCTGTTTCTTAAGCAAAGGCTGAACTAGAGCAAACTTAAAACATTTCGGGACTACCCCAGCACTTAGAGATGAGTTAATCAATGACTGAATAGAAGTCCCAATTTCAGAAAAAGAGGCCTTAATAAACTTAGAAGGAATGACATCAAGTGAAGAGGCAGTTTTCTTCATCTTATTGACCAAATCACAAATCCCTCAAAGAAACATTTTGAAAACAAGAAAAGGAAGCCGGACTTGCCAGCGAAAACAGTGACAGATCTGATGACTGCAAGGTAAAAGAGGAGTGAATAGCTAACCGTCTGGTTTCACCTAGATATCACACTATAGAGACTGTGTCTGTTCCCCAAACTAGAAAATACAAAAAACGTCCAAACCAAGTCAAGATTAACAATTTAATTGAGGTTGAACAAATAAAAAACAGATGCAATACGGATAAACAAATGATAAACCTTGGCTTATTGAATATCAGATCCCTTTCTACGAAAAACTTTTTGTAAATAATATGATCACTGATCATAATCTATATGTGCTCTGTTTGACAGAAACTTGGCTAAAACCTGATGATTACATTATTTTAAATGAGTCCATCCCCCATGATTACTGTTATAAACATGAGCCGTGTCTAAAAGGCAAAGGGGGAGGTGTTGCTTCAATTTATAACAACTTTTTCAGGATTTCTCAGAGGGCAGGCTTCAAGTATAACTCGTTTGAAGTAATGGTGCTTCATATAACATTATCCAGAGAAACAAATGTTAATGATAAATCCCCTGTAATGTTTGTACTGGCTACTGTATACAGGCCACCAGGGCACCATACAGACTTTATTAAAGAGTTTGGTGATTTTACATCCGAGTTAGTTCTTGCTTGTTGCAGATAAAGTTTTAATAGTTGGTGATTTTAATATCCACGTTGATAATGAAAAATATGCATTGGGATCAGAATTATAGACATTCTGAACTCTATTGGGGTTAGACAACACATTTTAGGACCTACTCATTGTCCAAATCCTACTCTAGATTTAATACTTTCACAGGGAATTGATGTTGATAGTGTTGAAATTATGCAGCCAAGTGATGTTACAGTATCTCAGATCATTATTTAGTTTTGTGCAAACTTCATATAGCCAAAATTGTAAATTCTACTTCTTGTTACAAGTATGGAAGAACCATCACTTCTACCACAAAAGACTGCTTTTTAAGTTATCTTCCGGATGTATCCAAATTCCGTAGCATATCCAAAACCTCAGAACAACTTGATGATGTAACAGAAACTATGGACTCTCTCTTGTGGGTTGTTTAAAAACCATGGCAACCTCACCGCCCTTGCCAGTACATTGTGGTGTACTAATAAAACAACAGTCCAGCGGACTGGGTATTACACTCCTCTCCGGCGAAGTCATAAACGTGGCAAAGCGGAGGTAGAAGAATCAAAGAAAACTGGAAAATGAAAAGCATATATATAATCCCAGGCGCATTGCCCCAAGTTATGCCGCTCCAAATATATTGTATCCAGGGAAAACTGGGTTGAGAATTGTAAGGTGGAAGCAATCACCCCATCTAATTCTCACTCGAACACCGCCACAACAATCTCTCTTTCTGCTGCGTTTTCCATACAGGAAGAACACAGCAGGGTAATTGGTAAACACACTCTGGCGCAGGTTAATCGGAAGAGGTTTGAGAACGAAAGTAGAGAACTGGGCAGTTTCTCGGGTAACCACCCAGTAAACATGCCCCTTTGGGCCCCAATACCGGCATGAAATACGTGGCACGTGTGGAACCCGAGTGGGACAGCCCAAAAGTGGGGGTTTAGTGTGGGTTGGCCCACACAAATCTGAGTGGGCCACTAATAGGACCAATTGTGTGCCCATAACATGACCACAGTTATGTACACAGTGTGGGCTGGGTGTGGGCACAGTGAAGAGAGTGTGGGTACAGTGTGGGCACAGTGGGGAGAGTGTGGGTACAGTGTGGGCTGGGTGTGGGCACAGTGGGAAGAGTGTGGGTACACTTTGGGCTGGGTGTGGGAACAGTGGGGAGAGTTTGGGCACAGTGTGGGCCGGATGTGGGCACAGTGGGGAGAGTGTGGGTACACTGTTCAATTCAATTCAATTCAATTCAAGTTTATTTGTATAGCGCTTTTTACAATACAAATCGTTACAAAGCAACTTTACAGAAAATTATGTTTCTACAATATTTAGTAATAGCTTATAAGAGGTGACTGTCAGTTTGTGCACGTATGACAGGATTTGTAGAAAAATGTATTCAAGTCGTAGTCACCCAGATGACAAACATTATTAATATTATTAATAATTAATATATGATTCAGTCACACTTGTAGCAATATTTGTTAGTTCTGTTGTTGATTCAGGGTTAGCATCATCTGGGGTCCTCTGAGGGTCAGCATCATCATCCTCTGATGGGATTTCTGGCCGTGTTCTGCGGTCCTGCGCTGATCAGGCCGCTGGTTTGTTTACATTCATTTTTAATGAGTCTCTTGCTACATCGGTGGTTCCCATCTCATTCAAAAAATCAGTCATCATCCCTGTGCCTAAAAACAATAAACCCTCTTGTCTGAATGACTATCGTCCAGTTGCCCTCACATCAATAGTCATGAAGGTCTTTGAGGGACTGGTTAAAAACGTCATCTGCTCCTCCATCCCGGATACTTTGGACCCTCTTCAGTTTGCTTATCGCCCAAACAGATCCACAGATGATGCCATCTCTCACATCCTGCACTCTTCTCTCACACACATCGACAGCAATAACAGGAACTATGTAAGGTTGCTATTTATTGACTATAGCTCAGCTTTTAATACTATAGTCCCCATAAAGCTAGCTTCCAAACTCATAGACCTCGGACTGAATTCTTCACTCTGCGACTGGATCCTTGATTTCCTCACCGGCAGACCTCAAGTGGTGAAACTAGGCCAGTACACCTCCAGCTCCATCACCCTGAACGTAGGAGCCCCACAGGGCTGTGTCCTGAGTCCCCTGCTCTACTCTCTCTACACACATGACTGCGTGTCTTCGCACAGCTCCACATCCATTATCAAATTTGCTGATGATACTGTGGTCCTCATTCACAACAATAATGAGACTGCATACTTGGATGAGATAGAGAAATTGACATCATGGTGCCAGGACAACTGTCTCTCTCTGAATGTGAGCAAAACTAAAGAACTGATTGTGGACTTCAGGAAGAGACAGCAGCAGCCCTACACTCCTCTTATGATCAGCGGGACCCCTGTGGAGAGGGTGAACAGCTTCAATTACCTTGGTGTAAACATCTCGGAGGACCTCACTTGGACTACTCACATTCAAACACAGGTTAATAAAGCCAGGCAAAGACTGTACCATCTGCGACAGCTGAGGAAATTCAGGGTCTCACCAGCAATCCTGAAAACTTTCTATTCTGGGGCTATAGAAAGCGTATTGACTCAGTGTATCTCAGTGTGGTATGGGAACAGCTCCAGCCAAGACTGCAAAGCCCTGCAGAGAGTTGTGCGCTTAGCTGAGCGCATTTCAGGGTCTGCTCTCCCCTCTCTGCAGGACATCTACCTCAAACGCTGCAGAAGTAGAGCTGCAAAAATCATCAAAGACTCCACCCACCCCAGTAATCATATTTTCACTTTGCTGCCATCTGGTAAGCGCTTCCGTAGCCTGATGGCAAAAACTGAGAGACTCAGGAGGAGTTTCTTCCCCCAGGCCATCAGGCTCTTAAACTCTAAACCAGCTTCTTAACATCCTCATGCCTCCACTTAATGTTCACTTTATCTTTTTACTATATTCACTACCTCACATAGACACACTGACAGTGTCGCCCTGTTTTGCACATTTGCTTCTTGTACATTCCTGGGTATCTTAATATTTAAGACTACAGTAAAATGCATATATGCACATTGTACATCCCTGTACATCTTAATATTTAAGACTACAGTTTACACTCATGCACATTATTTTGCGTTCTATATTTAATTCTACAATATAAATTTTTTATATTTTATTCTTATATTTTTATTGTTTACTTTTATTTCATTCTTACATAGCTTTATTTATGTATATTTTCATCTGTGTTGTTTTCTTTAATAATTGCACTGTCCATGGAGCGGACCTGACTCACATTTCACTGCTGGTTATATATGCTATATATAATTTTGTATGTGACGAATAAAAATCTTGAATCTTGACCGTATCATAGTACTGAGACTGCTCTCCTTAGAGTTACAAATGATCTGCTCTTATCATCTGATCGTGGGTGTATCTCTCTATTAGTTTTATTGTATCTTAGTGCTGCGTTTGACACAATTGACCACAACATTCTTTTGCATAGACTTGAACACTTTGTTGGCATCAGTGGAAGTGCATTAGCATGGTTTAAATCGTACTTACATGACCGCCATCAGTTCGTAGCAGTGAATGAAGATGTATCATATCGATCACAAGTGCAGTATGGAGTACCTCAAGGCTCAGTGCTAGGGCCGCTACTCTTCACGCTTTATATGTTACCCTTGGGAGATATCATCAGGAAACATGGTGTTAGTTTTCACTGTTATGCTGATGATACGCAGCTCTATATTTCCTCGCAGCCTGGTGAAACACACCAATTTGAAAAACTAATGGAATGCATAGTCGATATAAAAAAATTGGATGACGAGTAATTTCTTACTGCTAAATTCAGAAAAAACAGAGGTGTTAATCATAGGGCCTAAAAACTCTGCTTATAATAAACTAGAACACTGTCTAAGACTTGATGGTTGCTCTGTCAATTCTTCGTCATCAGTTAGGAACCTAGGTGTGCTACTTGATCGCAATCTTTCCTTAGAAAGCCACGTTTCTAGCATTTGTAAAACTGCATTTTTCCATCTCAAAAATATATCTAAATTACGGC
The DNA here is from genome assembly GCF_023724105.1 of Carassius gibelio. Taxonomy (NCBI): domain Eukaryota; kingdom Metazoa; phylum Chordata; class Actinopteri; order Cypriniformes; family Cyprinidae; genus Carassius; species Carassius gibelio. Next base: position 366,175 of record NC_068372.1, read on the forward strand.
CTATGCTCTCAATGTCAAATGCAGAAATGTTAATCCATGCATTTATGACTTCAAGGTTAGACTATTGTAATGCTTTATTGGGTGGTTGTTCTGCACGCTTGGTAAACAAACTACAGCTAGTCCAAAATGCAGCAGCAAGAGTTCTTACTAGAACCAGGAAGTATGACCATATTAGCCCGGTCCTGTCCACACTGCACTGGCTCCCTATCAAACATCGTATAGATTTTAAAATATTGCTTATTACTTATAAAGCCCTGAATGGTTTAGCACCTCAGTATTTGAATGAGCTCCTTTTACATTATACTCCTCTACGTCCGCTACGTTCTCAAAACTCAGGCAATTTGATAATACCTAGAATATCAAAATCAACTGCGGGCGGCAGATCCTTTTCCTATTTGGCGCCTAAACTCTGGAATAACCTACCTAACATTGTTCGGGAGGCAGACACACTCTTGCAGTTTAAATCTAGATTAAAGACCCATCTCTTTAACCTGGCATACACATAACATACTAATATGCTTTTAATATCCAAATCCGTTAAAGGATTTTTAGGCTGCATTAATTAGGTAAACCGGAACCGGAAACACTTCACATAACACCGTACTTTCTACATCATTAGAAGAATGGCATCTACGCTAATATTTGTCTGTTTCTCTCTTGTTCCGAGGTCACCGTGGCCACGAGATCCAGTCTGTGTCCAGATCAGAGGGTCACTGCAGTCACCCGGACCCAGTACGTATCCAGACCAGATGGTGGATCAGCACCTAGAAAGGACCTCTACTGCCCTGAAAGACAGCGGAGACCAGGACAACTAGAGCCCAGATACAGATCCCCTGTAAAGACCTTGTCTCAGAGGAGCACCAGGACAAGACCACAGGAAACAGATGATTCTTCTGCACAATCTGACTTTGCTGCAGCCTGGAATTGAACTACTGGTTTTCGTCTGGTCAGAGGAGAACTGACCCCCCAACTGAGCCTGGTTTCTCCCAAGGTTTTTTTCTCCATTCTGTCACCGATGGAGTTTCGGTTCCTTGCCTCTGTCGCCTCTGGCTTGCTTAGTTGGGGTCACTTCATCTACAGCGATATCATTGACATGATTGCAAATAAAAACAGACACTATTTCAACTGAACAGAGATGACATAACTGAATTCAATGATGAACTGCATTTAACTATAATTTTGCATTATTGAGACACTGTTTTCCTAATGAATGTTGTTCAGTGCTTTGACGCAATGTATTTTGTTTAAAGCACTATATAAATAAAGGTGATTGATTGATTGATTGAATCTTGAATCTTGAATCTTCTCAGGTGTTCTGGATCCAGACTGGAGCTTTTGTAAATCCTAGTTACCATGGGATGTAAATCCCGTGGCAAAACATAGAAACAAATAGAGACATCATTAGCATAGCTGCTGTTCCAACAAAGTAAAATTAATTATTTTAACACAAGCTAAAGAATAAGAATGCACATTGGATCATATACAACTATACTCACAATTTAAGATACATTATTCAAATGCTTGGCAAAAGAGATGCGTTTTTAATCTAGATTTAAACAGAGAGAGTGTGTCTTAATCCCGAACATTATCAGGAAGGCTAATTCCAGAGTTTGGTAGCCAAATGTGAAAAAGCTCTACCTCCTTTAGTGGACTTTGCTATCCTAGGAACTACCAAAAGTCCAGCATTGTGTGACCTTAGGGAGCGTGATGGATGGTAGCGTGGTTGAAGGCTAGTTAGGTACGCAGGAGCTAAACCATTTAGGGACTTATAGGTAAGTAATGATAACTAGTAACTGATACGGAAATTAATAGGTAGTCAGTGCAGAGACTGTAAAATTGGAGTAATATGATAATATTTTCTTGACCTTGTAAGGACTCTAGCCGCTGCATTTTGGACTACCTGTAGCTTGTTTATAGAAGAAGCAGGACAACCACCTAGAAGTGCATTACAATAGTCCAGTCTAGAGGTCATAAATGCATGAACTAGCTTTTCTGCATCAGAAACAGACAACATGTTTCGTAGCTTGGCAATGTTTCTAAGATGGAAGAATGCAGTTTTTGTAACATGGGAAATATTATTTTTAAAAGACAAGATGCTGTCTAATATAACACCCAGATTTTTGACTTTAGAAGAAGTAACAGTACATCTGTGTAGTTGCAGATTGTAATCTACAAGGTTCTGTGTAGTGTTTTTTGGTCCAATAATTAATATCTTTGTCTTAATAGGAGAAAATTATTGGTCATCCAATCTTTTAAATTTTTAACACACTCTGTTAGCTTAGATAATTTAGAGGTTTAATCTGGTCTCGTTGAGATATATAGCTGAGTATCATCAGCATAACAGTGGAAGCTACTTCTGTGTTTTCTAATAATATTACCAAGGGGCAACATGTATATTGAAAATAGAAGGGGACCTAGGACGGATCCTTGTGGCACTCCATATTTTACTGAAGATAAATGAGATGACTCTCCATTTAAGTAAACAAAATGGTAGCTACCGGCAGGTAGGATCTAAACCATCTTAGAGCCTGCCGTTGAATACCTGTATAGTTTTGTAATCAATCTAGGAGTATGTCATGATCTATGGTGTTGAACGCTGCACTAAGATCAAGTAAAACTGTAAATGAGATACAGCCTTGATCTGACGCACGAAGCAGGTCATTTGTAATTTTAACAAGTTCAGTTTCTGTACTATAGTGGGGCCTGAAACCTGACTGAAATTCTTCATAAAGATCATTCTTGTGCAGGAATGTGCTCAATTGAGCAGACACAACTTTTTCTAAAATTTTAGACATAAATGGAAGATTTGAAATAGGCCTATAATTTGATGGTTGAATGGTTTTGGGACGTGACCTAAAGATAACGACGAGTTAATAATATTGAGAAGCGGTTCTTCGGCTACAGGTAACAACTCTTTCAGTAATTTAGTGGGCACAGGATCTAATAAACATGTTGTTGGTTTGGATACAGTGATAAGTTTATTTAGCTCTTCCTGTCCTATATTTGTAAAGCACTGCAGTTTATCTTTGGGTGCGATGGATGAAACTGAAGCGGTAGACGCTGTAGAATCTACATTCGCTATTGTATTTCTAATGTTATCTATTTTATCAGTGAAGAAATTCATAAAATCATTACTATTTAACGTTGGTGGAATATTTGAATCAGATCGTGTCTGGTAATTTGTTAATTTAGCCACTGTGCTAAATAAAAACCTTGGATTCTTTTGGTTTTCTATGAGTTTGTGGATATGCTCTGCCCTAGAAGTTTTTAGAGCCCGTCTATAGCTGGACATACTGTATTTCCATGCAATTCTAAAAACTTCTAAGTTACTTTTTCTCCATTTGCGTTCAAGACTACGAGTTACTTTCTTGAGAGAGTGAGTATTACTGTTATACCAGGGCAAAGTACGTTTTTCTCTATCCTTTTTCAATTTGATGGGGGCAACAGCTTCTAATGTATTAGAGAAAAAAGTGCCAATATTGTCAGTCATTTAGTCTAATTCATGTGTATTTTTGGGTACAAATAGCAGTTGAGATAGATCAGGCAGGTTATTTGCGAATCTGTCTTTTGTGGCCGGAACAATAGTTCTGCCCAGATGTTAACGCTGAGACATATAGTTAATATCAGTGATATGCAGCATGCAAGATACAAGGAAATGGTCTGTAATATCATCATATTGAGGTACGATAGCTATAGCAGTAAGATCGATTCCATGCGATATAATTAAATCTAGTGTATGATTATAATGATGAATAGGCCCGGTGACATTTTGCTTGACTCCAAAAGAGTTTATTAGGTCAGTAAACGCAAGTCCTAATGCATCCTTTGTATTATCAACGTGAATATTAAAATCTCCCATGATTAGCACCTTATCAACTGTAACCAGAAGGTCTGAGAGGAAATCTGAAAATTATTTTAGGAATTCTGTATATGGCCCTGGTGGTCTATGCACAGTAACCAGAGCAAGAGATACATTAGATTTCTTTTGCATGTCTGACAATGTAACATTAAGCAGAAGTATTTAGAATGAGTTAAACCTGTATCCCGTTTTCTGGGGAACATTGAGAATATCACTATATATTGTTGCAACACCTCCGCCACGACCTCTGATGGGACTCATACTTATAACAGTAGTTTGGTGGAGTAGACTCATTTAGACCAAAATAATCATTTGGTTTTAGCCAGGTTTCAGTCAAGCAGAGTACATCAAAACTATTATCTGTGATCATTTCATTTACAATAACTGCTTTGGGTGTGAGTGATCTAATATTTATGATCCCAAACTTTAAAGATTGTTTTTGTTAATTTACTTTACATTTTTCTGGTTTAATCAGGATAAGATTTTTTTCTAGATCCTACATTAAATTTATATTTTGACCACACTATTCGGGGAACAAACACAGTCTTAATAGATTGTACAGCGCAAGTACTTTTATTATTTAAGCGGGTGGAACAAAAGTCATCATAATAGTTATTTGAGAACTGTCTTACTAATCACATGGAGCGAAGTGTCCTGGAAATGTTGTCAGAAAGCAGCTCCGCTCCGACTCTGCTGGGGTGTAAGCCATCAGTGCGAAACAGCCTAGGACGCTCCCAGAAAAGATTCCAGTTATTAACAAATAGCAGTTTCTGTTCTTTACACCATGACAACAACCATTCATTTAAAGCAACAAGTCTACTGAACTCTTCGTGTCCTCGTCGATACGTGGGCAGTGGTCCTGACACGATGATCGTCGCCGCGGGCGTCGTGCTGCGAACCGTCTCGATCAGGCTGATGAAGTCCCTCTTCAGCGTCTCCGTCTGCCGCAGCGTGGTGTTGTTAACCCTGGCGTGAAGCACGACCGCTCTGGGTCTCTCGTCAGCCTTCAGGATCGCGGTTATCTGCGCAGAAACATCGAGAACACGAGTACCAGACAAACAATGAGTGTGCACTTTTTGCGTCCTGTCTCGCGGAGGGGAGCGAAGCAGTTCCGTGTGGAGATCTCGAAGACATGAAGGGGAAGAAGTCGCCGGCCGGGGCCTGGCTCGCGTCCTCCGCTGTGGATGCACTCAGGGTCTGTGGTGTCCCGGCGCCGGAGTGAAGGACATCTGGGAAGATCGCGTCCTGGGTGCACCGGGCCTGTGCAGAGAAACACACGGAGTAGACGAGGTGGGACTGTTAACAGCACGCTGTATACTTACCCCGGACTTGTGAGCGTCAACCCGGGATGTTTCCATCATTGCTCTCCGCTCTCTCAGATCTCCTCTGACGAAACCAGTAGTTCAATTTCAGGCTGCAGCAAAGTCAGATTGTGCAGAAGAATCATCTGTTTCCTGTGGTCTCCGTTGTCTTTCAGGGCAGTAGAGGTCCTTTCTAGGTGCTGATCCACCATCTGGTCTGGATACACACTGGATCCTGGTTACTGCAGTGACCCTCTAATCTGGATACATACTGGATCTGGTGGCTACGGTGACCTCAGAATATTAGTATGTTATGTGTAAACCAGGTTAAAGAGATGGGTCTTTAATCTAGATTTAAACTGCAAGAGTGTTTCTGCCTCCCAAACAATGTTAGGTAGGTTATTCCAGAGTTTAGGCGCCAAATAAGGAAAAGGATCTACCGCCCGTAGTTGATTTTGATATTCTAGGTATTATCAAATTGCCTGAGTTTTGAGAACGTAGCGGACGTAGAGGATTATAATGTAAAAGTAGCTCATTCAAATACTGAGGTGCTAAACCCTTCAGGGCTTTATAAGTAATAAGCAATATTTTAAAATCTATATGATGTTTGATAGGGAGCCAGTAATACTCACTCTATCAAGTATCGTATCGTATCGTAGTCTCGAACACAAATGGAGAAAAACTAACTTGGAAGTTTTTAGAATTGCATGGAAAAACAGTATGTCCAGCTATAGACAGGCTTTAAAAACTGCTAGGGCAGAGCATATACTCAAACTCATAGAAAATAACCAAAACAATCCAAGGTTTTTATTTAGCACAGCGACTAAATTAACAAATTACCAGACGCCACCTGATTCAAATATTCCACCAATGTTTAATAGTAATGACTTCATGAATTTCTTCACTGATAAAATAGATAAAATTAGAAATATAATAGCGAATGTAGATTCTACAGCGTCAAACTCTTCAGTTTCATCCATCACACCCAAAGATAAACTGCAGTGCTTTACAAATATAGGACAGGAAGACCTAAATAAACTTATGACTGTATCTAAACCAACAACATGTTTATTAGATCCTGTACCCACTAAATTACTGAAAGAGTTTTTACCTGTAGCCGAAGGACCGCTTCTCAATATCATTAACTCATCGTTATCTTTAGGTCACGTCCCAAAACCATTCAAGCTGGCGGTTTTTAAGCACCTTATTAAGAAACCAAAACTAGATTCTACTGAACTGGCATATTATAGGCCTATTTCAAATCTTCCATTTATATCAAAAATCTTAGAAAAAGTTGTGTCTTTTTGACAAATTGAACACCTTCCTGCACAAAAATTATCGGTATGAAGAATTTCAGTCAGGTTTCAGGCCCCACCATAACACAGAAACTGCACTTGTAAAAATTACAAATGACCTGCTTCTTGCATCAGACCAAGGCTGTATCTCATTTCTAGTCTTACTTGATCTTGGTGCTGCGTTCGACACCATAGATCATGACATACTCATAGATCAATTATAAAACTATACAGGTATTCAAGGGCAGGCTCTAAGATGGTTTAGATCCTACCTGTCAGATCGCTACCATTTTGTTTACTTAAATGGGAAGTCATCTAATTTATCATCAGTAAAATATGGAGTTCCACAAGGATCCGTCCTAAGTCCCCTTCTATTTTCAATATACATGTCGTTTGGTAATATTATTAGAAAATACGGAATTAGCTTCCACTGTTATGCTGTTGATACTCAGCTATATATCTCAACGAGACTAGATGAAACTTCTAAATTATCTAAGCTAACAGAGTGTGTTAACAATTTTAAAGATTGGATGACAAATAATTGTCTCCAATTAAATTTGGATAAGAAAGAGATATAAATTATTGGACCAAAAAACAATACACAGAATCTTCTTCAATAAACAAGCTACAGGTAGTCCAAAATGCAGCAGCTAGAGTCCTTACCAGGCCAAGGGTTGTGTTTCCTGGGTTTCCACTAGGTGTCCTCCTTTCCCACGGTGTCTGTCACCTTATCACTTCCTGTTCCCTTATTTGGTCACCTTCCTCCTTGTTTGTGTTAATTGATTGTTCCCCACCTGTCTCCAGTTCCCTCATCATCCTTCTGTGTATTTATACCCGGTCTGTCTCAGTCTGTGTCACGGAGTCCTTGTCTAATGTTCATGTTAATCCATAGTCTTGGCCTTGCTGTGTGTTCTTGTTTATGTTTGGATTCTCTGGTTTTGACCCTGCCTGGACTGTTTACCCTTTGGATTTGCCCTTTAATAAAATCTCATACCTGCATTTGGATCTTTCCTCGTTTCCTGTATCACCGTACCTGACACTACCTATTAAATTATGTATCAGTTACAAATTATCATTACTTACCTATAAGGCCCTAAATGGTTTAGCTCCTGCATACCTAACTAGCCTTCTACCACGTTACAATCTATCACGCTCCCTAAGGTCACAAGGTCACCCCTTGGTAGTTCCTAGGATAGCAAAGTCCACTAAAGGAGGTAGAGCTTTTTCATATTTGGCTCCCAAACTGTGGAATAGGCTTCCTGATAATGTTCAGGGTTCAGACACACTCTCTCTGTTTAAATCTAGATTAAAAACACATCCCAGGATGAATCTACTACCCAGGATGAGTCCCAGGATGAATCTACTACAACAATAGAGGTGGGTCTTCTAGAATCCATAAACAATAAACTGGCAATTCTTGAACTACTCCATCAAGATATCAAGGATCTTAAAACCAGCCTCGAATTCAATCAATCCCAGATAGAGTCCTTGCAAAAAGCCAACAACGAAATGCATACAAAAATATCAGAAATCACAGCAACAATAGAATGTCTCTCAAATTAAAATAAACTATTGAAAGAATCCTTATTAGACATCCAATGCCGCAATATGCGAGACAACCTGATCTTTTCGGGTATACCAGAACAAATACAAGATAACCCGGAACAAGCGATCAAAGATTTCATGCATTCTTCTCTCAAACTCCCAAAAGAGACTGTCAACAATATCACCTTCCACCGTGTACACCATCTTGGATCTAACAACAAAAATGCCGACACTAAACGACCGCGTCCCATCATTGCAAATGTTGAGTATTACAAACAGAAAGAACTGGTTAAGAGCAAGGGAAAAGAATTGCGTGGAACTACCTTTGGACTTAACGATCAATTCCCACGGGAGATTCAGGATAGGCGGAGAATATTGGTTCCATTCTTTGAAACAATTTCGGCTAAAATGGAAGGAAAGCCGTTCTCACAGTAGACAGACTATATGTTGATGGCCAACTTTACAGGAACGACACCATATACTGGTTATAATCCACCGTGAAAGGAAGATCGGAGAACAGGGGGAAGGAAAAAAAAAGAAAAGAAAAAACATGCCGCCAATGTACTCATTATAAGATCACGTATATTCATTATAAGATCACCTACTTCACGTATTTATAATGTCAACTCTATACTCATTGGAAAAAAATTGCTTTCAGTGTTGCATTATGTTTTCATTTCTTATTATTTGTTTGTTTTTCATTGATTATGTATTGCATGTATGTTTTATATTCACATCATATAATAGGGTACAGATAATTGTAATAAATATCAAACCAAACTATACAGTAGTATCATAACATAGAATGTCACACCTAAAATTAGTTAGCTGGAATGTACGAGGCATTAACTCAGCAGCTAAAAGATCCAAAATTTTAAACCACATTAAAAAACTCAAGGCAGATATATGTTTATTGCAAGAAACGCATCTTTCAGAATCAGAACACAATAAATTAACAAATACACAACTAACACAAATATACTCTGCATCCTACAACTCCAAGAAAAGAGGTGTAGCTATATTAATCAATAAAAACATAACTGTTATTAATCAGTCAACTATATGTGATCCAGAAGGACGATATGTTATTGTCAATATAACCTTTAACAATAAAATACTGACCATCGCTAATATCTATGGACCAAACACAGATGACCCCCAATTTTTCCATAACGTTTTTTCTTCAATAGCCAACGTTCCCCAGTCAGCCATCATAATCGGAGGAGATTTCAATACAGTTATTGATCCAACTCAAGACAAATCAAATATATCATCACACTTTAAACCATGGCAATCTACAGAAACCATTAAACAATACATGATTGACCTTGGTCTTGGCGATAGCTGGAGACTTACAAACCCAAACTCAAAAGAATACAGTTATTTTTCAGCAGTTCATAAATCATATTCACGTATAGATTATTTCCTAACAAGCAATTCTCTCATCTCTGACATTTCAAATACAACAATACACCCTATTATTATTTCTGACCATGCACCAATTACTATAACTATTGACAACAGGAATGATATTAAAAAATCACTTAGATGGAGGATGAATACTTCATTACTTCAAGATAATGAGTTTAATGAATACTTTAAAAAAGAATGGGCATTCTTCATGGAAACAAACGACACACCAGACACATCTGCTTCAACTCTATGGGAAACCGCTAAAGTTGTACTAAGAGGAAAGATCATATCATACTCTACATATAAATACAAAAAGGAACAAAGTCGAGAAAAATAATTAGAAAATAAAATACATTCATTACACAATATTTACTCTCATACTCCCAATGAACAGATTCTAAAGGAAATAAATAAAACAAAAGATGAACATAAAGACATAATACATAAAAAGATAGAATTCCCAAAACAATGCCTAAGACATACACACTTTGAACATAATGACAATCAGGTAAATACCTTGCTAATCAACTCAAACTTAATAAAGAAAAGACACTTGTCCCGGTGATCAATAGTCCAGAAGGAAAGACTCTTCACACCTTACAAGACATCAATGATACTTTCTGTACATTTTATAAACATCTATACAGTAATACAAAGGAGCCAAAAATTAATGACACTAAATCATTTCTTAACAATATATTTTTACCCACTCTAACCACAGCACAAAGAGAATCATTAGAAGAATCCATAACAGCAACTGAATATAAACAAGCTCTTGAATCGCTATCAAACAATAAAGCCCCAGGTTTAGATGGATACCCACCAGAATACTACAAACATTTCTGGTCAACTATATCACCATTATTTTTGCGAATAACGGCAGAAATTAAAAACACTTCTTTTATTCTGCCTCACATGAACACAGCACTAATTTCAGTCTTACTTAAACCAAGCAAAGATCCAACTTTATGCTCTAGTTTTAAATATGGACTTAAAAATTATTAGTAAAGCTTTGGCTACAGGACTCGAATCAGTCATATCATCCCTCATCCATCCAGACCAAACGGGTTTCATCAAAGGACGCCAGTCATCAAATAATACCAGACGATTATTCAACATTATGAACCTATGTAATAAAAAATAAAAAAAAGCCATAATCGTATCATTAGACGCAGAAAAAGCTTTTGACAAAGTTAGTTGGCACTTTCTTTACATAACACTTAAAAAAATATGGGTTTGGAGACTGCTATATTCAATGGATTAAAACACTATATAATACCCCACTAGCATCTGTTATAATGAATGGCATAATATCATCACCATTCCAACTTCAACGAGGTACTCGCCAAGGATGCCCCTTATCACCACTGCTTTTTGCCTTATTTTTAGAACCTCTTGCTGCTGCTATAAGACAGAATGATAAAATTACCGGAGTTCAATCAAGTAACACTAATCATAAAATTTCATTATAGGCAGATGACATATTACTATTTTTACAAAACCCTAAAACATCACTTACAGAAATAATTAAACTCATAAACGAATATTCTATCATATCAGACTACTTCATAAATTGGACAAAATCAACAATCTTACCCCTCAACATGAAACCGCATGACAGGAGCATACTAGACACACCGTTTAAAATTAATAATATTACATAGGAATAAACATATCCCAGAACCTGTCTGAATTGTTTAGCCTAAATTTCAATCCACTGTTGCAAACGATAGAGGATGATTTAACCCAATGGATGAACCTACCGCTTTCCATTATAGGTCGTATTGCAACAATAAAAATGTGTATTCTACCAAAACTTCTTTATTTATTCACCATGACTCCGGTTCAACCAACTAAGAAATGGTTTACATCATTAAATCAAATAATCAACAAATTTTACTGGAAAAAAAAAGAATCCTAAAATTAGTTTACAAACACTTCAAAAAAATAAAGCTCAAGGTGGTCTAGCAGCACCAAATTTTCAGCACTATTATTTAGCATCCCAACTACAATACTTTTGCAAATGGATTAAAGGGGACAACCCCCAAAACCCATGGCTAGACTTAGAACAAACAGAATGCAAAGAAATATCCATAGCTGATCTCCTATCCGTCAAAAAAAAAAAAAAAAAAAAAAAAAATCAAACAGAACAATCTTTTTAAGAACGTAATGATTAAAACAACTCTCACTGCTTGATGGCAAATTAATACATTGACAAAACATGAACTGATACAACTCATCAATTCACCTATATGGTATAATCCTGATTTTACAATCAACAAAAATCCAGTTAACAATATTAAATGGAAAGAGAAAGGTATCACACATCTACATCACCTGTTTACTGGCAACACCTTCGCTACATTTATAGAACTAACACAGAAATTTAACTTAGGAAAAGAACAGTATTACTATTACTTACAAATCAGGAATTCTATTAAAACCACAATTGGAAACAAAGACATCGCACAACCTCCCCCAATTCTAAAACATATCACCACAATTAGTAATTCATCAAAAACACTTTATACACCCTAATATCATCTATAATAGTAGCATTCTGGTCTAGTTTCCTAGGGTCCCACAGGAACTGCTAGCACTTAGTCTCCTCCAGCAAGCTGAGAGCCGATGAGCCGCTCACCAGGGGACAAAGTTGTCCTCCGTGTTTATTTCATGCTGGCTTTTTATATGAAATGCATGTGCTTTATTCCATTCAACAATGCCTCTAACCACAGGGCTCAATATGACTTTTCATTGCCTGGTTATAAGATTCAGTTATCCTCAACTTGGGAAAATGCTTATGAATTGAAGATATCAAATAAAAAAATAATAAAAATAAAAATAAATAAAATAAAAAAGAGTTTATGAGAGCGTGTTTATCTACAAAGCTGTAAAGCTATTTTCTGTACAGGAAATAAAGACGTTCAGTTTGCAGTTTTAAAACTTTAAACTGGTACAATGGGAAAAAGATCTCAATATCAACACAAATGATGAATTTTGGAAAACAATTTGTAGAAACACTTTTATCATAAGTACAAACATAAACATCCAGTTAATTCAGTATAAAATTATACACAGAACACACATAACACAGCGTAAGATGTTTAAAATGGGACTAGTAACTTCTAATAGATGCACTAACTGCAGTGTAAATACACCAGACACTTTCCTTCATGCATTCTGGCTATGCCCTCCAGTTCATCAGTTCTGGATAAATGTCGCTAATAAACTATCAAATTTCTTTAAAATTACAATTAATGCACTCCCATTATTATGTCTTTTAGGTGACACATCTCAAATTAACCCTCCCTTTGAACATTCAAAACCTCTGCTCATATCTCTTAGCTATTGCCAAAAAAACAATACTAGTCAATTGGAAAAATAAATACCAAATATCAATGACACAATGGCTACATCTATTAAGGGATCACATTATTAAAGAGAAGCAAACGTTAGCAAATAAAAATCATCTATACAAATTTAATAACATTTTCAGTCCATTGCTCTCACCCTTAAATATTGATTAAAACTAGCTAGGTAGTGGATGCCTCAACTTAAATCTTGGGTATACTAAACGGATTAATAATAAAGAAGTGCAATATGCATAATTACAAATAATTTTTATAATAAATAATCTCTTAGTATTATTAAGGACATCAATCGTGTATACATATAAGCTACAACACTGTCACAATTATCATGATTTCCCCAAATTGCCTCTATCTATATCACTAAAATTTCCATTATTTAAACATACCAATGTACCTGCATACATCACTATATTGATATGTAGTGTTTGTTTGTTTTTTGTTTTTTTTGTTGTCCTTTGGGTGTTTTGTATGTTCCTTTGTCTTCTGTATGTGTTTTAATTTGCAATAAAAAAAAATATAATAATAATAAAAAAAAAAATCTCTTTCTGAATAATGTATCTTAAATTGTGTTTGATTGTTAAATTGTGAGTGTAGTTGCATCTGATCAAATGCACATTTTTATTCTTTAGCTTGGGTTAAACAAATTAATTTTACTTTGTTGGATCAGCAGCTATGCTAAAGATGTCTCTATATGTTTCCATGTTAACTAGGATTTACACAAGCTCCAGTCTGGATCCAGAACACCTGAGAAGAGATGATGCTGACCCTCAGAGGACCCCAGATGATGCTAACCCTGAATCAACAAACAGAACTAACAAATATTGCTACAAGTGTGACTGCATCATATAATAATTATTAAGTATTAATAATATTAATAATGTTCATTGTCTGGCTGACTACGTCTTGTATTAATTTTTCAAAAAATCCTGTCATACATGCACAAACTGACAGTCACCACTTATAAGCTATTACTAAATATTTTAGAAACATAATTTTCTGTAAAGTTGCTTTGTAACGATTTATATTGTAAAAAGTGCTATACAAATAAACTTGAATTGACTTGAAAGTTAATACTTCTATTTAGCAAGGATGCTTTCAATTGACAAAGGCATTTGTAAAGTTACAAAAGATTTATATTTTAGATAAATGCTGATCTTCTGAACTTTCTATTCATCAAAGACACCTGAAAAAAATATATTTAGCTGTTTCAATAATAATAATAATAATAATAATAATAATAATAATAATAATAATTGTTTTTTTTGGAGCAGCAAATCAGTATAATAGCATGATGTCTGAAGGATCATGTGACTGGAGTAATGATGCTAAAAATTCAGCCTTAAAATCACAGGAATAAATTACATTTTAAAATATATTCAAATAAAAAAACAGTTATTTTAAATAGTAAAAAAAATCTTTCAAAATGTTACTCTTTTTGCTGTACTTTGGATCAAATACATGCAGGTTTGATGAGCAGAAGAGACTTCAAAAATGTTTGAGTGGTAGTGTATATTGTGAGTAAAATGGTTTATCCAAAAATAAAACATCTAATCACTTAACTTTATTTTGTTTCTTATCCATATTATACACTTACAAAAGGAGATGTTAGGCAGAATAATGTGTCCTTCAGTTGATTTTCATATAGTAATTAAATGGTAAATAAGAAGGTTTCTCTGTCATATCATTTTGTGTCAAATATATTTATTTGTATAAATTGATTGTACAATAATTGTAATTACATTATATTATTTCCCAAAGCTGAAATGATTAGACTATCTTTTATTTATTTGTTATGTAAAACAGTATTTTAACTAATTTCAAGAGCTTAATAACCAATCAAATTCTATTGGTTTGTTAACCTTTCCTGTTTCTGTATCATAACCGTGGTTGGGAGACACAGGGGAGATACGTCTTCTCCAGGGCCGGAAGTTCTCCTCCCGGGGTTACCTCCCTAAACTTCACGCTGCTTAGTGCGATGGAAGCATATAAAAACAAAGAGGCCGTCTTGGCGAAGAGTTTAGGTGCTTTATTTTGCTGGCTGCACTGAAATACGCTGCACACAGCTAACTACCTGAACCGGTCACCATATCACTCTCACACACACTCATCCGCTGCTTCGCGGGGATCAGACAGGAGGGAGGGGCGTGCCTCGGACATGCGCACTCACTCACTCTCATTCACACAAACACACTGAGCTGTCCTAAACTAAACACATTGAAGACACATCCCACAACAGGTTAATCAGTGAAATAATCGATGATTAGTTGATTAATTGTTCTAATAATCGTTCGATTATTCGATTATCAAAATAAAAGTTTGTTGCAGCCCTAGTGTGGGCACAGTAGGGAGAGTGTGGGTACAGTGTGGGCACAGTGGGGAGTGAGTACACTGTAGGCCGGGTGTGGGCACAGTGGGGAGAGTGTGGGTAAAGTGTGGGCTGGGTGTGAGCAGTGGGGAAAATACGGGTACTGTGTTGGCTGGGTGTGCGCACAGTGGGGAGAGTGTGGGTACACTGTGGGCTCGATGTAGGCACAGTGGGGAAAGTGTGGGTACAGTGTGGGCTGGGTTTGGGCACAGTGTGTGGGTACAGTGGAAAGGGTGTGGCAATACTGTGGGCCAAAAGTGTGCCCTCTATTTGTCCTAAGTAGCGTCCCAGCTGAAAATGTGGACCAAGGGCCCCAGCAGACCTCACAGTATGCCCACACTTTGGAGGGAAATGTAGACATAAACCTGTGCAGGGTCTTTCATTTCATAAGTCTCTTATGCTCTCCAAAACAACATTTATTTGATAAGAAATACAGTTAAAGCAGTAACATTATGAAATATAAAACATTTAAATAACTGTTTAAAAAATAAACTTTTACTTTGATGTTTAATTTTCAGCAGCCATTACTCCAGTCTTCTGTGTCATACAATCCAAAATAAATTATTAAAATAATCTGTTTTGGTGCTCAATAAATTTTTTTTTTTTTTTTTTTTTTTTTTTTAGCATCTCAAAAACAGTTGTGCTGCTTCACTTTTGGAAACAGTAATATATTTTTTTTCAGGTTACTTTGAATAGAGGTTTTAAGAGCAGCATTTTTTTATTTTATTTATTTTTTTTTTTAAATAGGTTGTTTGTCCAACAATGTAAAAGTTTTTACTGTTGCTTTTTATCAGTTTAATGCGCCCTTGCTGAATACAAGTAATATCTAAAATAAAAAAATAAATAAAAAAACTTTCTGACCCCAAACTATTGAACACTAGTATATATTGAATAGAATAATAAAACAGAATAATGACCAATTATAACTTCATCTGAACATTAAGTAGATATTATAGATAATTATAGATAAATCAACCCTCTAAGGGGCACCAGTAGAGCTCTGCCTGGATCTCTGATCTTATGCTCTATCCACCGTCCCAAGTTACAGAGCCACCTTAATAGAAGTCTCCATTTTAGATGCTGTAACCTGGCTGTTTTTTATTCCAGCAACTACCTGAGAAAGAAAACAACAATTAAGATGTAAATATGTATAAAAAAATAAAAAATAATAATAATAATATATATATATATATATATATATATATATATATATATATATATATATATATATATATATATATATTGAGAATGAGAGTCAATTTTGGGAAAACTGAATTAAAAACTAAAATAATTAATTTACAACATTTTCAAATTTCAGTTCTAAAGACGTTGACTCACATACATATCCATATCCAGTATGCGTGTGTTGTGTTAATTTTTTTCCCACTTCAACAACAGAAGGCATTATTGAGTAAATAAAAAAAACGTAAATAAAAAAAACTTTAACACAAGGTTAAATTATATTCTGGCAAAACACTGCGATATTACTGGGGTGACCCTGAATAGTCGACGATTCAATGATTGGACAGGAAGAGCCAGATTCAACCACCAATCTCACAGTTGAATATTCACGGCTGTTATGATCATGCCATTTTCCCTATAAATGCTCAAATGTCTGATTTCACATAGAACTACCGGTGTTCACCCAATAAGTTTATATTCAGCCTATTAAAATAATGCTGTAAATATGAATCTGAAAAAGAAGCTTTAAAAAATTTTACGAGCATGATCAAATCCATCCACCTCTATAGATTTGAGTTTCACTTTCTATAATCTGAGACCGACAGAGAAGCATCTTGGTGGCAGGGATTTAAAACTTTAACTTGACTCAAATTAAAAACCAATTTGAAATTATTCGAACTTTGTGACATGCTGCATTATCCTGCTGGAAGTAGCCATCAGAGGATGGGTACATGGTGGTCATAAAGGGATGGACATGGTCAGAAACAATGTTCAGGTAGGCCGTGGCATTTAAACGATGCCCAATTGGCACTAAGGGGCCTAAAGTGTGCCAAGAAAACATCCCCCACACCATTACACCACCACCACCAGCCTGCACAGTGGTAACAAGGCATGATGGATCCATGTTTTCATTCTGTTTACGCCAAATTCTGACTCTACCATCTGAATGTCTCAAAAGAAATCGTGACTCATCAGACCAGGCAACATTTTTCCAGTGTTCAACTGTCCAATTTTGGAGAGCTTGTGCAAATTGAAGCCTCTTTTTCCTATTTGGTACTCGGCGGGGTCTTCTACTGTTGTAGCCCATCCTGCCATGTGATTGGTTGATTAGATAATTGCATTAATGAGAAATTGAACAGGTGTTCCTAATAATCTTTTAGGTGAGTGTAAATAACGTTATAATGAGAGCACTAATATATATAAAAAATAAAAAATAAAAAAAAACATGTTTTTCCTACATTAAAAAGCCAGTATTTCGAGGATGCTACGTCATCGACATCCGTCGAAGGACTGTTCCAATGTCGAGGATCCTCGGAATTTCAACCAAGGACTGAGTCCTTCATTCGAAAAATATGCCATACACAGGAAAGGATGCATATGTGTATCCTTCGCGCTCTCAAATCACCCACAAGCCTATGCGCGCAGCTTTGCTATCTTGTTAAAAAAATTAAAAAATGTCGAACGTTAGCGGAGTTGGAGCGTTAACGGTTTTTATTTACGTTACCAAACATTTATTATAACTGTAGTAAATATAAGTAAAGTTTAACGTTTAAATGCCAGTACAAATTACTACCATATTGATATTGTAAATTATACAAATACAAATGGTTAACTGAACCGGACCTGTCATTTAACAAATGTAAACTTGGTTGCATCATCTGCATTTCTTTTATAAATAACTAGTTAAGTTGTCCAAAGTAATTTAACGATACGATTCAAACGGACCTTTTCACTAGCGTACTGACACAATTACATGCACTTGCTAGCCTGTTCCATTTACATGTTCTCCGAATGCTAAAGAGGAGTCTCGCCTAGCCTATGAAGTAAGTGACTTCGAAGGATCAGTCCTGCCAAGGAAGTAATCCTTGACATTGAGAAACGCCTTCTGTCTTCAGTTCCATGTTTCACGTGGTGCATTCGGAAAATATGTTTAAATAAAGTTGCCTTATCTTCTCTTATGTCCTAACAGCCAGGATTCCCACACAACACGTCCGCTAAAGTCCGATTTGCGACCTAATGACTCCTTTGAGCTGATTCATTATAATGAATGGTTAAAGCAACTGGTCTGCCCATCAGTGTCTGAATCAGTGAATAACAAATAATTACTTCCTTGAAGAACATACACATCTGAAATGAGAAAGTAAGTGTGCTTACACCAATTAGCAAGAGTGTTTAGTAAAATGTAGCCTTAATAATCCACAGTATGTATAGACCTATTATAATGTGTAGTAAATTACCTATAAAATAATTTAGTTTAAAGTTAAACTGGAGTGAGCTGAAACAGGATCAAAGCACAAAGCAAGCTGTTGCTAGCTCGCTGCTAATTTTATTACATTTTCTTTGGTAAAAAATTACACTATTACACCTTTTAACGCTACATTTTTAATGCTACTTTTTCATAGATATGATTAAACTAAAATAATTATCAGGTCCATTCGTTTGTTATCTGGCTCGGCTCGCTGCTCATCTTCAGTTCTCTCTTCACAGCAGTTCAATCAGTGTACTGTTTGAGAACATTAATTACTCCAGGATATTGGTTTGTTTTAACTCAGAGGTACTGTCAGCCACATTAAAAAAGTTAACAGCTTAAGTCATTTGTGGATTAATGCTTATTGGAGACGCGAACCATTTCAAATGATTCAGTTCGATTTGGTGAACTGTTTCCAGAAGATCCGGTTACATCCAGTGATTCATTCGTGAACCGGGTATCACTAAACTGCAGGGTTTTGAACTCGACAGAAAAATTAGTGTATCTTTGTAATTATCTTTAAGCGAATGTATTTTGTTTGCGAAGCGGTCATAACGTAACGTTACCTGTCAGCGTGGAGTTTACCGAAATCTATCAGTTATGAACAGCCATACATTAATGATAACGAGATTTGATAAGTGTGTGTAGCTGAGGTATTGTATTGTGCTATATTTATCTTTGTTTATGTTGCTATTTAGGACTTTATCAGAGACATTATATGGACTTAACGTAACTCCATTAGAATACTTAAGTTAGGCCTAACATTACTGCTCACTGTTGAGTAATAAAACAACAACAAGACAGAAGAGGAAATTAAACCTAATTAACACCGTAATGGACATAAAAAAATTAGTTGAATGAATTCATTTGTAATTTGAAAGGATATATTACCAGAGATTACGTTACCTCAGAAAACGATCTGAAGTCTGCCATTAAAACCGTTGGTCGTTTAAAAACGCCACTAGCAACACTGTTAATCAAAATAAAATGTGTAATTTAATTCCTATTAAATAATTAATTCACAACTATTTTGACGAATTTTACAAATTGTGATGAAAAATTAAGAAATTTGTCATGATCGGTGATAACAGGAAAGACGGAGAGAGAACCAATTGCAGGTATGATGTTTATTTCAGGGCAAATCCAAAGGGGTAAACAGTCCAGGCAGGGTCAAAACAGAATATCCAAACAACATGAAAACAGACAATAACACACGGAAAGGGCAAGACTACGGAAAGCATGAAACATAGACAAGGACTCCATGACACATATTCAGACAGAACGGGTATAAATACACAGAAGGTAATGAGGGAAGTGAAGACAGGTGGGGAATAATCAATTAACCAAAACAAGGAGGAAGGTGACCAAATAAGGGAACAGAAAGTTCATAAAGTGACAGACACCGTGGGAAAGGAGGACATCTAGTGGAAACCCAGGGAACACAACCCAGACACTGTGACAGTAATAACCTAACAGACTAACAGAGAGAAACAGGGACAGGAGTGAACACAAAAACAAAAAACAACATGAAGCCCCCCAGGGCAGAGCAGAAGACCACCACGTCCTTGTGGTCGAGGCCAGAGTCCTCCAGGGCGGGGCAGAAGACCACCACAACTGTGTAGTCAGGGCGAGAGCCCCCCAGGGCGGAGCAGAAGACCACCAAGTCCTTGTGGTCGAAGCCAGAGTCCTCCAGGGCGGGGCAGAAGACCACCACAACCGTGTAGTCAGGGCGGAAGCCCCCCAGGGTGGAGCAGAAGACCTCCGTGCGGCCGGACCAACGGGACGACGAAACTCTGGTAATCCCCTGGTGTCTTTACTGGACTCCTGAAGATCGGTGCTGGCCTGACTCTGCCTGCGAAGATCATTGGTGACTGGCACTTGTACATGAAGATCACCGGTGATTTGACTCAGTCCTAGAAGATCACCCGTGACTTGACTCTGTCCTTGAAAATCACCAGTGACCCGACTCAGTCCTTGAAGATCACCAGTGACTTGACACAGTCCTTGAAGATCACCAGTGACTTGACTTGACTCTGGAAGGTCATCGGTGACTAGCCCTGACTTTGGAGGTTCATCGGTGACTAGCCCTGACTCTGAAGGGTCCATGAACACCTGACTCGACTCTGGCGAGTCAACAGGAACCTGACTCGACTGTGGGGGGTCAACAGGAACCTGACTCGACTCTGGAGGGTTCACTGGAACCTGACTCGACTCTGGAGGGGTTCACTGGAACCTGACTCGACTCTGGGGGGGGGGGGGGGGGGGGTTCACTGGAACCTGACTCAACTCTGGAGGGTTCACTGGAACCTGACACGACTCAGGGACGGAGTCCTTCTGTCACGATCGGTGATACAGGAAGCACAGAGAGAGAACCAATTGCAGGTATGATGTTTATTTCAGGGCAAATCCAAAGGGGTAAACAGTCCAGGCAGGGTCAAAACCAGAATATCCAAAAAACATGAAAACAGACAATAACACACGGCAAGGGCAAGACTACGGAAAGCATGAAACATAGACAAGGACTCCGTGACACATACTCAGACAGAACGGGTATAAATACACAGAAGGTAATGAGGGAACTGGAGACAGGTGGGGAATAATCAATTAACTCAAACAAGGAGGAAGGTTACCAAATAAGGGAACAGACAGTTAATAAAGTGACAGACACCGTGGGAAAGGAGGACACCTAGTGGAAACCCAGGGAACATAACCCAGACACTGTGACAAAATTAACTGAGAAATTTAAAAAAGCTTACCTATGGGTTGAGTGGAGCTGGGCGGTACCAGTTGAAGCCGGAATGGCAGCACATTAACTATGCAGAGTTCCGGCAGTTCCTGCTCTCATTGGCTAGAATTAATCATGTGCTGAAGAGCTGACTTAAATTCAATGTATTATATTATTAAATATGACTTTTAACTTCCTTTTCCTTTTAGAAAAAAATACAATTAAACAATCGATCATGAATCGTATCCAAAATAAATAAATAAATCGCTTGGTTGTTCATCCCAAAGAATCACAGTCACTTTTACAGACTTTTAAATTGAATGTTCCCTCCTGGTTGAACCTCCCCAACTCAATCCGAGCAGCTCGTTCCTTAGCCATCTTCAAGAATTGTCTTTAAACCCATCTCTTCACTCTTTATTTGACCCTCTAACTTTAGCACTCACTATTCTAATTCTATTCTTTAAAAAAGTGCCCCATTTAGACTTAAACTCTATCAGTTTACTAACTTGTTTTGTCAAAATAAATAAATAACACTAACTGCTCTATTCTTTTTGCATTCTATTTTCTTTTTATTTATTATACAATTAACAAAAAGCAAAAATGCCTCTAACACTAGCTTGCTCTATTCTACCTGTTTTCTTTTTATTATATAATAAAAAAATAAAAAAAATAAACTTGCTATGTGTACTGCATTTAAGCTAACTGAGACTTGTTATAGCACTCATATATCATTGTTGCTTTGTTAGATTGGATTGCTTCCATTGTCCTCATATGTAAGTCGCTTTGATTAAAAGCGTCTGTTAAACAAGTAAATGTAAATGGATATAAATACAAACACATGCATGTATATATTTAAGAAAAATATGTTCAATTCAATTCAATTCAAGTTTATTTGTATAGAGCTTTTTACAAAACAAATCGTTACAAAGCAACTTTACAGAAAATTATGTTACTACAATATTTAATAGTAGCTAGTAGTTTGTGCACATTTGACAGGATTTTAGAAAAAAGAAAAATAATAATAATAATACAAGACATAGTCAGCTAGACGATGAACTATCAATATTATTAATTAAGTTATTATATGATGCAGTCACACATTTAGCAATAATTGTTAGTTCTGTTTGTTGATTCAGGGTTTGCATCATCTGAGGTCCTCTGAGGGTCAGCATCATCTCTTCTCAGGTGTTCTGGATCCAGACTGGAGCTTGTGTAAATCCTAGTTACCACGGGATGTAAATCCCGTGGCGAAACATAGAAACAAAATGGAGACATCATTAGCATAGCTACTGATCCAACAAAGTAAAATTAGTTTAACCCAAGCTAATAAACTGTGATTTCTGACTGTAGAGGAAGTAACAGTACATCCATCTAGTTTCAGATTGTAATCTACAAGATTATGTGTAGTGTTTTTTGGTCCAATAATTAGTATCTCTGTCTTATCCGAATTTAATTGGAGAAAATTATTTGTCATCCAATCTTTTACATTTTTAACACACTCTGTTAGCTTAGATAATTGGGAAGTTTCATCTGGTCTCGTTGAGATATATAGCTGAGTATCATCAGCATAACAGTGGAAGCTAATTCCGTATTTTCTAATAATATTACCAAGGGGCAACATGTATATTGAAAATAGAAGGGGACCTAGGACGGATCCTTGTGGCACTCCATATTTTACTGATGATAAATGAAATGACTCTCCATTTAAGTAAACAAAATGGTAGCGATCGGACAGGTAGGATTTAAACCATCTTAGAGCCTGCCCTTGAATACCTGTATAGTTTTGTAATCGATCTATGAGTATGTCATGATCTATGGTGTCGAACACAGCACTAAGATCAAGTAAGACTAGAAATGAGATGCAGCCTTGATCTGATGCAAGGAGCAGGTCATTTGTAATTTTAACAAGTGCAGTTTCTGTGCTATGGTGGGGCCTAAAACCTGACTGAAATTCTTCATACAGATCATTTTTATGCAGGAAGGTGCTCAATTGAGCAGACACAACTTTTTCTAAAATTTTAGACATAAATGGAAGATTTGAAATAGGTCTATAATTTGCCAGTACACTAGGATCTAGTTTTGGTTTCTTAATAAGAGGCTTGATAACCGCCAGCTTGAATGGTTTTGGGACGTGACCTAAAGATAACGACGATTTAATGATATTGAGAAGCGGTTCTTCGGCTACAGGTAACAGCTCTTTCAGTAATTTAGTGGGTACAGGATCTAATAAACATGTTGTTGGTTTAGATACAGTGATAAGTTTATTTAGCTCTTCCTGTCCTATAGTTGTAAAGCACTGCAGTTTATCTTTGGGTGCGATGGATGAAAAACTGAAGTGTTAGATGCTGTAGAATCTACATTCGCTATTGTATTTCTAATGTTATCTATTTTATCAGTGAAGAAATTCATAAAGTCATTACTATTTAACGTTGGTGGAATATTTGAATCAGGTGGCGTCTGGTAATTTGTTAACTTAGCCACTGTGCTAAATAAAAACCTTGGATTGTTTTGGTTATTTTCAATGAGTTTGTGTATATGCTCTGCCCTAGCAGTTTTTAGAGCCTGTCTATAGCTGGATATACTGTTTTTCCATGCAATTCTAAAAACTTCTAAGTTAGTTTTTCTCCATTTGCGTTCAAGACTACGAGTTACTTTCTTGAGAGAGTGAGTATTACTATTATACCATGGCAGAGTACGTTTTTCTCTAACCTTTTCAATTTGATGGGGGCAACAGCTTCTAATGTATTAGAGAAAATAGTGCCCATGTTGTCAGTAATTTCATCTAATTCATGTATATTTTTGGGTACAAATAGCAGTTGAGATAGATCAGGCAGGTTATTTGTGAATCTTTCTTTGGTGGCTGGAACAATAGTTCTGCCCAGACGGTATCGCTGCGACATATAGTTAATATCAGTTATACGCAGCATGCACGATTACAAGGAAATGGTCTGTAATATCATCACTTTGAGGTACAATATCTATAGCAGTAAGATCGATTCCATGCGATATAATTAAATCTAGTGTATGATTAAAACGATGAGTGGGCCCGGTGACATTTTGCTTGACTCCAAAAGAGTTTATTAGGTCAGTAAACGCAAGTCCTAATGTATCATTTGCATTATCAACGTGAATATTCAAATCTCCCATGATTAGCGCCTTATCAACTGTAACTAGAAGGTCTGAGAGGAAATCTGCAAATTCTGTATGTTATGTTTATATATAAAATATATTTATATATAAAATATAAGAATATAAATATAAAAACGTATATACACATGTAAATATATAGGCTTACAGTAAAAAATAAATAAATATATACTGTATGTGTGCGCTTTTATATATATATATATATATATATATATATATATATATATATATATATATATATATTTTTTTTTTTTTTTTTTTTTTTTTTTGTATATATATATACAATTAATGGCTATTAGTGCTATCAAACAATTAATTGCTATTAATCACATCCAAACTAAATGTTTTTGTTTACATAATATTTTTCACATTTATTATGTATATAAATGCAAACATTTATTCATATATAAATATATTTAATATAAAAACATTTTTTTTATTCAATACATTCATGTGTGTGTATTTATATATACATAATAAATATACACTTAACACACACATATATTATACAAAAATAAAAAACTCAGAGTCCCCATAGAAAATCCCGATAGGGCCCCAAATGACCAAACTGCTATGGGCCCTGCATGGGCTAACCCACAGGGGTTAACCTGTGGGCTTGCCCACAGAAAACCATCATGAGGGCCCAAAAAGGCAAACTGCTTGGGACCCCCTGTGGGCAAAACTGCTGTGGACCCCGCATGGGCTAATCATTATGGGGCCCACATGGAATTAGTGTGGGTTTGCTCTGCCCACACAGTCCCACAAAAAACCCGCAGTGGGCCCTGTTTGCTGGGCAGCTTCCATACAACATTTGATGTTAAATAGGGCTTGGCGACCGTAGATCAGCACTGAGTCTACATGATACTAGTGCAACACCACAGAACAAACAGTACAGGTAATGTTACTACAGACTGAATCACACAAGAGAGACGGCATGCTGAGTGCACTGCCTCTATCTTGGTTGTAGATCATAAAAGCATTATGTTGCCTCAGAAGTCTGTCCGAAATAACTTTCATGAGGTAGCTTTGTACAAAAACTCTGCCTACAAAGATATTGCCATAAGGCAGCAAGGCAGCAAGTCAGCTGCCTAGGCTTTCAGATACAGCTGCTGAGTTTGGGATGAAGGAGAGAGACTGCTTGCATTTTTACCACTGGACAAAAACGGATTACTTCTATACAATAATAAAAAGGTAAGTTAAATACAAAATCTGTCAATGTATCTTTCTGTATGCTGCTAATTTAGAGGTCCATGGCTGGCTGTGGGACCAGTGGGGGCGGGGCGGGAATGGCCAAAACCACTATGCGGCTCCCTGAGTCTTGCCCAGGGGGGCGGGACCTGGAATCGGCCATCGGCCGCCCCTGTTTCCCCGCTCTCTCCATGACAACCGCTTAACCCACTCCCTGCCACTGAAGTGGTGGGGAGGTCTGGGCCGGCCTGCTGGCATTGCGGGGATCCGGACCATTTTGTGGACAAGTGTCCCGTTATGGAGGTGGGGACAATGATCCGAGTCCCGGACGTCCCGCAGGCTGCCCCCCGTCAGGCTGGGTGGTACCAAATACCTGTGAGTATTAAGTGGGGTACTTATCAGGCGTTGGTGAATTCAGGATGTAACCAAACCTCAATCTATCAAAGTTTGATACAATCCAGGGCATTGGATACGAGACGCATGGTTAAAGTACGGTGTGTGCACGGGGATGTGATTGAGTATCCCATTGTGCCAGTCGTTTATAAAATTTAGGGGACAAAACCATAGTGTTGAGGTGGCAGTTAATCTGCACCTCTGGTATCCGTTAATTTTGGGGACGAATTGGCCAGCGTTTAAAGAATTATTGGGGGTTTTATGTACGGATGCCTCTTGGGGAAAGAATGCACTGGAGGGGAATGCGAGTGTGCAGGCGGGAGAGACTGAACCGGGACCACTGAGTACTGCCTCAGGGGAACAAATCGAGAGAATTATTCTCTCGGAGCGCAATGATTTTCCCCTGGAGAAGTCTCAAGATGAGATGCTGAAACGCGCGCTTGAACAGGTCAGGACCATCGACGGTCAACCTCTCCATCCTGGACAGCCGCTTACCTGTCCATATTTTGCAATAATTAAAGATAGGTTGTATCCAGTGACCCAAGACACTCAGGCAAAAGAAGATACAACCCAGTTATTAGTTCCTAGGAGCCGTCGGGAATGGCTTTTTCAGGCGGCTCATTCTAATCCAATGGCTGGTCATTTAGGACAAAGAATGACACTAAATCGCCTCATGACCCATTTTTTTTTTGGCAGGGCATGCACAAGAATGTGCGCAGGTGGAGCGCGGCTTGTCGTGAATGTCAGTTGGTAAACCCACCGGCCACCCCAAAAGCATCTTCGCGCCCCCTCCAATTAATGCAGGGCCCCTTCGAGAGAATTGGCATGGACCTCATCGGGCCACTAGAGTGTTCAGCTCTCATTTTGCATTAGTCATTGGGCCGTCCTCACCCTCCGCTTTTATCTCTTGGGACGGGAATTCACCCTCTGTTCGGACCACGCTCCCCTGCAGTGGCTCCACCGCATGATGGATACCAACGCGGAGATCACTCGTTGGTATCTAGCTTTACAGCCTTTTAAGTTCAAGGTGGTCCACAGGCTGGTTGACTGCAGGCCGGATGGCTCCCTGGCCTGAGTCGAGCGGTGGGGGTATGTGGCAAGGGGGGAGCGTGGTCTAGCGAACCCTGCAGCAGGGGAGAGCATCAGGAGACACGCGGTGAGTGAGTGGGTTAAGCGCAAATAACGAAAACCTGTCTCTTGTTGCAGTAATTGCTGTGGAGAGAGTATAAAACACCAGAAGAAACGGAAGCGGGGGAGAGAGAGAAGGACTACTGAACATTGTTACAGACTGTTATTATCGTCTTTCTGACTGTGAGCTGCTGCTTGTTGTAACCGCTTGGTTAGTTCCAAATTATTTTATATTTGCCTGTTAAATTTTTATTTTGAGTGAATTTGAGTTGTAATGTCAACGGAGAACAAAAACTTGCTTTCATCAACGAAAAGTATGACTAAATATGTTCGTCAACGAACCTTTATCACATGACGTACTGTAAACGAGATGAGACGCAATGTAAATGCTGATCATGTGACAATTACTTTAAATGTATAATACAATATTGTTGTTGAATAAAAACGAGACTAAAAATGGTTTACAAAATAAAAACTATGCCTAATGTCTCTTCTTTTTCGTAGACCAAAATGAAACAAAACAAAATGTTATAACGTAATTTTGTCTCATTTAGTTGCTTTATTATAATTTTTTGCTGTATATTTGTTTCCTGTGTCTCACTTCAGGGGACAATGAGCAGACA
This sequence comes from Carassius gibelio, assembly GCF_023724105.1. Taxonomy (NCBI): domain Eukaryota; kingdom Metazoa; phylum Chordata; class Actinopteri; order Cypriniformes; family Cyprinidae; genus Carassius; species Carassius gibelio. The sequence continues at coordinate 393,958 of NC_068372.1, forward strand.
CAACCATCACTTCCTCAAGCCCCACTCGCGAAATTATTTAGAAGACGACAACAAAGTTAAGTGTCCACCTGGTTCCACTTCGTGAGCTTCCACTGACTGCAAGCGCAACTTCACAAATGAACGAGGCACTATGAGTTGATGAATTAATAATTTATGTAAAAACTTAAAACAATCTTAAACTATTGGCTTTATTTCACATCAAACACAAGACAACTTTAAGCAAATAGTGTATAATTAATATCTAAATTAATTCTAATTTTATTTTATACAATAAAAATAAAACGTACTTCAAATAAGAAACCTTAGACTAACTATGCAAATTATTTTTTTTCCAATGTAAGGGAAACAGGTCAATTCAGCTCCAAGGGAATCATTTAAGATTTTAAAGGGAATTTGAACAGAATCACTGTTTCACGGCTGATCACTGAGATGCCCTGCGATTCACTGAACGAGCCGTTTAACATCAAATCTGCACTGGATATTAATATCCGAACTATAGTGAAAACACTATTAATTAGCACAGTAACAAGATCGGCAGTTTAAGACATTAACTCATGAGCACAAAACACAAGATATTTCTCTTTTCAATATGAATAAGGCTTTATTAGATAAATCTAAGACAAATAAACTAATCTAACACATAAGCACACACACTCAGACATTCATAAAAGTTGCAGGAAGATAGAAAGTTAGTAAAGGATGAGTTTAATAGAACGAAAATGTGAAATCCCAAGTTTACAGCAATACATGAAATTGCATAGACATGGACAACCATCAATCACTTAATTAACCCTCGCATTGAGTTCCTCAATGAGGTTAAAATTATATTAGATACACCAGTATCAGTCTGGAGGCACATTGCCTGTGTAAAGGGGTTCCCTTTGTTGTCGTTAAAAGGGGGTTTCCCGATCAGTCTGGAGGCACATTGCCTGTGTAAAGGGATTCCCTTTGTTGTCGTTAAAAGGGGGTTTCCCGATGTCGCTGATTGGCTGGAAGTCCAGAAGTTGCTGAAGTGACATCTTGGGAAGCCTGTGGTTGGGCATTGGCTGAAGACGCGGAGTTGTGTGGGCTGGTTGAAGTTGAACAGGGACTCGAGGTCAGACTCGGAGACACAGCATTACAAAACTTAACTCAGAACACAAAACTCTCAAATGGAAAAGAAAAGAAGTAAAGTTTGACGAGACTAGGTGGTGTTTCTTCTCATCGTGGCTAAGTGGCATCAGGCATGCAGGCCGAAGCACGCTGGAACTGCACTCAAAGAACTCTAAAAGTGATGACTAAAAGCATGGCTAGAAGCAAAGCTAAAAGCTAAAAAGCAAAGCTACGAGCTAAAAGCAGACATGACTAATAGCAAAAGCTTAACGCATGCAGAATTTTATGGTGTCCTGAGTATTTAAACTCACACCTCAAATGTTGTCTTGACCAATCAGATATCGTCTTTTGCTCAGGGTATCATAAATCATGTCATCTTATCAAGCACGTGGTCAGAATTTTCCCACTCTTGCAGGGTATAATTTTGGATGTGATTCCTATAACAAGAATATGATACCTTTGACATATAACTGATGGTCAGGAATGTCTCAAGCAAGCATATTGAAGCACAAACATACTGAACATGGATATGAATCCTTAAGCTATCGAATAGTTATTAAAAGACATACACAATAAGTGATTATAACATGATAGTCAAATGTGTGGGTTACATATAAATTAATATGTAATTAAGTTAAGCAATGGACTGATATTCATTTATAAGTCGTTTTGAGTTCATTTTGGTCCATTTATATCTAAAAAAAGAATAGTTTCTGTGCCATTCTCTTACATAAAGATTTCTGTGGAGACCAGAGGTTAAAAGGCCCCCATTAGGAATTTCAGTCTGGTTCTGGTAGGTGGGGGAAGTCAATCCAAGGATCTTGTTTATTAGTCTCATGGGTTTACATGTGATGTCCGGCGTTGCATCTCAATTACTTGCCCCAAATTTCACAATCTCTTCTCCGAATTTTAAATGGTCAATTATTGTTCTAATGGTGTTAATGTCAAAAGCTGTTCTGTGAAAGAGTTGGTTGGTTGGTTAACTTGTTTCTGACTTGTGGCACTAGGACTGATTTATGACCTCCTGTTCCCTTCCTGAGGAATTTGGCTTATGTTTCAACCACAGTCCTGATCGACTCTTTAATTTATCTGGTTCAGGTCAGATACGCTACACCAAAGAAAAACATTTCCTGTCAAAAAACACCTGATGGGGTTTGAAATTCACATTGAACTGCTTCTGTTTAACACAAATGCCAGAACAGACGTGTATGTTCAGATGTGGAAAGTTACAAAAACACGGAGGTGACATCATATTTTCCGTGCTCACCAAAGCGAACTTGCGTACACGTAGAGTACAAATCAGACGTTTTTTCTTTTATTTATTGTTTTTATTCATTTTATGTGTGTGTACTTCTAACATGTTTGGTTGTTAAAATAAATGTTGTAAATTCAACTTCCTGTGGTGAGGAAAGACCCAAGAGTGATAATGCAAAAGGAAGCTTCTTTAATGAAGTAGTGTTGTAACAAAAACAAGTCTTCGGTACAAACAACAAAAAGCAGCCGATGAGCCGGTACCCAAAAGGTAAACACAAAGTCTCTTGCGTGAATCAGCAAACAGAGTTCTCATCGATCAACGGGCCGGCGCTCGGGAAGCGTGCAGAGATTGGCGTTAGCTGACCTCCCTCTTTAAGAGATAAACTCAGATTTTTGTTTTGTCTACTACTAGGTACGTATACTATAATGACAGGGTTAAATAGAATGGCATTACTAAAAAGAGACCAAAATAAAATTTTCATTGATTAAAACTAGACTAAATGTCATAAGTTTTCATTGACTAAAACTAGACTAGACGAAAAAGAGTATGAACGTGACTAAAACTAATAAAAACTAAAATGACATTCACACAAAGACTAGACTAAGACTAAAATTAAAACAGGCTGCCAAAAACAACGCTAATGTGAACACAAAGTGTCATATTTGATCTGTGATTGCGAGGGGCTACAAATTAATGGCAAAAGGTAAGAAAATCGCTATCTTTATTACGTTTCAAAATCTTACCTTTCTATCTTATAATAGTCTCAAAGATAACATACATTGTTTGTGTTTCCTGAATATAATATAATGTCAGTACAATTTGAGTGAATTAAGTAAATAATTAATTTACTCAGGCTTTCTCGATTGGTATGCAGAGGTATCACCAAATTAAAAATAAATTAATGTTAATAAATTTTAATGTAAGCTTTGAGTAAAGTGTTTTGTTTTTTTTACATTTAAGTACAGTACAGCTATGTAACTTTCATAACACATTTTAACTTCATCATTTAAGTTTGTATTTTACCTGTATGTAACCACAGTACAGTATTAAAGGGTTAGCTCACTCAAAAAATGAAATTGTGATGTTTATCTGCTTACCCCTGGGCATCCCAGATGTAGGTGACTAATATAAACTGAAAGTAATAAAAAGCTACAATTTGAGACCAGAAATGCATCACATAACTGTAAGAGTAAATAATAAAGTTAATAATAATAATAACTATGCACCCATTTTTAAGGCAATTAAATTCTCCAACCAATGCTGTCACATCACATAACAAAAGAACAACTGTCTCGAAAGACTCTCAAGATGAACTAATCAATTCTCTTTCTGGCTCAGACAGCATAGGCTTAGCTTATGGGGCTGTCACGTGATTAACAAACAACTCATACAGTGGACTCGAAAGGTGACCTAATCAGTTCTCTTTCCTGGTCAGACTGCATTTGTTAAGTTTATGGGGCTGTCACATGATGAAGGAACAACTCAGTAGGGATTGGCGATAACACTTATTTTGTTTTCGATACGATATCGATACATTTAATGGCAATCAATATCGATAATGATACAAAACTTCTAAACTGAACTTTTAAATTATGAAATGTAATAAATTACTAAGAGTACAATGGGTAATAATACCTACTTTATATTTTAAACGCATTTTAACATTCAATATGTCTTAAAATGTATTAGGTATATTTTTGTTGACACATGCTTAAAATATGTTTACTATTATGGTAACCATGGAAATTTGCTAATTCTATATTTAAACTATGGCCACTTTAGGAAATCCATGGTTTATTGTCATAAGGGACTGCCAGTAATAGGCTGTTGCATAAATACAATGTAACATTTTTATAGGAGAGTGTATGATTTATTAACAATACAGAATAGAACATAAGCAATATTAACTTTTAACATTCAAATTTAAATAAATGACCTGCACAAACTAGGGTACAGTTTGAAATAACTCAAACATAGAGTACTGTTGCAAAAGTCCTAGGCTACTTGTATTTTCACCAACAAAAAATGGCTTTAAGTCAGTTATTTCTATGTTTTGCTTTATGGTGTGTTAATGTAAAATGTAATAATCCAGAAAGATTTGCATCTGACAGCAACCAGTGCAGATTTCGAACACTGTTGCCCAGCATCCATCTAGCGAACCTCCACACTCTACCCATCAAAACACACAATCTTCTTCTGCTTTCCCAGAAAAATAAGGATTTCTCACACTCTGCTGCTCTGTGTTTCATGGAAACTGTCTTTTCAAGGGAACTTTGAACTGCATCCTCTAGGGGTCATTATGGGGAACAGTATACCCACACCACCATGCTCAAGGGAGTGCAGGCCAGAATCATGGCAAACACTAAGTACCAACTCTACCATTCCCTACCAGGAATTGCCCCTAAGAAATTTAAATGGCTCCATGACATTATCCCTTACAGCCAAAGGCCTAGGCTACATACCTACTTAATTGTTAGGGCCTTGGCCCGGGGTTGAGCTGAAGGCTTCCAATCAAGAAAGATTATTTTAAGCAGGCCTTTGTCTTCTCAGGTGTAAATCACAATGATATTCATGATAGTTGACACCTACTCGCACTTTTACCAACAAAAAGTGTCTTAGAAAATTTAAATCAATATATTGTTTTTTTGTAAGTGAGTAAACAAAATTATTTTCACATAATTTAGAAAGAAAAATTCTAGGCTACAAGCTCCAGTTCTCAAAAGTTCCGGGAACCAATGTTCTTTATGTGTTTTTTTGCCTTATTCAAGTGATTTAACATTTTTAAGTTTTTCACTAAACACGCATAATATTTTTTTTCTCAAAAATACAATCATGTACATACATGCATTTCACATATTAGTAGGGCTGTAGTACTCGAGTCCGGTCTTGGACTCGAGTCCGGACTCGAGACATTTTTCTGTCGTCTCGGACTTGTCTCGGACTCGTTGCATTTGCACTCGGACTTGTCTCGGACTTGGCCATTGGACTCGCCAAGTCTTCTAGTTGGTCTCGACCGAGTCCAGCAAAAAAATAAAATAAAAAATTTCTCCTTCAAAACAAAACCACATTTGAATGATGTCACGACTGAAAACGTGTGGCGCGCCGCTCTCCTTATTTCCAAAGCACTCAGTAGCCTGCGCTTGCGCTCCAGTGGCGTCTGCTGTTGCTGGGCAACCATGACCCGCTCTCCATGATGACGCAGAAGTTTCAGCAAAGAATAAATGGAATTCCAGCACTTAAAATCACTTTCAGTAGCTCTGCTAATAGATTCATTTAAAAAATGGCTATCCTTGTACAACTATGATAATCTGTTTCTCCATCTTGCCTTAGCTTTCAGTATTGTTCCGGGAAAGGATGTGCATGACCAGTGGTGCACTTACTGCGACCTGAAAAGTTTAGATGTTTCCAATTTAATTTTCTACCTGTTAGATTGTGTTTTATTCACGTCTACACCTAGATAGCCTTTTTTTATCAATAAACGCGTATTAATGTATAGCGTTATGCAACAATTACATATGTAAATTTTAAAAACTTTATATATGACATTACATATTTACATTTTCATGTAACAGCCAGTATTTGTATCTGTAACAATCACAAAATTTTTCCTATCTGCATTCGGATACAACATCGTACAGTTACTTGACAAGACTGTTATGACTTTTTATATATTTTTTCGTAGTTATCACTGAACAAGTATGTCGTGTTAAACTGAAATAATTATTAATTTCTAAAATAATATTTATCATGCAAGCAGAGAGATGTCATGACAAACGTTTAGTGATCATTTGAACACGACTGAATCTATTCAATGCACACATTCTCATTACGCAGAACACTTTGAGCGAGTCTTAATGTTAATGAACTTCACTAAACAAATGTGTGTGTGCCGCGCAAACCAGCAAAAGGTAAAGATGCAAACATGTAGGACAAGTAGACAATGTATCCGTATCGAAGCTGATTATTAGCCTACTCTTGAGAGAGAACTGGTTTGGTTTTTGAGAGACTGAGACGCGCAGCGCGGCTGTTTGATTGGCGAGCGCGCTGTGCTTATTCCATTCATTCGTATCATGGTAGCCTAAGCTTTCAATATATGCCTTTTAAATATATACAAATAATATAACGTGTAGCTATGATGTATTATTATAGGTAAAATTCCTCTTGCAACGCTCTGATTTCTGAGAGATAAACAGAGAGGCGACAACAATGCGGTGTTTGATTTGAGATCTTTTCACTCATAAAGTTTACATTCATTCACTTCTGGCGCTGATGCCCTGGCTCACCTGTTATCTAGCAAACACCAGACTGTGTCAGCTTCAGCCGAGTATTCAGGCAAAATTATTCCTTGAGCGTCATTCGTTTTTTAAGCCATTATTCGTGCCATTCCGAATAAGGTATTCGGCTTCAGGCACAACCCTAATTATTACATTACATATTTTATTTTTACATGCAACATAGATAAGGTCATATAGTAACAGCTCCACGCAATATTGTAATTCTAAAATTCACGTCGCACTTGCAAACACTTTGTATGCATTATGGTTAATGCATGCTGGAGTAGTCGATTGTTTCCAACAGCGCCGAGTAGTCTATGCAAGCACTAGCACAGTATGACAAAAATTTCGCTGTATTTATGTGCGCATGTCCAGTAGAGCCAAACGTATCCATTCTAGCCTTGCTGCGCGCATTTGTCATATCCCGAGCTTTGCGTGTGTCTGTGCACTGTGCCAATTAGGCATAGTCATATACATTTTTGACCACAGATATAATGTCAACAAAAAATAAAGTACATAAAAATTATTTGACCTTACAGTTCCAAACTTTGTTTGTTTATCCAAGTTTAGCTCCCAGGGTCGGACTGGGGGTAAAACCAGTACACATTAGCAAGGCCCCAAAGGAAGAGAGGGCCCTTGAAAAGTATGAATCTGAAATATATATATTTTTACCTGGATATTTTCATGGGTGGGGGGCATGGGGGCCCATCAGGACTGCCTATGCATAGGGCCCAGGATCTTGTTTAACGCCCCTGTTAGCTTTAACCCTAATTATACACACTTGAACCTAATCAAGCTCTTACTAGACACACTAATCTTCAAGGTGTTTTAAGGCCAGTTGGAGCTAAACTTTTCAGGACATTGGCCATCCAGGATGTAGTTTGGAGACCCCTGTCCTACAGAGTTGTTACTTTGCACATGCTTTTTGATCATTACAAATAATAATGTAAAATGATTTTCTTAGAATAGGAGATATGCTTTCTCTCGCATCACAAACATTATCAGAAGTTAAGTATGTGGTCTTGAAGAGGACCCTTTTTTCTTTCATTTGGACTCGGTCTTGGACTTGGACTCGAAACTTTTGGACTTGGACTTGACTTGGACTCGAACCTCTTTGGACTCGGTCTTGACTCGGTCTCGACTAGTCCTGGACTTGGACTTGACTTGGACTCGACAAAGCCGGACTTGACTACAGCTCTACATATTAGTATAGCCCAGTTCGTGCTGATTACAGTGATATTAGATTTTACCCATTTAGATATTTATAAGAAACTGAAAAAAGCACAAATGTGAGGTCATGACAAAACATCTCCAGGCCCCAAAAATACCCTTAGACTGCAGAGGGTTATGGCTAAAAAACCCAGCATTTTATACGAAGTCTTGCCTGTCATACAGGGGCTATCACTTACTCTTGCAGAAGCTTGCTGAAGGAGCTGTCTCAACAGATCCCTAGTAGCAACACCCTGTTTAGATAGGTTTCCGAGGATACATAGGTGGAGTGGTGCTCAAGATGAACGGGGCTTTTACCAACTCAAGAAAGGGCATGAAGCAACCGCGCGAAGCCCTCACCATATAGGATTTTAGAAAGAACGCAGAGCACTAGCATGCAAACTTACCACAGTGTGGATTTCAGAAAAGTGCGCAAAGACTTCACATGCACACAGCAAAATCAATGGTGTAAAAAGAACACCCACACTGTCAAATTTAACACCAGCAAAGTGTCTATATGTGTCCAGACTGTAGAGTGTAAATGTTACACTTTTGATAGTGTTAACTTTTTGACACCATGTGTGTGTAAATTCAACACTCATTATTGTTAATTGTTTAACCTATTCAAAACTATTCATTGTTGTTTCTGCACTACACCAGTGTTAGTATTCAATTACAGTGTTAAATTTTAACACTCTCCTTTTAAGATCAACATCAGTGTAATGTGAATATAACAAGGACGAGTGTTCAAAATACTTATTTTTAATGGCACTTTTGGTGATTTTAATAGCGCTTTTATTAATATTTGATTGTTTCTACAATTAAATGGCAGGACATATTTGTAGAAAATACTGCAAAAACACCACATTTAACATTCAAACACTGCATTTCAGTGCATTTAAAAAAATTACAATTTGCAATTAATTCCAATCTGAAACAAAACCACAACAGGGAACAATGTAAGTTCTCTCGTCACTGTCATATGAATACTGCCTGTCATAAGGTCTATAGTATAAAATCATCCATGCAAATGAGAGTGAAAATATTTCCCACCTCCTCAACACAGAATGCATGCACCTGCTCATCAAAACACCCTGTAATACATTACTGGCCAAAAGAAAAGCTTGTCCATCTTTTACAATAATACTGATAATCTTATTAAAAACAGGCATTTCATTTTCAACAGCAGAGCAAACGTACATTCCAACTTGGTATTCAGTTCCATAGTTTTTTACCCAGGTTGTAGTGGAGAGAGTGGGTAAATTTCAAGTTTCAGTTAAAAGCTCATTACCCTCCAGAGTGCAAACAGAGACTTCATTAAAGGGACCAAACTGAAATCTTTTAAAATAAAAACTTTCAATGAAAAGCCAACTGATGTTGATGTTTCTTGGCCAGTGTTTTGGTTATGTTTTTAAAGTTCTTCACAGACTTCTTAAAAAAGTTATGCTTCCCTTCGTATCTCATGCACAACATGTGTATAAGTGGACCCACTTTCCGAATGCATTTAGGATAATGGATCATTAGATGGTGTTTTGGAATCAATCTTTTTTCAGGAAATATGGACTTAAAAAGTTTATGATGATCAGAAATTAAATGTTTCAAAAAATAATTCATAACCTGTGTTACAACTGGTGAGAAGACAATGTTCACTATCTGATTCAAAAGTAGAATAAGATTCCAGTAACCATTGTCCGTGTCAACTAGATCTCCAAAGATTAAGGGGGTATTGCGCAGAAGGCACCTTGAATGAATAGCATTGAGGCCAAGGTCCTTGCTGCCATCATTAATTTTAACTCCACTTGGTCTATTCTTTCTTTCAATGTATCCATAGTTGAAGCTCTGAATCCTTTCCGAAAGTGTGTCCAATGAAATGCAGTTTTTAACAAAGTACTGAAAAAGCAGTTTTAACTCATACTGCACAACCCATTCAAGCAAATTGTGCATAATGTCAACAGCATAATTCTCTGAAGAATGAAAAAACTGTAATGAATTGAGTGGACAACTTCTCTTAAGGCCAAACAGTGGTGCAAGAGTGGGATCTTGTGCCAGAGCATTGCAATGTTCTGAATATAGCTCCTTTGTTCGAATGATCAAATCTGGGTCATCCTCACTAAGCAAAACTGACAACAGTAGGTTGCACTGAACGACTCAACCATGCCAAGCAATCCATGTAAAGCTAAATTGTCACCAGTAACCTGGATGACAGAACCCTGTAACATAGTATCTGAGAAGGGAACATTAATTCCCTTCAACTCGAGAATTTTTAGATCCTTTACCAGAGGCTGTAAGATTGGTTCAAAGCCATATTTCTTCAAGTCTCCTGAATGGAAAAGGGCCACAAGATGGATGTTCATTAAAACAGAATTGATCTTGGGGGGCAAATTTCTTAAAATAAAATAAACACAGCCAAGTTTGTGTATTCCTTTTTTGGAATACACATGGATTTCAAAATCATTGTAACTGTATAACTGTATTTGAAGAGCATCCTCTTTTTGACCAAATAACATGTGCTTTTTGAAGAACCATCATTAATGTCTTTTTAAATACCATCTTGATGACTTTTAACCTGCTGGAAAAAGTGGCAAAGTTCAGAATTTGTAAACATAGACTCGAGAGTTCCTAAAATGGGCACATAGATACATTTGTCATTGACAGGAACTTGACTGTATAAGCCTGTAGATTTATTTTTGCACACATCATAATGCACACCAAGAACATATTCCACTGGTTCCACGATTTTCCATTTTTTCTCAAAGTGTCTTTGCCTCTTTTTTCAGTATTAAGGCAAGAGAAAGGATTTTCGAGCTGGCTAAAACAGTTTTTAACTTTGTCTAGAGTTTGCCCAGGTACCTCTGATGAAAGACATTTTAGAACAGTGTCTCTTGCTTGAGCATGAACATCACTTACAAGTTCTTTCATTGAACCAACTAAACATTGAACAGTACTTTCAGAGAGACTCCAGCTGCTTGTACTTGAGCAACAATAGCACTACACATATCAGTTACTTGCCGATTTTCAACAGGAGTCTGAAAAGTGACTGGAGGATCCTCACTTAGGGCATCAGAAACAGTGATACTACTGCAAAAATTCTCAGCAGTACCTGAGGCTACACAGTCTCTGTGGACTCCAACGATATGTTTCTTGAACCCATAATATTTATAAAACACAGATGAACATCCAGGTTCGCCACATTTCAACCGTAATGAACGCCCTGGGTACAAACCATGATGAAACTTCAGATGCTGAAACAAACTTGAACAACTTCTGTGGTGTACCTTGCAAAGGAAGCATGAGAACATTTGAGCAAGACGCTGGGGGGGAGGGGAGTCACACCTCAGTGTTTTCAATTCTCACTCGGATTTCCTTGAACCTTGGACTTTCCTTGGCAGTGCCCACATCAATGCCATACACTGTTGTTTGAATGAACGTGTAGAAGTTGCACAAGGCCTCATCATACGACACGGCAAAGACAAAGTGCGCCTTTTAAAGAGTTCATCATTGGCTGCAACAGCTTGTCACGGTTGGTAAACCGTGATCTCGGGTTGTTTACACTTTGTGGTGAATTCTGTGTGTTCTGCGTCTGCACTGATTAGTTGTGGGCGTCTCCGTTAATTGTATCAGCAACAGCTGCCACTCATTACCCATCTCCTATATAATGGCTTGTCTCACGTCTTGTGTTTGTGAGATCGTTGTTTCATGTCGTTGTGTTACCCCCGTCTGGCTTCTGTGTTAGTTTGCGTTTGGATGTCTGTGTTTTCCCCAGAACCTCATCCACTCTCCGCACGATCACTCAGCCACAGACACTTACCTTCGGCTCTGTTCCCCGCAGTTCCAGTGCCACTCTCTCCTGCTGAGCAATAGAAATGTAGTAACTAGAGGTCGACCGATATATCGGGCCGATAATTGTCTTTTTTATATATATATCGCCTCGGCCGATATACGTTTTTAGTAGCGCCGATTTAAAGTCATGCACGTCGGCCGGCAGCCCCGTGTTATTGGTGCAGTGGAAAGTGCTGCTACCGCTTGTGAAGGAACCAAAGTCAAAACTTTTGGAAGATTCAACAACAGTCCTTGGGAGTTAAATTTAGTCAGAGAATTTCACTCTGTAAATGGGGTGGAGAAGTTGGCAGCACTCACAAACACTGCAGCGTTACTCCGCCCCACTCACAGACAGCACCGCGCTCGGAGAGACAGTACCGTGAATCACATTTGTTCGGTAGCATGGTTTGATGCAGACAATAGCCAGGTTTCCATCCAACTAATTTGTATTTAGGGATGTCATTTTTCAATCATTTCCATGATCGATCGACGTTTAAATTAACGATCAATTAATAACCTTAATACTGTAAAATGCCTCTGCAGCGGAATTATTATTATTGTGTGTAAAAGCCACTTTGAAAAAAAGCTTTCTCACCTGAATTAAAGAGGTTTTAGTCTGAATAAAATGCTAGTAGCAGGACTATAAAATGAATAGATGTGATAATGATAATTTGATAAAATGAAGAGAGCGTGCCATACGTTTTAGATTATTTTACTTTGTTGACTGTTTCCCATCAAGGAGACTGCTGAATGAGTCTCTTTAAATGGTTTTGTGGTGCTCGTTGTTATATTTTAAAACGCAATTGCAATGTTTTCAAATGAAACTATAGCATTAAAAATAAAATTATCCCAAATCTAACTGTGGCGCTTGTGGCTGTGCAGTCAGTAAAAAAAATTTTTTTCCACATCAAACATTTTATGCAAGTATTATGACCAGTACTTTTTTGTTTGATCTTGTTCTGCAAAATGTTCGATTTTAAATTTTTGCGTTCTGCTAGGCCTATTTGTTTAAAAAAATCAGGCATTTACAGTGCATTAGATCATGACAGTGCATGAGTGCTTGCATACGAGGACAAGAGAGCGTGGGTTTGGATGTATTTGGAGGTTCTTGCTCACATCTCGTTCTGCACATATCCAAATGTTTCTATATTCGCAATTTATCAATGTTAAACTACAATATTTTTTATTTAAACTAGACGGAAAAGATCATCCTCTTCACATGAGCAAAAACATCCTTGGCATAACAGCAGAGTGGACTGGTATACTAGGTTCACACGCACCACAGTTACGTTTTAGATCGTTTTATTTTAAATGCTCTAATGTAGGTTGAAAACATTGGAATTGTGATTTAAAATACAGCGACGAGCATCAGAAAACCATTTAAAGAGGCGCATTCAGCAGTTACTAAAATGATCTCAAATGTATGGCACGCTCGTCATTTAATTAAAATCTATATATATATATATATATATATATATATATATATATATATATATATATATATATATATATATATATATATATTATAGATAAATAAAAACACTTAGCACAATCACACTCCTCCAGAGCAGACAGAAGGTCATCCACATGTGCACCAGGTGCAGGTTTTTGCACCTTTTGTTTATATTTCTTACCAAGCCTGGTGTATCCAAAAATCGGGGAAAGTAATCAAGGATGAGTGAAGATTTGTCTGGATCATGTATCAAACTCTGCCTGTATCAACATACTCTGCTTGAATGTTGTCCTCATTTTATCCTTAATAACTGGTGTGTCCGTTGAATGCTTCATCATGGATATAGCTTCTGTGCATTCGACAGCTGCTCAGTTGCTGAAGATATCTTGCGCAAAGTCTTTGGACCATCTTGGTAAACCACCTTGGATGCCCCCTTCAAGTTATTTACAGAGTTGCGCTGAACAGTTTTCAATCTGTAGGCAATGTAACCCTGGCCACTGCGTGGATCATAGTAATGTTCCTGTAAAACAAATGTTAAGCATCAATAAGTCAATGTGTCAGTATCAGGCAGTATAGCATGCACACAATTTTGGAGAATATATTGTTTACATAAGTTCTATGCATGACCCACTATACACAATGGACTACCCAAACTATAAAATAATTATACTTAATGATACTTACAGCTACCGATAATTACAGATAATTTGATTGACTCATGCATTTGATATGTGCTGAAATAAAGAGAGTACAGTTTCAATACTGTATACTTATATAACCAGTCGGTGAGCACTTATCCTTCAAATTGGGGAACAAGGTTATGATTCCAAGAGCATAGCTTAAACGGATACTGACTGGTGGAATCCTCCTAGCCCACAACATGAGAATTTTTTTTTTTACACATAACATGTAAAATGTAACTGTGGTCAAATACCAGTGCAATATATAAACTAAAGATTTTTTGTTTTTGGTCACTTACCCATACTTCTCTACCATATCAGCCACAAGGATGTTTACCAGCTTCTTTCGTGTCTTGTCAGACAGGCTACTTGCTTGTTCGTACTCCTTCAATATATCAGTGCCTCCTGGTTTTAAGTGTAGCACTGCATGAACTAGCTGTATAAATATAAAAAAAAAAAAAAAGTATGAACGCAAATAAACTTATCAAAAAGATTATTGATAAGGTATTGAAACTTATATCATTTATGGACAAAACATAAGAGGGAAAATAACTGACATCTTTTGACGCATTGCAGTCAGAAGGTTCTTCTAAGAATCGCTTTTTGCATGCCTTTGAAGATTGTGGAATCACTGTGGACTCTGAACTTTCTGATTCTATTGATGAAAACGATGACTCAGGGCATGAGGGCTCAGAGAGATCAGTCTCAGCTTGTGGAACATTATCTTAGAATCACATACATGACACAAGACAATATGAACACCAAAAAGACAGATGCGATCATCATGTATTGTGAAAAAATATGTTTGGGAATACAAACTAGATGATTCATTTATGAACATGGCAGCAGGTCATGAGTTTCTTACCCGATTTATCGTTATCACCATCCAAAATTTTGAAGGACACCTTAGATGTTCTCACAAGCTCATCAAAAATATCAGCATCAACATCAACTCCTGCAGAGTCTTTAAAAATGCTATTTTGGGGATTTCCGTTTTTCATTTTCCTACCTAATTTTGAATGCCTGCCTATACTAATGCTACAGTGTAAGCTCAGAAAGTTTGGTATAATTTCAAAGGAAACCCTTTGAAATTACATAAAACACTGTTGAAATTGATAAAAATGACAATATATGCTGTCTGTGTTATAATAAATAGGGAAAAAAACAAGGCGCTTTTTTATTTTATTTGTGTAAACTGAAGTTTGAAATGGTATAACTCAGGCATTGAAGGGGCTGGCAACTTCAGACCAATGTCTTGTGCTTGTTCCACTTGTCAGCTATTAGAGGAAAACAGAAATTTCTTTCTATCCTAATCTATGCAAAAGTTATTCTATTCCAACTGAAGGAAGGAATAATACAATTTTTGTATAAAATTTTTGTCTAAATAAGTATGAAGTCATCTTTTGCACACTTGCAGTATGGAATAATGTGATCTCTGTATATTATTTTACAGAAAACACTCAGAAGTTACATAAAAAGCTGCTGTTTGTGACAAATAGTATTATTTATGTTGTTTCACATATGATGAACCATCTCAATACAATGTGCTTTTTTTGTGTGTGGGTTTTCTGAACAGTCTTTGAAAGAGAATAAGTCAAATTACACAATAGCAACATGCATAAAATTATAAAAAAATATCTGGTCTATCACAATCTAAAATAGAATCCACAATCTCCAGCTTCATATCGTTTCATTTATGTCTATTCTGCATCGTGTAAAGATTGGGAGACCTCGCCTGTCTAATTCATATATAATATTTTGATTTTTTTATCAGCGTGTCTGTCTGTTTCGGTTCTGATTCAGCGTAAACAAGCTCCCCAAAGCTTTTGCGCGAACTTCGGAGCGTCAACAAACTAATTTATGTTTATTCCCCCAGTACTGTACGGATTACTGTACCTTCACTGAGATGCGGTCAAATACTGTACGATATTGAAAATAAACATATTAGCTTATTGCTACCGGAGCTTCCAAGCCTCAGAATAAAGAATCAAATGTATGAAAGCGAGTAGCACGCGTATAGGCTTACCAGATGCGCGTCCTGACCTCTCCACGGCGAAGGTGGCCACCCATAACTTGTTTTATGAATATTATGCATTATAAATCCAGAGATTCGGCCATTTGTAGTTTCGCCTCGCGTGGCCTTTGTTTAGAAGCAGCAAAAAACTGCGAAGGTGGCCACCCATAACTTGTTTTATGAATATTATGCATTATAAATCCAGAGATTCGGCCATTTGTAGTTTCGCCTCGCGTGGCCTTTGTTTAGAAGCAGCAAAAAACTGTTTCCCAGAGACCAGTGCGTCACACGAGCGGAAAGGAGTGGGCAGTCGCTGTCCAGTTCCTGTCACCCCCGCTGGTGCTGAATCACACATTCGATTGGAGGGAACGACTTGTGAATGGCAGCAATTAGGACAAATAGCGCTTCACAAAAGAGGTCAGATGTCTATAGCAGAAGAAAGGCTTTTACACCCATCAATATGAGTTGAAGATCTTGTCAACCATACAGCCTTTGGAGCTCTTTTGCGCACTTGTACAAAACGCTTTATATCTCAGCAATGGAAGCACGCAGAAACGTAAAAATGGTCTTGTTTGAAAGAAGAGATTCTAATCTAAAAGATTATATCGAGTATATAGGTATGCGTGGCTGTTTGCGGCTGACTGAAGCGGTGCAAAATGTATAAATAATAAGGTGAGAAATTTTTCATCGCGATTCTGTTGAAGATCATTCGATCTGTGATTGTCACACAATAAAATGATCTACATCATCAGATTCCTGAGAATGAGAGCTTTCTTGTGATATATGACTTGACTGTTTTGTGACAAATATTTTAAATACACATTCTTACGAAAACGTATTCGCAATCGTTAGATGGAAATTTATGGGGGGGGGGGGGAAATATATTTCTTAGCTTAATTTGACTACTTTATGTATCATAAAACCCCAATTAATGGTATTCTTTGTAAAGAAAACACTCTAAGCTTTCAAATGAACCCATTTTTGGGCAAATACCATATAAGGAAGGATATGCAAATGAGACACAAACATCTGGCATGCTATTTTCGGACCCGGTACCGGGTCTGCAGAGTTTCCACATTGGCTCCATGCGGCAAGTTGAACTTTGCTGAAGCTTAGAAGTTGAAACAAATACAACTCAATTTTATGTTTAACATACTGAAATGATAACATTTCAAATCACTTGGCATTATTTTAAAATGCAAGTAATACATAAAAAAAAAAAATAAAAAAAAATTCGGATAGTAGGATATAAAGTCACATGTATTGAAAGATTTTTTAACATTGTGATCAGAATATTATTTGGGATTAAGCAAATTTATAATACACATTGGGCCTCATTTACGAAATTAACGTACCACAGAAAATAGGTCAAATGGTAGTTTCAGTGCAAAACTTGTAATTTATCTATGTATGTCAATCAATCAATCACCATTATTTATATAGTGCTTTAAACAAAATACATTGCGTCAAAGCACTGAACAACATTCATTTGGAAAACAGTGTCTCAATAATGCAAAATGATAGTTAAAGGCAGTTCATCATTGAATTCAGTTATGTCATCTCTGTTCAGTTTAAATAGTCTGTTTTTATTTGCAATCAAGTCAATGATATCGCTGTAGATGAAGTGACCCCAACTAAGCAAGCCAGAGGCGACAGTGGCAAGGAACCGAAACTCCATCGGTGACAGAATGGAGAAAAAAACCTTAGGAGAAACCAGGCTCAGTTGGGGGGCCAGTTCTCCTCTGACCAGACGAAACCAGTAGTTCAATTCCAGGCTGCAGTAAAGTCAGATTGTGCAGAAGAATCATCAGTTTCCTGTGGTCTTGTCCTGGTGGTCCTCTGAGACAAGGTCTTTACAGGGGATCTGTATCTGGGGCTCTAGTTGTCCTGGTCTCCGCTGTCTTTCAGGGCAGTAGAGGTCCACCATCTGGTCTGGATACGTACTGGATCCGGGTGACTGCAGTGACCCTCTGATCTGGACAGAGACTGGATCTGGTGGCCACGGTGACCTCGGAACAAGAGAGAAACAGACAAATATTAGCGTAGATGCCATTCTTCTAATGATGAAGAAAGTACGGTGTTATGTGAAGTGTTTCCGGTTCCGGTTTACCTAATTAATGCAGCCTAAAAATCCTTTAACGGATTTGGATATTAAAAGCATATTAGTATGTTATGTGTATGCCAGGTTAAAGAGATGGGTCTTTAATCTAGATTTAAACTGCAAGAGTGTGTCTGCCTCCCGAACAATGTTAGGTAGGTTATTCCAGAGTTTAGGCGCCAAATAGGAAAAGGATCTGCCGCCCGCAGTTGATTTTGATATTCTAGGTATTATCAAATTGCCTGAGTTTTGAGAACGTAGCGGACGTAGAGGAGTATAATGTAAAAGAAGCTCATTCAAATACTGAGGTGCTAAACCATTCAGGGCTTTATAAGTAATAAGCAATATTTTAAAATCTATACGATGTTTGATAGGGAGCCAGTGCAGTGTGGACAGGACCGGGCTAATATGGTCATACTTCCTGGTTCTAGTAAGAACTCTTGCTGCTGCATTTTGGACTAGCTGTAGTTTGTTTACCAAGCGTGCAGAACAACCACCCAATAAAGCATTACAATAGTCTAACCTTGAAGTCATAAATGCATGGATTAACATTTCTGCATTTGACATTGAGAGCATTGGCCGTAATTTAGATATATTTTTGAGATGGAAAAATGCAGTTTTACAAATGCTAGAAACGTGGTTTTCTAAGGAAAGATTGCAATCAAGTAGCACACCTAGGTTCCTAACTGATGACGAAGAATTGACAGAGCAACCATCAAGTCTTAGACAGTGTTATAGGTTATTACAAGCAGAGTTTTTAGGCCCTATGATTAACACCTCTGTTTTTTCTGAATTTAGCAGTAAGAAATTACTCGTCATCCAATTTTTTATATCGACTATGCATTCCATTAGTTTTTCAAATTGGTGTGTTTCACCGGGCTGCGAGGAAATATAGAGCTGAGTATCATCAGCATAACAGTGAAAGCTAACACCAAGTTTCCTGATGATATCTCCCAAGGGTAACATATAAAGCGTGAAGAGTAGCGGCCCTAGTACTGAGCCTTGAGGTACTCCATACTGCACTTTTGATCGATATGATACATCTTCATTCACTGTTACGAACTGATGGCGGTCATATAAGGACGATTTAAACCATGCTAATGCACTTCCACTGATGCCAACAAAGTGTTCAAGTCTATGCAAAAGAATGTTGTGGTCAATTGTGTCAAACGCAGCACTAAGATCCAAAAAAACTAATAGAGAGATACACCCACGATCAGATGATAAGAGCAGATCATTTGTAACTCTAAGGAGAGCAGTTTCAGTACTATGATACGGTCTAAATCCTGACTGGAAATCCTCACATATACCATTTTTCTCTAAGAAGGAATATAATTGTGAGGATACCACCTTTTCTAGTATCTTGGACAGAAAAGGGAGATTCGAGATTGGTCTATAATTAACAAGTTCTCTGGGGTCAAGTTGTGGCTTTTTTATGAGAGGCTTAATAACCGCCCGTTTGAAGGTTTTGGGGACATATCCTAATGACAATGAGGAATTAATAATAGTCAGAAGAGGACCTATGACTTCTGGAAGCACCTCTTTTAAGAGCTTAGATGGTATAGGGTCTAACATACATGTTGTTGGTTTAGATGATTTAACAAGTTTATACAATTCTTCCTCTCCTATAGTAGAGAATGAGTGGAACTGTTCCTCAGGGGGTCTATAGTGCACTGTCTGATGCGATACTGTAGCTGACGGCTGAATGGTTGCAATTTTATCTCTAATAGTATCGATTTTAGAAGTAAAGTAGTTCATAAAGTCATTACTGTTGTGGTGTTGGGAAATGTCAACACTTGTTGAGGCTTTATTTTTCGTTAATTTAGCCACTGTATTGAATAAATACCTGGGGTTATGTTTGTTTTCTTCTAAAAGAGAAGAAAAGTAATCAGATCTAGCAGTTTTTAATGCTTTTCTATAGGATATGCTACTTTCCCGCCAAGCAATACGAAATACCTCTAGTTTTGTTTTCCTCCAGCTGCGCTCCATTTTTCGGGCTGCTCTCTTTAGGGTGCGAGTATGCTCATTATACCATGGTGTCAAACTGTTTTCCTTAACCTTCCTTAAGCGTAAAGGAGCAACTGTATTTAAAGTGCTAGAAAAGAGAGAGTCAATAGTTTCTGTTACATCATCAAGTTGTTCTGAGGTTTTGGATATGCTAAGGAATTCGGATACATCAGGAAGATAACTTAAAAAGCAGTCTTTTGTGGTAGAAGTGATGGTTCTTCCATACTTGTAACAAGAAGTAGAATTTACAATTTTGGCTATATGAAGTTTGCACAAAACTAAATAATGATCTGAGATATCATCACTTGGCTGAATAATTTCAACACTATCAACATCAATTCCATGTGACAGTATTAAATCTAGAGTATGATTTCGACAATGAGTAGGTCCTGAAACATGTTGTCTAACACCAATAGAGTTCAGAATCTCTATAAATGCTGATCCCAATGCATATTTTTCATTATCGACATTGATATTAAAATCACCAACTATTAAGACTTTATCTGCAGCCAGAACTAACTCGGATGTAAAATCACCAAACTCTTTAATAAAGTCTGTATGGTGCCCTGGTGGCCTGTATACAGTAGCCAGTACAAACATAACAGGGGATTTATCATTAACATTGGTTTCTCTGGATAATGTTATATGAAGCACCATTACTTCAAACGAGTTATACTTGAAGCCTGCCCTCTGAGAAATCCTGAAAACTTTGTTATAAATTGAAGCAACTCCTCCCCCTTTGCCTTTTAGACACGGCTCGTGTTTATAACAATAATCTTGGGGGGTGGACTCATTTAAAATAATGTAATCATCAGGTTTTAGCCAAGTTTCTGTCAAACAGAGCACATCTATATTATGATCAGTTATCATATTATTTACAAAAAGTGTTTTCGTAGAAATGGATCTGATATTCAATAAGCCAATCTTTATCATTTGTTTATCCATATTGCATTTGTTTTTTATTTGTTGAACCTCAATTAAATTGTTAACCTTAACTTGGTTTGGACGTTTTTTGTATTTTCTAGTTCGGGGAAGAGACACAGTCTCTATAGTGTGATATCTAGGTGAAAGAGTCTCTATGTGCTGAGAATTAACTGACCTCTGTGACGGGAGGCATCTAGCAGACGGTCGGTTTAGCCAGTCTGTCTGCTTCCTGACCTGGGCCCCAGTTAGTCAAGTATAAACACTAAGACTATGTGCCGTATTTCTAGACAGAAGAGTGGCGCCACCCCAGGAGGGATGAAGACCATCTCTTTTAAACAGGTCAGGTCTGCCCCAAAAGCTCGTCCAATTGTCTATGAAACCTATGTTATTCTGTGGGCACCACTTAGACATCCAGCCATTGAGTGATGACAATCTGCTATGCATCTCGTCACCACGGTAAGCAGGGAGGGGACCAGAGCATATTACAGTGTCTGACATCGTGCTTGCAAGTTCACACACCTCTTTAATGTTATTTTTAGTGATCTCTGACTGGCGAAGTCGAACATCATTAGCGCCAGCATGAATAACAATCTTTACGTTTAGCATTAGCCAGCACTTTTAAATTTGCCAAGATGTCAGGCGCTCTGGCTCCCGGTAAACATTTGACTATGGTGGCTGGTGTTTCTATATTCACGTTCCGTACAATAGAATCACCAATAACTAGAGCACTTTCATCAGGTTTCTCAGTGGGTGCATCACTGAGTGGGGAGAACCTGTTTAATGTTTGGATCGGAACAGAAGAGAGGTGTTTTGACCCACGACTACCCTGCCTCACCGTCACCCAGTTGCCCTGCTGCAGGTGTTCTGCTGGAACCGGACAATGTACAGGAGTCCCTGAGCTAGACGCATCCAAAGCCGTATCTAGAGCCCTAACATTCTTACTGTCCTCAATTAAAGTTTGGAAGCGTGTCTCTAATTCTGAAATCTTCTCTGTCAGCCTAACTATTTCCCTGCATTTATCACGTGTGAATCCCTCATCAGCGACAGAGATAGATAAACTGTACATGTGTCAAGAGGTGCAAATAACAATTGCAGGAGAAGCCATTACTCACCGTGCTTGATGAAATATTCTTACTGCGGTTGTTTGATGAACTTGTGGAAAACTGCAGCGTGAGAGAGGACCTTCTAATCAGGGCCTGAAATTAACACTAGCCAAACAAGTGCCAAATGGAAGACTGTTGTAAAAACTGTATAAATAAAAATTGTTGTTTGCGAGTTGGTAGCAGTTTGGTGGAGGCAGATCTGAATGCAAGCTTGCAATAGATTATACGAAAGGGTCATGTTTAAATGGACTAAATTATTGAAGAACTCTGACATACATTATCAGAGAGAAATCATTTCAATAGAAGATTGGGTTATAAAATATACTTAAAAATTATGAGGTAATAAAAGAAAACATAAATGGATGAATTGTCACGATACAATCAAGAATATGTATTTAAAAAATAGGGTGACTTTTCATTTCATCACATATTTGTAAGTTAACTAAGCATTTAAGCATGAATTCTAACAACAAAACAATTAATGGCCTAAAACACATTTCTCTATTTATGTAGTTAGAAACTACGAAAAAAAAAAGATTTTGTTGAAACCGTTTTTTAAATTATATTAAATATTAATCCGTTTTATGAGTACTGCTATTCTAATTAATTCAGCAGACTTTATGAGCACAGATTTTGCTGACTTCTGCATGTAATCAAGCACTTAGTCACCTTCTTAAATTAAGGACTGTTAATCATTTATTCAGCTTTTAAAAATGGTGTATGCTTTTTATGGATTCTGAATTAGACATATTTTGATAATGGGTCAAAATCCTCTCCACCTGAACAATGTTGGCTTTCCTCATAAAGCAAAAAAAAAAAAAAAAAGATTCCAACTTTCCTCTAGGCTGACAATGAATGTAATCTGTAAATAAACAATATAAATTCTAAACGAGAAACCATGGAGATTACATTTAACACTTCAATGTGGACCTGTTTTAAGTGGCAATTTGCATAGATGCCACTATATTTTTAATGTGCCGCTAGAGATTTTGAAAGCATCATATTGATCCATTAAACTCTGAACTATGAAATTTATGTAGATTGATATTTTATGTTGGCAGGTTTTTGCATATTTAATTATGGTATTCAAAATTATAATTGGTGCTGACCTAGTGTTAAAATAATAACAAACACAATTACCATTTTGTCATAATTCTTATTTGTCCATACCATAAAAGTCAGTGATGGTTTAAGCCCCACTGACTTTCACTGTATGGGAAAAAACAGCTGAAATATTTGAAATAGTTACTTGAAACTTTACATTTCTTCATGCATTGAAAATATTAATCATAACTTGTCACTCTTTTCACTTTTGTTCAAACCATCTTCCAGAAATTAAAAACCACTATGACTGGTGCACAATTAAATATGATTGTGGGCTGTGTAGTTGGGGTATAAGAAGAATTTTAATCAGCTCTCATATTCAATTTCCTACTGCGTGAAGAAAGGATATCAGCACCATAATTACAGTGTCACTCAGGCTATGGCCAAACAACACCAATGACAGGAATAGTTAATTAATTTGTGTCACACATATGAGAGTCCATTGCTATTATACTGTGTATCTCTGACTTGCCATCAGCAATAACTTTTATATTTACATCATCTCGAGTGGTAAGATACCAAGCGTCAAAAGGTGATTTATGCAAACAGAAAGAGCTGCTCTGTAGGGCTACATTTGAGTGTAATAATTTAAACTTACACCGGAGAAGACAATAAATGTAGTCATCCTGCAATTCTTACATTATTGGCCACTACAGTTCAATTACAATACAATTCAACAGAGGGCTGCAAATGTAAAACAGCAAACACTTACCTCATTTATTACTTTTTATATGAAATGTAATTTTATTTTATAAAATTGTATAATATGTATTTTATTTTATTTTATTTACTACTACTACTACTACTACTACTATTATTATTATTATTATTGTTGTTATTAACTTTTTTAAACTTTAACAAAAAAAAAAAAAAAAAAAAAAAAAAAACATTTATGGAAATATTATAGTGTAAACTTAACTACTATTTTTTTATATCTCTCAGAGATATATTAAGAATGACTATATACAGGTTCATAATTAATGTGAATAATGCAAAATTTATAATTCATTCTAAAGTGAAGATTTTGGTAATCTACTAGTAATGACTCAAGTATTACCACATTTTCCAGAAGGTATTGCTAATTATTTGGATCTGCATCCTAAATCGAAAAGCATGATAACTCCTTAATATTGACTGAAGTCATTGTAAGCTTTTGAGGTATACAGTGTTAGTACTATGGAGGGTACTTAGAGTGCCACTTAAAACATCAAATGAAGAATCAATTATTGATTTAATAATTCAGACATTTGGCAATTGCTTTTCTCTCTCTATTTGCCAGTTGCTTTTCTTTGTCCTATTGTCAAATACTTGTCTTTATCGAGTTAAAATATGCCAATATGCACCGATGTTAAAATGTGCATTTGCACATAGAATAGGTGTCGGTACCTCCTAAATGATCTAGTTCATCTTTTTGACTGACCGAATTGAGGATTAATATGCTTGCACTGTGGTACTACTGTTTGCAATGTACTGAGTAAAGGTTTATTTGGATTTTGGTTGTGTTTTCTCACATTAATTACTATCAAATTCCTGTTCTAATGAGTAAGGTATTTATTTTTTGTTTGTTATAGCTGTACGCATTTTACTTAACAACTTAACAATACACTGTGGCAAATTCATTACTCTTTCGTTATGTTCGTGGATGAAAACATCCACTAAATTAAACTGCTGTAAAAATGTATCAGATAAATATTTTAAATAAATAATTGATAAAAAATAATAAATATTTTTTGTGCATAAATCTATTAATCAACCTCAGTCCTGATCAAAACTATCAAATGTTTAAAAAAAAATGTTTTAACTTTTTAATTACCAAGTTCATAAATTATGTCACTGATTTGAAAAAAAGAAAGAAAGACATATTTCAATATAAAAAGTGATTGTGGACTGGATATTCTTTTTTACCTTTTATCACAGTCTTGGGCATGTCAAATATTAGGAACTACATTGGCTTTGATGCATTTTTAGTTTTTGTGCAGCATTAGATTTTATTTTTTTCTCCCTCATTTGTTGTTGGTGGCTGTTTTTGCCCCGTTGACTTCCATTATAACGAAATTTTTATGAATGCAAAGCCATGACACCATATAAACATGCATTCTTGATTGTTTGTGGTTTTCCCTTTTGGGAAGAGGCAAAATTTGTTATTTTTACAGTTGATCACTAGTTGGGACCATTAACCCTTTAGATAGGCCTGTGCAAAAATGGCTTTGTTTCTGGCTTGTATATGGAGTTATAAGGAAATCAGTGTTCCTGTAGCTCAATTGGTAGAGCACTGCGCTATGAAGCACAAGGTTGGGGGTTCGATTCCCTGGGAACACATGATATGTAAAAATTGATAGCCTGAATGCACTCTAAGTCGCTTTGGATAAAAGCGTCTGCTAAATACATTAATATAATTTAATTTTAATTTAATATGGAGTATAAGAGAGGGATACCTTTGTGCACTTACCTTGATGTATCTGTAAAAAATCCAAATATGCACCTCAGCTCTCAGAACTACATGGAGTAAACAATAAAAAAAAGAAGTGTGTTTATGCACCTGCTACCTTTTGATGGTGAAAAATACAGATGTGTCAAGTCAAGTCAAGTCACCTTTATTTATAGGAAATAGGAAAAGGATCTGCCGCCCGCAGTTGATTTTGATATTCTAGGTATTATCAAATTGCCTGAGTTTTGAGAACGTAGCGGACGTAGAGGATTATAATGTAAAAGGAGCTCATTCAAATTCAGGGTTTTATAAGTAATAAGCAATATTTTAAAATCTAATCTGTGTTTGATAGGGAGACAGTGCAGTGCAGTGTTGACAGACCGGGCTAATATGGTAATATATTTTGGTTCTAGTAAGAACTCTTGCTGCTGCATTTTGGACTAGCTGTAGTTTGTTTACTAAGCGTGCAGAACAACCTTCCAATAAAGCATTACAATAATCTAATCTTGAGGTCATGAATGCATGAATTAAAGTTATGACCCTAGTACTGAGCCTTGAGGTACTCCATAGTGCACTTGTGATCGATATGATACATCTTCATTCACTGCTACGAACTGATGGCGGTCATATAAGTACGATTTAAACCATGCTAATGCACTTCCTTTAATGCCAACAAAGTGTTCAAGTCTATGCAAAAGAATGTTGTGGTCAATTGTGTCAAACGCAGCACTAAGATCCAATTAAACTAATAGAGAGATAAACCCACGATCAGATGATAAGAGCAGATCATTTGTAACTCTAAGGAGAGCAGTCTCAGTACTATGATACAGTCCTGACTGGAAATCCTCACATATACCATTTTTCTCTAAGAAGGAATATAATGGTGAGGATACCACCTTTTCTAGTATCTTGGACAGAAAAGGGAGATTGGAGATTGGTCTATAATTAACTAGTTCTTTGGGGTCAAGTTGTGTTTTTTTTTGATGAGAGGCTTAACAACAGCCAGTCTGAAGGTTTTGAGGACATATCCTAATGACAATGAGGAATTAATAATAGTCAGAAGAGGATCTATGACTTCTGGAAGCACCTCTTTTAGGAGCTTAGATGGTATAGGGTCAAACATACATGTTGTTGGTTTAGATGATTTAACAAGTTTATACAATTCTTCCTTTCCTATAGTAGAGAATGAGTGGAACTGTTCCTCAGGGGGTCTATAGCGCACTGTCTGATGCGATACTGTAGCTGACGGCTGAATGGTTGCAATTTTATCTCTAATAGTATCGATTTTAAAAGTAAAGTAGTTCATAAAGTCATTACTGCTGTGGTATTGGGAAATGTCAACACTTGTTGAGGCTTTATTTTTTGTTAATTTAGCCACTGTATTGAATAAATACCTGGGGTTATGTTTCTTTTCTTCTAATAGAGAAGAAAAAGTAATCGGATCTAGCAGTTTTTAATGCTTTTCTGTAGGATAGGTTACTTTTCCGCCAAGCAATACGACAAACCTCTTGTTTTGTTTTCCTCCAGCTGCACTCCATTTTTCGGGCTGCTCTCTTTAGGGTGCGAGTATGCTCATACCATGGTATCAAACTGTTTTCCTTAACCTTAAGCGTAAAGGAGCAACTGTATTTAAAGTGCTAGAAAAGAGAGAGTCCATAGTTTATGTTACATCATCGAGGTTTTGGATATGCTAAGGAATTCGGATACATCAGGAAGATAACTTAAAAAGCAGTCTTTTGTGGTAGAAGTGATGGTTCTTCCATACTTGTAACAAGAAGTAGAATTTACAATTTTGGCTATATGAAGTTTGCACAAAACTAAATAATGATCTGAGATATCATCACTTGGCTGCATAATTTCAACACTATCAACATCAATTCCATGTGACAGTATTATATCTAGAGTATGATTTCGACAATGAGTAGGTCCTGAAATGTGTTGTCTAACCCCAATAGAGTTCAGAATGTCTATAAATGCTGATCCCAATGCATCTTTTTCATTATCGACATGGATATTAAAATCACCAACTATTAAGACTTTATCTGCAGCCAGAACTAACTCGGATGTAAAATCACCAAACTCTTTAATAAAGTATGTATGGTGCCCTGGTGGCCTGTATACAGTAGCCAGTACAAACATAACAGGGGATTTATCATTAACATTTGATTCTCTGGATAATGTTATATGAAGCACCATTACTTCAAACGAGTTATACTTGAAGCCTGCCCTCTGAGAAATCCTGAAAACGTTGTTATAAATTGAAGCAACACCTCCCCCTTTGCCTTTTAGACGCGTCTCATGTTTATAACAGTAATCTTGGGGGGTGGACTCATTTAAAATAATGTAATCATCAGGTTTCAGCCAGGTTTCTGTCAAACAGAGCACATTTATATTATGATCAGTGATCATATTATTTACAAAAAAGTGTTTTCGTAGAAAGGGATCTGATATTCAATAAGCCAAGCTTCATCATTTGTTTATCCATATTGCATCTTTTTTTTTTTTTTTGTTAAACCTCAATTAAATTGTTAATCTTAACTTGGTTTGGACGTCTTTTGTATTTTCTAGTTCGGGGAACAGACACAGTCTCTATAGTGTGATATCTAGGTGAAAGAGTCTCTGAGAATTAGCTGACCTCTGTGATGTGAGGCAGCTAGCAGACGGTCGGTTTAGCCAGTCTGTCACCCAGTTTCCCTGCTGCAGGGGCTCTGCTGCCAGAACCGAACAATGTACAGGAATCCCTGAGCTAGACGCATCCAAAGCCGTATCTAGAGCCTTAACATTCTTAATGTCCTCAGTTAAAGTTTGGATGCGTGTCTCTAATTCTGAAATCTTCTCTGTCAGCCTAATTATTTCCCTGCATTTATCACATGTGAATCCCTCATCTACGACAGATAGATAAACTGTACATGTGGCAAGAGGTGCAAATAACAATAGCAGGAGAAGCCATTACTCACCATGCTTGATGAAATATTCTTACTGCAATTGTTTGATGAACTTGTGAAAAACTGGAGCTAGAGAGAGGAGAGGAGAAAAAAAAAACAGTGATAGGTTCGAATGAAAATGCTAATGACAAGCTAACGAGTGCGAACCTTATGTGTGAACGCTATGTGTGAAATGCTTGTCTTTTCTCGATGGTAAAGCCAGATTAAAACCTTAAAATCCTGAAAAAAATCTACTTTGCATCAGATTTATGAACATAATGCATTATGAACCAAAATGCAATACCAACTTCAAATAAGCTGCAGCTCGCTGGAGGGGTCAAGCTGCATAATCATCTCTAAAACTTTGGTACAAGTCAAGCCCTTTCTCGTGTTGCTTGCTGCTCTTCTAACCATCAAATGACCAGCAGGATGGCATGCAAATGCATAAATACATTTTTGTTTACTACATGTAGTTCTGAGAGCTGAGGTGTACATTTTGATTTTCTCAAATACATCAAGGTAAGTGCGCAAAGGTCTCTCTCTCAAACACACAAACACAAAATCAGTGACATCATTTATAAACTTGGCAATTAAAGAGTTAAAGAGTTAGAATTTTGGATAAAAAAAAACATTTGGTAGTTTTGATCAGGACTTGATTAATGGATTTATGGAAAAAAAAATGTATATATATATATATATATATATATATATATATATATACATATATATATATATATATATATATATATACATATATATATATATATATATATATATATATATATATATATATATATATATATATACATATACATATATATATATATATATATATATATATATATATATATATATACATATACATATATATATATCTGATACATTTTTACAGCAGTTTAATTGCGTGGATGTTTTCATCCCGAACATAATGAAAGGGTAGTGAATTTGAACAATGCACAAGGGGGTTAATGTCATTCAACTTTGCATCTTCGTGATGGTCACCAGGAATGTCCATAATGTTTGGGAATGGCTCAATTAACTGGAGGACATTGAACATCCATGTCCAGCTGCTGTAGATTTTTCTCTGAAAGAAAATGTGCAAAGTTTTGTCATGCCCTGACATTTGTTCTTTTTTCAGTTGCATCTAAATGGCTACAGTCTAATTTCATTGTAATCAGCACAAACTGGGCCATAATAATATGTGAGCAGCATGTATGTATGTAGTTTATGAAAAACTAAAAACTGTAAATCACTTGAATAATGCCATAAAACACATAAAGGACATTGGTTCCCGGGACTTTTGAGAACTGGAGCTTGTAGCCTAGAATTTTTCTTTCTAAATTATGTGAAAATCATCTTGTTTACTCACTCAAATTTTCAAAGACACTTTTTGTTTGTAAAAGTCATATGCGAGTAGGCGTCAACTATCATGAATATCATTGTGATTTACACCTGAGAAGACAAAGGCATGCGTAATGAGCTACATAATGAGCTGTTTAGTCAGATTTGTTTCTGAGATGGAAGAGTTACAAGAAATAATTTTGAGGGCAAAATAAATGTATATATCTTTATGTTTGCAGTTATATATTAGAATATATTTAATTATCCAACAAAATAATGGAATATTCACTTGCAAGTGCAGTTAAAGCTGCAGTAGGGAACTTTTGAAGCTCTAGCGGTTAATAAACAGAACTGCTTGTGTCTTGCGGAAGAACATCGTAGCCGGAACTACTTCTCTCTGTTTATGTCTATGAAGAATCACAAAGGTACTGGGTTACTCCGCCTCGGCACCCCCGAAGCAGTCTAAAATAGTCTGAATATAAACACTTATTATAGGTGTACCCTAGTGATTCAGGACAAGCTAAAAACACTGATTGGAAAATGGATTCATGATGTACTTGCTTATTATGTAAATTTTTCTACATTTTGAACACAAACAAAGTTAAGGACCGCAGCTCTGATTGGTTGTTTTTTACCGGGAGTGGATGACTTTCTGCAAATGGCAATAGGACCACTGGGAGGAGCCAGAGGAGCTTGATTTTTTCACAGATTATCTCTCTCATATTCTACTGTCAGGACATAATGACAGGTTTAACAAATATGTAAAAAATATATTTTTACAAAAGTTCCCTATTGCAGCTTTAAACAGTTTATTAGCAACAATCAAAGCTGACTTTAAAAGCTGAATGTTTAGCATCATTGCTCCAGTCACACACTGATTATATATATATATATATATATATATATATATATATATATATATATATATATAAACAATATTTTTTCAGGGTTTTTCTTATAAATTAAAAGGACAGCATTGTTTGTTACATTTTTTACAGTTCAGACAGGAACCACTTTGGCAAGTTTACTTGAGTTTATTGAACACAATTTATCTTTGGCGTTATGGTTCCTTATGGGGGTTCTTGCTCCCAGAATAATTGAACATACAAGAGCTTTAACATTAACCCCCCTGAACCATGAGTTTAGAAATGCATAACAATTATGACTTTTAATAAAGTCTTTAAAGCAAAAAGTGACAATCATGTAGATGTGGCAGTGGTACATCTATCCTGTAGCCTGGTTACGAAGATGGGTGTCTCTCTGCAGTGAGGCCAATATCAGCTAAGATTTTTGAAGCCTTAGTGATCTGAAACAAAGAAGACTACAGCTATAAGGTGCGCAGTAATGTGCTCATGCTTATAATGGGGAGGGAGGGAGGGTTGCGAGCCATTGAACATACTTACCGAGCAGTAGTGCCACGTATATATATATATGTCCCGTGTCTAATAGGAGAGTGGTAGTGATTGGAGCAATTTGACAGCTGACCGCATCAGCTGTTCACAGCCATGCCTCCATGGCCTGACTGAACTAACGCTGTGCTCGATTTACATTTATTTGTTACATTTTTATTATTTACATCAAGCTTTTGTATGGTATAGTGTATATTGTTATTAAAACTGCATATTGTTTCACTTGATTATACATTTAGTCAGGAATTATAGTTTGGAAAAGGTCTAACTAGTACTTTTTTTACACATTATGTGAAACCTAATAAAAGTATATCATTAAATAAAAAGAGACTTACTCATGTTTATGATCTTTGCTGAATAAAGCGCTTCATTCTTTTTTTTTCTGAGGAAAGATGCAGACAGCACACCTTGTTTGTTATCTTTATTTTATAAATGCACAAAGTTTTGTTGTTATTAAACACCTTGGGAGAATGCTCAGTCGGGGGCCAGTTCTCCTCTGACCAGACCAAAGCACCAGTTAAATTCCAGGCTGAAGCAAAGACACATTGTGCAGAAGAATAATCTGTTTCCTGTTGTCTGGTCCCAGCGGTCGTCTTGGACAAGGTCTTAACAGGGTTTCTGTATCTGGGGCTCTAGTTGTCCTGGTATCCGCTGTCTTTCAGGGCTGTAGAGGTATTTTATAGGTGCTGATCCACCATCTGGTCTGGATACGTACTGATTCTGGATGACTGCAATGACCCTCTGATCTGGATACAGACTGGATCTGGTGACTACGGTGACCTTCGAATAAGAGAGAAACAGACTAATATTAGCATAGATGCCATTCTTTTAATGATGTAGCAAGTACATCAGGTGTTATAGGAAGAGTTCCTGGTTCCTGTTTACCTAATTAATGCAGCCTAAAAATCCTTTGGATTTTGGATATTAGAAGCGCATTAGTGTGTTATGTGTAAACCATGTTAAAAAGATGGTTCTTTGATCTAGATTTAAACTGCAAGAGTGTGTCTGCCTTCTGAACTATGTTAGGTAGGTTATTCCAGAGCCTGCAGTTGATTTTTTATCTTTTAGGTATTATCAAAATGCCTGAGTTTTGTGTACGCAGCGGACATGGAGGATTACAATGTAACAAGAGCTTGTTCAAATACTGAGGTGCTAAACCATTCAGGGCTTTATAAGTAATAAGCAAGATTTTAAAATCCATGTTTCAACATTAAGTTTGGCCTCTGCTCAGTCCATCTCTCATGAGCTAGAGGAGGTGGTAGCAAAAACCATTAACAATGCTAACTTGGGAAAACTATTAAAATCGGTGGAATGTTCTCTAAGTGGTGCCAGGATAGAAACCTGGATCCTGCTGTTTGTGGTCTTGAGTGTATTCTGTGCTTTCTTCAGTCACTGTTAGACTCAGGAAGAAAAGTCAACACTATTGGAGCATGAGTTGCAGCTATTTCTCATTTTCACAATGTTGTGTAAGGATTTTCAGTTGGTAAACATGCATTGGTGTATAAAATTTCTTGAAGGTGCATGACACCTCCATCCAGAGAGGAAGTTAAGATCACCATCCTGGGATCTTCCTTTGGTTCTACAGTCATTGACTAATGCCCCATTTGAACCATTGGCCCAGACTGATCATATATCATTATCAAGGAAAACTGTTTTCCTTCTGGCTATCAGTTCAGCAAAAAGAGTGAGCAAGCTCCATGCTTTGTTAGTAAGTGACGACTGAGATGGAGAACAGATTACTCAGGTGTCGTTCTTTGGCCAAATCCAGCTTTTCTTACCAATATTCTCAATCCTTGCACAATCAATCAGGCAGCTGAACTTGCAGCCTTAAACCTGACCCAGATTCCTTATCTACAGGTCTTGACTTGTCTAGTCTGTGCCCAGTAAGAGCACTCCATACATACATTGAGTGCACACAGGGGTTACGGCAATCACATACTCAGTTGTTTCTGTGTTTTGATTTAAAAAAAAAAGTATTGGACGACCAATCTTGAAGGAGGGTCTCTCACACTGGATAGTGGACACTATTGCACAAGCTTACTCCACCCAGAGCTTACCAGTTCCAGGGAACCTGGTGGCTCATTCTACTAGGAGTCTAGCCACACCATGCGCAGCACTAAAAGATGTGGCACTTACAGATATATGTGCAGCGGCCTCATGGAGTTCACCTTGTACCTTTTCCCGGTATTACAGGGTCAATGTGGCAGAATCAGATTATTTGGGTCTGCAGTTCTACGTCACCTTCTAAGCAGGGATGTGGGAAAGGAGAGGCTTCTCACCTCTCATGACCTTGATGGTACTACTCATTCAAGGTAAGACCGTGGTGACAGTCTGAGTGAGGTCAAAATAGATCATAAGTTATGACTATAACTATGGATCTTTGAGACCGAATGATGACCATCACCATCTCTTGTCACTCTGCATGAGGTCTTTGTAATAAATACAGTTTGCAAAAGGTCACGAGGGAGCAATTGGTTTCCCATCTACTGTAAAGTTTTCGCTACGTTCACCTCTCATCACAACACAGCTGTTTCCACCAGTGAAAATCTAGCCCTTAACACATGTGAAGGCATACTTTAATTATACTTATTTAAATTTACTTAATTTAATTATGCGTACTTAATTATGTATACATTCACTTGTCATGGGAGATTAGGATAGGAAGCAGTTGCAAGTAAAGAGGTATTTATTATAACAAAGTCAGATGGGTTTGATGGTGGGTGACGCAGAGACTTCGATGGCAGCACAGATCGGTGAGTTGGTGAGTTTAGAGCGTTGGTGAGAGATGATGATGAATCCACAGATCGACGAACAGGAAAGAAGACACAAGGATGAATGCTTGAGCAGAGGAGACACAGACATGAAGCACAGAGGACCTCAAACAACGATCTGACAAACAAGAGATGAAAGACAGGGTGTTAAGTAGCCCATTGGAATGGGCTGCAGCTGCCACTGGTTAACGCCCACATAAAACAGTCAACATGATATAACCTGAGACGAGCAGGAAACATTGCATTAATAAACCGTGACAACACTACTGTGCAAAAGTCTTAGGCACGTTAGTATTTTCATGCCAAAGAATGGTGTTTGGCCAGTTATTTATATCTTTTGCTGTAGTTTGACTTGCTGGTGCTTGAGTGGGGATCATGGACGGCTGCACTGGCTTTGCTGAGTGTGGTGGCCTTGACATCACCACCTGCTGTCCCATTGAAGGGCTGAGGGAGACAGCTGAGCTCTGGAGAATACTGGGGTCGTTGGGTTTGGGAAGGCAGGGGAGCTGTTGATGCAGTATGCAGAGGTTCCTGTCTCGGGGTGATCGGGCGCAACACAGGTCATTCCTTTGGGGACTGGACGAGGATACTTCCACTTTGAAGTCCGAATTGTCCGTAAATTAAGAAAATATGAAGGTTGCCATATGGCAACTCTGTTCCACTATGGAAAAATAGGTGCGTTGCCATATGGCAACACTGTACCACAGTGGAATTGCAGTAATGTATTTCCCCATTGTTTTTTTTTTTTATAGAAAGCAGCAATAAAATTATCAAAGTTATTTATTGATTTGAAGTGTTTATTGTAGTATAGTTGTATTTATGTATAAATGACAAAATTATGTATTCTTTTCAGAAAATGAATACAGCAGTATTTTACGGAAAGGGCAATAAGAAGAGTGCAGAGTTAGCTGTTCCATGTGATGATGAGTGAGGATGAGTTAGCCTTCAGTGATGGTGACGACATGGAGTTTAATGAGGGAAGTGAGGGAGAAAGCAGTGAGGGAGAGTCTTCAGTGTCAGAGGAGTCTTTAGACTCAGAATTAGAAGAGTCTTTAGAGTCAGAAGCAGAGGTGACAGGTATGATCTTATGGATAGTAGTAAAGAATAATGTGTGGCATGTGTATATGTGTTTGTGTATGTGTGTGGCAGATTTTGATAGTGATTAAGATTGGATGTTGACCTTTATTTTTTTATTTTTTTTACTTTTTAAGGAGAAGAGGAAATTGAAGAAATTTCTGTAGCTGCAACAAAGGCCAAAAATCTCAACTGCCTGAAGCGGAAGAGCATTCCAGCAGTTCTGAAATGGAAGGGAAGCCTTCCCTCTGCCACTGAACTCATACAGCCAGTGGAGTATTTTCGCAGCCTTCTGAAGAAAAATTGAATGAAAGAGATTGTGGAACAAAGCAACATCTATGCTTCCCAATACAACATCAACAAGTCATTAAACCTGACCTATGATGAATTGGAGCAAATCATAGGAATATGTTTACATATGTATGTGCATAGTCTGCCAGGAACCCGCATGTACTGGGCAAGAAGTGATTGTGTGGCTGATGTCATGTCACTGCATAGGTGGGAGGCAATCAAAAGATTACTTCCCTTTGCAAACAATGAAGAGCAGGTTCAAGCAGGGGAACCAGGATATGACAAGCTTTTCAAGGTGAGGCCACTGCTGTCATCTTTAAAAAGCAGCTTCCAAAGTATTCCCATGAGCGAGAATATCTCTGCTGATGAACAGATTGTGCCATTTAAAGGGAAGAGTCTGCTGAAACAGTACAATCCCAGGAAGCCCAAACCCTGGGGATACAACATTTTTGTTCTAGCAGACGACAAAGGGATTGTGCATAACTTCAACTGCTACACTGGCCCTGTTTATCCAGTGGATGCATTCCCTGACATTGGAGCAAGTGGGAATGTGGTGCTACAGCTTGCCACTGTCATCCCTCGCAATATGTCCCATAAATTGTTTTTTGACAACTGGTTCACTAGCATAGACCTCCAAGTTCAACTGGAAAAACTGAAGATCCATAGTGTTGGAACTGTTCGTCTCAGTCGTCTTGCTGGCTGTACCTTCATGGAGGACAAACAAATGAAGGTAAAGGGACGTGGAACCTTTGAGGAAAAGCAGACCTCACATGACAATGTGGCAGTGAAATGGTTCGACAACCGCTCAGTCATTCTTCTAAGCACCTTTGCTACTGCCAACCCAACAACAATGGTGGAAAGATGGGACAAGAAGAGGAATGAGGTTGTAGCAGTGACTTGTCCAAACATCGTTACAGTCTACAACAAAAGTATGGGAGGAGTTGACCTGCTAGACTCCTTGATTGCTCTTTATCGCACAAAAATACATTCGAAGAAATGGTACCTTCGTATTGTATTCCACATGCTGGACCTTACAGCTGTGCAGGCATGGCTTCTCTACCGAAGAGACTGCAGAGCTCTAGGGGTCCAAGAAAAGCTCAGTCTGCTCAAGTTCAAGACCGAAATTGCCCACTGTCTCTGCAGAGAGAACAAAGCCAGCAGCCTCAAGCGTAAAGGAAGACCTCTAATTCACAGCATGATAGGAACTTTGCAAGGGAAACAAAAAAGAGGCCCAGTGTCCCCCAGTGTCCCTGATCAAGTCAGGTTGGACCAAACAAGCCACTGGCCTGTCATGGAGAAGAAAGGGAAGTTCGACTGAGACACGTGCACATGGATGGACTGGGAAAACACACACTTTACTTTAGGGAGTCATAATAATACTTGTATTTTTGAAGTTTCTATGTTTTCATGTTCTACTTGATATTAGTGCAATTAGTGGTATTAATGTTCCAAGCTACCAAATATTATCAGTCTTACAGTAACTTGTATAAGAAACTTAAAAAAGACTTGTTTTTGTTGTTAGAAAGTTATGTAAAACAATAAAAAGCTGATAATTTTATATGCATATATGGTACAAAAGCGCATTTTATTGTCCGTTTGCAAGCATTATTATAATACTTTTTAAGTACCATTTTGAAGGTTAAATGATAGGAACATACTTACTATTGGTTTGTATGAGTTCCAAGGTTAAAAATATATCAATAAATAAAAGAAATGACCATTTACATAGAAAAGAAAATAATAATTTATTAGAAAAACTACGTTTTGGGCCATTTTCCATTGTGGTACACTGTTGCCATATGGCAACGTTTTACGTATGGCAAAGTACCCCCCCCCCACCCCCCCCCCCAAAAAAATTCTAATTTTTTTTTTTTTGGATTTGTATAATTAAAGCTATTTCATTTAATAAAAAGTTATTTAAAAAAATATTTCATGGTTAGAACATAATGTATACCATAGAGGGTTAACTTCTTGGAAAGGTATACCCTGAGAAAGTGTTTTGGGTACTACATTACATTGTCCCTTCCGATATTGGACAGTGAAGTCAAAGCTTTGTAACCTCAAAGCCCACCTGGTCAGTCGAGAAGTTGGACGGGGATTATTGAAAACCTACGTAAGAGCAGCATGATCTGTAAATACTTCAAAATGTTTCCCTTCCCGATACTGTTTCCAATTCTCGACTGCCCAAATCACTGCAAGACATTCTTTTTCAGGCGTGGAATAGGACTTCTCAGCCCCATGTAGAAGTCTCAAAGCATAAGCAATAACATGTTCATCACCGTCGTGGACCTGATTCAATACCGCTCCTAACCCGACATCACTGGCATCTGTCAGGACTTTAAAACCTTTTGTGAAGTCAGGAAATGCCAACACAGATGTTTTTTGAAGAGCATTTTTCAGTTTATCGAAAGCCTGTTGACATTCCATTGTCCACTCCCAGACAACATTTCTGCCCTTCAGGGCATGCAATGGTGCAGCGATCTCTGAAAAGTACGGGATAAACCTATTGTAACATCCTGCAAGGCCTAAAAAGCATTTTACCTCTTTGAGTGTGGTTGGAACAGGAACATTTTGAACAGCCTCCACCTTGGCATTTTCCGTACGAACTCCTTTATACAATCCATCATCTTTTGACCTACATACTATATACTCTTCTCTAGCTGTGCGTTCACACCGCCGGCGTCGAGAGCGTCAAAAATCGCTCTTGCCGCTCTGCTCATGTCGCTGCAGAAAGATTTGTGAGCGCTCAGACGCTCTGACGTAGTTCGAATGCTTATTTTGTCTTGTGCAGACTAACCACAAGGAGGGTAACCTTATAAATTAACCTCATTAAATATTGTTGTGGACGAAATATTAAGATCCTTTATTTAAAATGAACAATCTCAGACACCTTGGTTCACGTATCACTTTTAATTAATATTTTATGTCCCTGTACGCAAACAGGGACACATCATAGATTATTGCAAACGCGAAACAACAATAATCAACCTGTCCTCTATTGTGCTTGGGAACTAATGTGGTCGAAGCTCCATTCTCTGGAATCCTCTCAAGCGGTGGACTTCTACGTTCCGATTGGTTGCTGCCCAACTGCATCATAGCTCATTACCATAAAGTTGCCTTGATTTCAACTCTCATCGACGCTTTCAACGGCCAAGTCGCACCGTGCCGCTCCTCGCCGCTGCTCGACGCCGGCTTACATTGAAAATGAATGACTTACGGCCACGTTGACGCTCTCGACGCCGGCGGTGTGAATGCACAGTAAGGTTTCTTTTACGTATCAGCATTCAGTCTTGAGCTCAATGGGCAGCATCTGCTCCAATTGTTGGATCCGTTTATGATGGTCCTTTTGCTGGGCTCAAAGTTTCTGCATTTGGACTTCCATAACAGTCAACCTGTTAGTTTGCCGATCTATATCATGCTGCACACCATTAGAAAACACATCAAAATATTTCTCCAATTCATTCATTTTAGATTCCATCTTGCTCATTGTTGATCCAAAATTAGAAGGAGTTACCTCTTCCACCTGAGATGGTGGTGGAGGCGGTAAAAACAAGTATTGTTAACTGTCTTCATGTTCTACCTCATTCTCCAAATACAAATGACTGAGAGATTGAATTAGGTCTTGAACTGGTTCTCGCCTGATGGTGAATGGAGCAGTGGAATAGTCTGGTTCGGTAACGCCATCACCCTCTATCTCATCAAACATGACTGCCATTTTGTGTAACTTTTTTAAATTAACTCACTCATTAAATATAATTTAATAACTTAATGCACCTGCTCAACCATTAAGTTCAGCAGACCCTCTATACTTTTATCACAATGACTCATAAAAAGTGAAATTGGTCTGTTTAAAACCAAATTAAATCCATTCAAATCTTACTATCTGATTTTGGATTTTTTCAGGTCCCTGTCCGGGCACAAATATATGTAACACCTACCCGTTAAGTTTAAGTGCTACATGAAATAAGGGACCAACCAGACCAATCTCACTCATGAGTCAAATGTATTAAACATAGTCACACAAAACATTCATTATTCAACATGACAATTCAATATCAAACAGGTAGAACCAGTGGATAAGAAATACAGTCCATCACATAAAGCACAGTCCTTGGTTTCTCCTCTATTAGGACCCTAAGCTTTTCTCAGTCTTTGTTGAATATGAATAGAGAAAACAGTTCTTAAGGGACAAGATGATCCACAGCAGAGTTCAATTGTCAGAGAGCTTTGCCATGCTTGAAGGGAAAGTTTGACTTGCAACAGGCCACAACCACCATGAGGAAAGCTTCTCCTTCCATATAAAGAACAAACTTCCTTCCATTTCTCTTTCTTTGTCTCCTTAAATAGGCCTAATATAATTAACCTCAAATAGAGTTCCCCCTAATGCTCAGGTGAGTAATAATGGTACATACACTGGAGAAAACTTCTGGTATATATATATATATATATATATATATATATATATATATTTGTAACAGGAGAACTGTTACAATGGGTTGGGTTGAAATAACCCACAGATGGAAAGGTGCTATTCCAACCCATAGTTGGGTTACAGGTTGTGTTATTTTTAACCCAACATTTTTTGGTCTGTAGAATCCTTCAATACAGTTGGTAAATTTTGTTATATTTGGGGGGACTAGACTTCTCTAGATTTCAAATAGCAACTCATATGACATTTGCCTTTCAACCCATTACTTTTCTAGATTGCTCCAGTACTGATTTAATGTATTTTAATATAAAATACAACTCTGGTTGATAAAAAGTAAAGCCCAAAGAGTGTTCTTTCCAAAGACACCAAAATTATGTGTGTAACACACTGAAGTAAGGAACTGTTACAATTTTAACCCCTTTGCGTTCAAGTATAATTGTCGATCCCAGATAATTATTGTTTCACTTTCACAGCACATTAAGCATCATACTCTGGACAAACTGTGCAATAAGTAGAAATATTAAAGACTCTTGTTTCAATATTTGACCACTTAATAAAACATTGTTGATAAAACGTTTCAGGAACAGTAATTTAGTCATTTATGTCAGGAGTGCAAAATAATAAATCTGTATTATGTTAAATTTTGAATAAAAATTCACCAGGCATTCATATTCAGTCATGTCTGCAGCGGTTTATTTCCGTTCACATAGATCCACTGGGGATTATAGTCCAAATATGCATGTACATGGAGATATGTAGATATATTTACTCATGTTTACTTCATATTTCTTCTGACAGATCATCATTTCTATTCATTTTTCATTGATTTATGCAATCTGATGAAGAATAGCCTCTACCAGTGCTGTGTCTGTGTGTGCACTGCTCCATGTTCATGCTGTGAATTGTTGGCCTTGTCAATCTTTAGAGTCTCATAACAAGACAACTTCATCATGTCACATGCTTCCTTCAGTCTTCCGCATTGATATCTGACCACAACAACACAGAGAAACCTCTGTAACCACAAAATATCAAAATAATAAACATACGATTATGATAGTATATGGTTTGTATGTGATTTTCTTGAGATTTGGTGTATTTTTTTTATAAAAAGTATTATTGTGCATATCTATAATGCTAATTTGTGCAGTGATGTAAAAAGCTATAAATAGCATATTTTAAGAACAGTAAACACCCAAATTCCACGTGAGATCACAAAAGGAATTTATTACAAACACTTGATCGTGGTTTAAAGTGATTTTTGACTAAAAGTGTACTAATAATTTCATAAATAGTCTTATGTAGCTTGATGCTAACATTAGCTCTATTGCAGCTACATAACAGGCGTGGTTCTTCTTCATAATGCATTTTGTCATGATAATTCTTAAGGTAGTAAGAACATGTTTTGTATAGTAAGACTTTTGATAAAAGTGGGGTAAATGAATACTGGGATTGAAGCGATGTGGCTTGGAAAACCTTGAAATACCACAACAAAGGCTAATAGTGGCTGAATAAAAACTAAAGAATAATGATAAAAGAATAATGCGGATAATGTGTCATACCAGGCCAATGTGTGAAAATCTTATTTTGTGAGAATGATAGAATCATGAATGAGGCAGTAATTGGAGCCAAACATATATAGACAGCACACAGAAGAGCTTTACATGAGAGTTTAAAGGAGATACCAGGGGCCATAAATCAATTATATTAGCTTTCTCTAAAAACACATGACATGGCCTTAGAAAATATTTCATAAAATTCACAGTTTTACAGATTATATTATGAAATTTCAAATGAAGCATTAGTAGACTTGTGGCTTTAGCTACATTATGTTTATAAAATCATATCCTACATCAATATATTGTTTATTGTCATTTAAAAAATATGTTTTTAATATTTTTATTTTTGTTTTTATGTTTGAGATTATATATTTTAAATCATAAAAGTCTAAGTAATTCTGATTATTGTGTAAATATGTTAATTGTGTATCTAGTCAGAAAGAATCATGAGCAGAAACCTTTTTATTTTGGGTTTTATGGGTATACTGGTAAGGGGTTAAGTAGGGCACTTTCAGCTGTGAATGCCATAATGAGGGGTGCTGGCTAACAGGTTAACACACACAACATTACCTACAACCAGAGGTAACCACATCTACTGATAACACAT
The DNA here is from genome assembly GCF_023724105.1 of Carassius gibelio. Lineage (NCBI taxonomy): Eukaryota > Metazoa > Chordata > Actinopteri > Cypriniformes > Cyprinidae > Carassius > Carassius gibelio. The sequence continues at coordinate 435,820 of NC_068372.1, forward strand.
TCAACATATGTTTTCTTCCCACAGGTAGAATATCTACATTTTATCACAACAAAGTTATAAAATATACCCATATACACACTATTAAGAAACATGCAGCCATCCTCAGAATAGGTAGAACACCTGACACTGAGTTAAGGTACATGGCACACTAGCTGCACACGACATCCTATCTCAACAGTAGTTGTAAGCCATACTAGGAAAACCCACAGCAGCTTTGTTTTGTTTTGTTCTTCTTTTATCTATCCCTCTCCTCCCCCTCTTTACTGAGTAGGTGAAAAACCTAGACACCCTGCAAGGGTCGAAGGTCTGATATTAGGATTGACTCGCCACACCTAATATCCTCCAGCCACTCTAAACTGAATGGAAGCCAGAGAGCTCCTTGCATGATAGGTCAATTAATTTCATTGCAAATTATGATTGACGAATCAACATACAACAACAATTTCCAAAATGATCTAAACTATCCTCAATGTACTAAACTACACTGACTAATTGAATTTAACCACATGTCCCTAAATAACCTGATGCCTGCACCAGTAAAGTAAGGCGGAGGTATTATCTTGTTGTTTGCTGTGTTTGTCTGCACAGGAGAGCAAGTCTGGATAGGCAAGTCTGAAAGTAGGCTCTGGTAGTTCAGCCGAGACGAGGAGAGGCACTAGTAGTTCAGCAGAGGCGTGGAGAGGTTCTGGTAGTTCAGCAGAAACGTGGAGAGGCTCTGGTAGTTCCACAGAGACGTGGAGAGACTCTGGTAATTCCGTTGTGTTTAGACTGGATTCAGGAAGATCAATGCTGACTTGACTCTGCTCATGGAGATCATTGGTGGCCTGACTCTGCTCATTAAGGTCAGTGTGACTTGCCTTTGCCCATGAAGAAAACTGGTGACTGGACTTTGCCCATGAAGATCATTGGTGACTTGACATTGCCCATGAAGATTACCGGTGACTAACCCAGACTCTGGAAGGTCAATGGTGACTAGCCCTGACTCTGGAAGGTCAACGGGAACCTGACTCAACTCTGGAAGGTCAACGGGAATCTGACTCGACTCTGGAAGATCAACAGGAACCTGATTCGACTCTGGAAGATCAACGGGAACCTGACTCGACTCTGGAGGGTCAATAGGAACCTGACTCGACTCTGGAGGGTCAACGGGAACCTGACTCGACTCTGGAGGGTCAACTGTGGCTGTCATCCTGTGCAGATTCGCTGGACAAGCAGCCATCTTGTGCCATTACACTGGCGGGCGGCCATCTTGGGTAGTGGCGCTGGGCCGGTGGCCATCTTGGGCAGTGGGGCTGGGCCGGCAGCCATCTTGGATAGTGGTGCTGGGCTGACGGCCATCTTGGGCAGTGGTGCTGGGCTGGCAGCCATCTTGTGCTGTGGCACTGGGCTGGCGGCCATCTTGCATCGTGACATTGGACTGGCGACCACCTTGTGCTGTGGCACTGGGCTGGTGGCCATCTTGTGCAGTGGTGCTGGACTGGCGGTCCTCCTGTCTGTAGACCCCGGTCTAGAATCGGCCATTCCACCGGGAGAGACAGGTGTGGATGGGGTATTCCACAGAGACCGATGTTGTAAATAAAATACAAACTCGCAGAAATTATAGGCGTCCAACTGCTCCATTTCAATTTGAGGAACCGGTTCATCCAGCCCGGTACTGAAAGTGTCCTTTAGGGCCGCATCAATATATCCCATACCCTCAGCTAGGGTCCAGAACTTTTGTGCCATGGTACCCACCTCATTGCCCTCTTGGCGGAGGGTGGTTAATTTTAAATATTTCGCCCTCCGCTCCACCATACTGGCTGGGGAATGGGAATGAAGTCCCACACTGCTGGATCTCGACATGATGGAGTCCTTCTGTTACGATCGGAGACCCAGTGAAACGCAGGAGACGAGAGATCCAATCGCAGGGTTTTAATGGGTAATCCAAAGAGAAATCAACAAGCACAGATCAAAACCATAAATCCATCTGACAAAGAAACAAACAGGAAAGGAATAGGAATGGGAACAGGAACGGGAACAGGAACAGGAACAGGAACTCGGAAAGCGAGGAAACTGGGTGACAGAAAGAAAGGACTCCATGCAGACAAACAGAAAAGGACTGGTTAATATAGGGAGGATAATGACTAACAAGTGAAGACACCTGAGTGCAATTAACAGGAGTGCAATTAGGAATATTGTGGAGAAGGACCGATTCCAGACCTTGGGGGACATGCGAAAGCAATGGATTGAGTCTGGAGTAGAAACATCCAGAGCCACCATGCACAGGTGTGTGCAGGAAATGGGCTACAGAGAAGCAGCACTGGATTGTTGCTCAGTGGTCCAAAGTACTTTTTTCGGATGAAAGCAAATTTTGCATGTCATTCGGAAATCAAGGTGCCAGAGTCTGGAGGAAGACTGGGGAGAAGGAAATGCCAAAATGCCTGAAGTCCAGTGTCAAGTACCCAAAGTCAGTGATGGTCTGGGGTGCCATGTCAGCTGCTGGTGTTGGTCCACTGTGTTTTATCAAGGGCAGGGTCAATGCAGCTAGTTATCAGGAGATTTTGGAGCACTTCATGCTTCCATCTGCTGAAAAGCTTTATGGAGATGAAGATTTCGTTTTTCAGCATGACCTGGCACCTGCTCACAGTGCCAAAACCACTGGTAAATGGTTTACTGACCATGGTATTACTGTGCTCAATTGGCCTGCCAACTCTCCTGACCTGAACCCCATAGAGAATCTGTGGGATATTGTGAAGAGAAAGTTGAGAGAAGCAAGACCCAACACTCTGGATGAGCTTAAGGCTGCTATCGAAGCATCCTGGGCCTCCATAACACCTCAGCAGTGCCACAGGCTGATTGCCTCCATACCAAGCCGCATTGAAGCAGTCATTTCTACAAAAGGATTCCCGACCAAGTATTGAGTGCATAACTGAACATAATTATTTGAAGGTTGACTTTTTTTGTATTAAAAACACTTTTCTTTTATTGGTCGGATGAAATATGCTAATTTTTTGAGATTTTGGGTTTTCATGAGCTGTATGCCAAAATCATCAGTATTAAAACAATAAAAGACCTGAAATATTTCAGTTGGTGTGCAATGAATCTAAAATATATGAAAGTTTAATTTTTTATCATTACATTATGGAAAATAATGAACTTTTATCACAATATGCTAATTTTTTGAGAAGGACCTGTATGTAACCCACACATTTGACTATAATGTTTCTAATCACTTATTGTAAATGTCTTTTTAATAACTATTGAAAAGCTTAAGGACTCATATTCATGGTTAGTATGTGTGTGTTTGAATTTTCTTGCTTGAAACGTTTCTGACCATCAGTTATTTGTCAAATGTATCATATTATTGTTATAGGAATCATTTCCAAAATTATACCCTGCAACAACGGGAAAATTCGGACCATGTGATTGATAAGATAACATATGATTTATCTATAGGGGTGGAGAAACTGGGTGGCAACACCCAGGTCAAAGACAATATATCATTGGTCAAGACAACATTTGAGGAGTGGCCGAAAGGCCAGTTTAAATACTCTGGACACCATGAAATTTAGCTTTTAGCTTTTGCTTTTAGTCATGCCGGCTCTTAGCTTTTGCTTATAGTCATTACATTTTGTGTTCTTTGAGAGCAGTTCCAACATACTTCGCCTGCACGCCTGCTGCTACTTAGCCACGATGAGAAGAAACGGCACCTAGTCTTGTTAAACTTTACTTCTGTTCTTTTACCTTAGTGTCTTTACTTATCTGTTTGAGAGTTTTGTGTTCTGAATTAAGCTTTGTAACGCTGTGTCTCCAAGTCTAACCTTGAGTACCCATTTGAAACTTCAACCAGCCCACAACTCTGTTTTGTCAGCCAAAGCCCAAACACGTGCTTCCCAAGACGTCACTTCAGCGACTACTGAAATTCCAGCCAATCAGCAATCTCAGGAAACCCCCTTTTTGACAACAAAGTGAACCCAATTTACACAGTCAACAGAAATAACGTACCTCCAAACTGAGCTAAACTGGTGTATATAATATAATTTTGACCTCATTGAGGAACTCAATGTGAGGGTTAATTAAGTGATTTATGGTTGTACATGTCTTAAATTGCCGATTTTGTTGCTGTGCTAATCAATAGTTATAGTTTGGATATTAATTTCCATTGCAGAGTTGATGTTGTACGGCTCGTTCAATGAATCGCTGGCCGTCTCAGTGATCAGCCGTAAAACAATTCTGTTCAAATTCCCTTTAAGATATAAAATTATTCCCTTTGAGCTAAATTGACCGTTTTCCCCTACACAGCTACGGTAAGTTATATTTCTATAAAACAGGCTGATTTCACTTCTTTGTTGCATTAAATTGTTACTTTATTATAAACAATAAAAATCTGTCTGTTTGTTAGTAGACTTGCCACAATATAGAACTAGAAATTCAAGCTAGCTCAATCTCATTATTCAAACTGAAAGTACATCTACCTTAAACTTAAAATGTTTAGTATAACCAAAGGAAAAGGTGTAATGTTGCTTTTAGCTTGCATTAGGCATTCCCCGACGGAGATACTTTCACTGTAGTTTGTGTTCTGCCTTTGGATGATTGGACTGATGAGTTCCGTCAACGTGGAACTGAACAGGAAAAAGAAGAGCAAATTTTTAAAATCAGAGGTTTCATCTATCTCTAGCTCTTGAGAAAGGTTCGGGAAAGCCCGTTGAGCTTGTCACTGTAGTATCCAAGATTTCACACATTTAGTGCGGTTGTACCTCCTATTCCTCTTTTCTTCTACAATAGCAAGACTGAGTGCTGACAATACCAGTGCCATTTAATTATTAGAGATTTTTGCACAAGTGAATCACTCTGTGGTGAGCAAAAAAGTACTGTGATAATGGTAACACTACATAAGAGCAGGGGGTGCCAGCACTGATCTTGCATACTTGCAAATGTGCAGTTGTGCACATTTGCAAGTATGCAAGATCAGTGCTGGCATCCACTGGATTCTAGTAGCCCTTAACACTAACTCCCACAGAAAATATTCTGCAAGTCAATGACCAAAAGCTCATTACTAACTTGAGAATATATATATAATATATATAGTGATGGGGCGTCACACTCCCGGTCGCATAACATCGCTCCGTTGAGGTCAGCTTCTGGCTGATATAGATGACCGGGTGTTCCTCACCGTCGAGGACCTGGGAGAGGATGGCTCCCAACCCGGTATCGGATGCATCTATTTGCAACAGGGGGCGATTGAAGTCGGGGCCCTGAGCACTGCTCTGAGGTGAGGACGGCCTTCACACGCTGGAACACGCTCTCCGTTTTCGGGTTCCATGAAACCTTCTCCAGCTGCCCCTTCCTGGTCAGGTCTGTCAGAGGAGAGGCTTAGGAGGAGAAGTTAGGAATAAAACAGCGGTAGTAACCCGCCAACCCCAAGAAGGCCCGTACCTGCGTTTTGGTGGTGGGCTGCGGCGCGGAGATGATCGCCGCCCCCTTCTTCTCCTGGGGTTGATTGAGGCCGTGGCCCACTTGGTAGCCGAGGTAAATTGGCTTCGGTGAGGCCCAGGTGACACTTACGGGGGTTGGCGGTCAGAGTGTATGACCACATCATCTAGGTAGGTGGCAGCATAGGCCTGCCGGGGCCGCAGGAGGAGTCCATAAGAGGATGTCCATAAGCCGCTGGAAGGTGGCGGGTGCCCCATTCAGGCCGAATGGTAGGACCTGGTATTGCCAGTGGCCACTAGGGGTCAAGAATGCCGTCTTCGGCTTGGCCTCAATCCAGGAGTTCATCCACCCGCGGCATTGGGTAGCCGTCAAAGAGACTTCATTCAGGCGGCGGAAGTCGTTGCAAAACCAGAAGGTGCCGTCGGGGTTTGGGACCATCACAATGGGACTGGACCAAGGGCTGCGTGATGGTTCAATGGTTCCTAACCTCAACATCTCCTGTACCTCCTCAATGGCGTGGCACAGAGCCTCCAGAACACGATAGGGCCACTGCCGGACGATTACTCCAGGTGCTGTGCAGATATCGTGTTTGAGTACGTGGGTCCACCCTGCCTGGGGAGAGAACAAATCGGTGAACTGACTGACCAGGTGTTGCAGCTCCGACTTTTGGGCGGCCGAGAGGTGGGGGTCCATGTCCACAGCCACGGGAGGTCGCTGAGCAAGGGCTGCAAGCTGGGGCCTGGTCCCAACCCAGTGCTTCAGAAGGTTCACGTGGTACAGTTGGTCCTCTCTGCATCGTCCGGGCTGCCGGACCCGGTAGGTGACAGGTCCGATCCTTTCCGTCATGGTATAGGGTCCCTGCCAGTTGGCCAAGAATTTAAAGGCGGCAGTGGGGACTGCATCCTACCATTACATGGTCTCCAGGCTGAAACTCCCGTGGCTGGGCCGCCCTGTTGTAATGTCGTTGCCGGGCTTTGGCAAGGTGCTCCCGGATGATGGGCATGACCCTGTCAATCCTCTCTCGCATCTCCCGGACATACTCGATGGTGGAGCGGTGGATGGCCGGCTGCTCCCAGGCTTCTCAGGCGACATCAAGCAGGCCACGGGACTTTCGGCCGAAAAGGAGCTCAAAAGGGGTGAACCCGGTAGACCTGGGGTACCTCCCGGATGCCGAAGAGGACATAGGGCAGCATCTTGTCCCAGTCACGCTTGTCCTCAGCAGCCACCCACCGCAGCATGCTTCAGGGGCTGGTTGAAGCGTTAGACCAGGCCGTCCTTTGCAGGTTGTATACGGTGGTGCGGAGCTGTTTTATTTGGAGGAGCTTGCAGAGGTCAGCCATCACCCGGGACATGAAGGAGGTGCCCTGGTCAGTCAGTATCTGGGATGGTAGGCCGACCCGATTACTCAACAGGAAGAGCTCCTGGGCAATGGCTTTCGCTGTGGCTTTGCGGAGTGGGACGTCCAGGATGACCAGGATGTGTTCGTGGCCCCGGGCGGACTTTGGCATCGGCCCCACTAGGTCCATTCTGATCCGCTCGAAGGGCACCTCAATGATGGGCAGCGGAATTAGCGGGCTGGGGGGAGGGGTCCGTGGAGACGTCCACTGGCAGGTGGGTCAGGCCTGACAGAAACGTTTCACCTCGGCCTCCAGGCCCGGTCAATGAAAACAGTCACATATACATATACATATATATATATATATATATATATATATATATATATATATATATATATATATATATATAATTATTTCCATACCACTGCTATGCTGATGACGCTCAACTCTACCCGTGATCCAACGATAGCAGCTCGCATCTCAGCTTGTCTAACAGACATTTATTGTTGGATGGTGGACCATCTCATTCAACTTAACCTTGTCAAGACAGAACTGCTTGTGGCTACAGCAAACCCATTGTTTTGTCACAATTTCACCATCCAGTTGGGCACACTAACCAAAACTCCTTTAGAAACGGCCAGAAACCTTGGGGTTATGATTGAAGATCAGCTAACTTTCTCAGACCACATTGCTAAAATTGCCTGGTTAGATTTGCTTTATTCAACATCAAGAAGATCAGGCCATTTCTTTCATAACATGCTGCACAACTCCTTGTTCAAGCTCTTGTTCTGTCCAGGCTAGACTATTGCAATGCTCTCTTGGAAGGTTGTCCAGCCTGTTATATCAAACCTTTACAATTAATCCAGAATGCGTCAAAATACTCATTTTTAATGAGCCAAAAATAATGCACATCATACCCCTGTTTATCAGTTTGCAATGGCTATCAATAGCTGCTCACATAAAATGCAAGGCATTAATGCACTCCATTAATTTACTAATTGCTTGTTTTCTTTAAAAAAAAAAAAAAAAGCTTTTTATTTAGTATACCATACACATGAACAAAAAAGGCCTCTAACACTAGCTTGCTCTATTAATTTTCGATTTATATATATATATATATATATATATATATATATATATATATATATATATATATATATATATATATATATATATATATAATGCTGAAGCTAGCACAGTCCAGAGTTTTCTACACAACAGCTGAGCCAGGAGATCAGCGCAATATTAATAAAACAGACCTCTAAAGTCACGATTGTGAGGTGAATGAATGTAAACTTTATGAAAAGAACGCAAATCAAACACAGCATTGCTGTTGTCTCTCCGTGCATCTCTCAGAAATCAGAGCTTTGCAAGAGTAATATCACTTATAATAATACATCATACACATTCTATTATTTGTATATATTTAAAAGGCAATGCTTTAAACCTTAGGCTACGATTGTAATGATGAGACAGAGACGTTCGGATCCATGTGCAGAACTTTAATGATGAGAATGGTCAGACAGGCAATGATCAGTAACGGCGTCAGGTATGTAGGGATAATCAGAATCGATAACAGGAACAAGCAGTTGTCGGGGGCAGGCAGCAGAGAATCAGAGTTGGTATAAACAATCCAAAGGTCAGGTACAGAAGGAAAACACAAGGAAAACGCTCGGAAATGTCAGACTGGCTAAACAAGACTTCGCAGTGAGTGAGAGTGAGTGTGCTGCTTATATGTGTGTGTGTAAATGAGGTGCAGGTATGGCAAGGAAATTGGCTGATGAATGAGGTGCAGGTGTGGCAGGGTGATTGTGATGCAATGACTTATGGGTAATGTAGTTTGGGTGTGGTGCAACAGTATGAGAGGTGCTAGTGTCCAAGTGACATCTGGTGGTTGATGGGTGGAATGGTCCTGAGTGAAGTGCCCTCTACTGAAGCTCATGGGCACTCCATCTAATGATTGTGACATAGCCCCCCAAAGGAGCGGCTTCCAGATGCTCAAAACAATCTAAGAGGGCAGTGGAGTGGAGGCGGAACAGGGGGAGGGATGGCCGTGACAGGATAGGACGAGAGCTCTGAGATGTGACGAGGCTCTAGGAGTTCGGCTGAGATGTGTCGAGGCTCTGGTAGATCTGTGGTGATTTGACTGGGTTCATGAAGATCAACTGTGACTTGACTTAGTTCATGAATATCAACTGCGACTTGACTGTGCTCATGAAGATCGTTGGTGACTTGACTGTGCTCATGAAGATCAACTGTGACTTGACTTAGTTCACGGAGGTTAATGATGACTTGACTTTGCTCATGAAGATCATTGATGACCTGACTTTGCTCATGAAGATCATTGGTGACTTGACTTGGTTCCTGAGGATCAACTGTGACTTGACTTGGTTCACGGAGGTTAAGGGTGACTTGACTTTGCTCATGAAGATCATTGGTGACTTGACTTGGTTCCTGAGGATCAACTGTGACTTGTCTTTGCTCATGAAGTTTAACTGTTGTTTTACTTGACTCTTGGGTGTTAGAGGTGACTTGACCTGTCTCTGGACGGTCAGCGGTGACTTGACCCATCTCTGGATGGTCAACGGGTACCTGACTAGACTCCGGGAAATCAACAGGGACCTGATCAACAGTGACCTGACTTGACTCTGGAAAGTCGACGGGGACCTGATCAACGGTGACCTGACTAGGTTCTGTGAAATCAACGGGGACCTGATCAACGGTGACCTGACTAGGTTCTGTGAAATCAACGGGGACCTGATCAACGGTGACCTGACAAGGTTCTGGGAAATCAACGGGGACCTGATCAACGGTGACCTGACAAGGTTCTGGGAAATCAACGGGGACCTGATCAACGGTTACCTGACAAGGTTCTGGGAAATCAACGGGGACCTGATCAACGGTGATCTGACTTGACTCTGGAAAGTGGACGGTGACTAGCCCTGGCTCTGGACTAGCCCTCCTCCGCCCTCTATGGTGGCGAGTCGGTGGCACCTTGTCTGGAGGCTCAGGCTTGAGGCGGCCATCTTGTGCTGTGGCGCTGGGCTGGCGGTCATCTTGTGCTGTGGCTCTAAGCTGGTGACCATCTTGTGCAGTGGCGCTGGGCTGGTGGCCATATTGTGCAGCGGCGCTGGGCTGGCAGCCATCTTGTGCTGTGGTTTTGGGGCTTTAAAGTCCTCTGCCTCTCCCGCAGTGAAAGGAGAACCACATAACAAGAGCGAAAAGTCCATTATATCCCTTAAGCTGCAATTGAACTCCCCTTTAGTCCAAAACGGAATAAATCCTTAAACAAGACTTCATCGTCTAGAGGAACTCGATATACCAATTCACAGAACTGTTGAACATAGTCCTCAATAGATCGATCTCCTTGCTTTAGATTTAACAGCAGGTCAACTGGATCTGTAATTAGGCTGAATTGGTGATATGCCGACATTGAAACAGGAACCGATACCTCAGTGACAAGGGGATACCGGGCTGCTGGATCCTGGTATGGCAAAGTCTTCTGTAATGATGAGACAAAGACGTTCGGATCAATGTGCAGAACTTTAATGATGAGAATTGTCAGACAGGCAATGATCAGTAATGGCGTCAGGTATGTAGGGATAATCAGAATCGATAACAGGAACAAGCAGATGTCGGGGGCAGGCAGCAGAGAATCAGAGTCGGTATAAACAATCCAAAGGTCAGGTACAGAAGGAAAACACAAGGAAAACGCTTGGAAATGTCAGACTGGCTAAACAAGACTTCGCAGTGAGTGAGAGTGAGTGTGCTGCTTATGTGTGTGTGTGTAAATGAGGTGCAGGTGTGGCAAGGAAATTGGCTGATGAATGAGGTGCAGGTGTGGCAGAGTGATTGTGATGCAGTGACTTATGGGTAATGTAGTTTGGGTGTGGTGCAACAGTATGAGAGGTGCTAGTGCTCATGGGCACTCCATCTAATGATTGTGACAACGATATGATATGAATGAATGGATTAAGGATTATTTGCCTCAAAATCCAAACCAATTCTAGTAGGCTAATAATCAGCTTAGATACGGATACATTTTCTACTTGTCCTTCATGTTTCCATCTTTACCTTTTGCTTGTTTGCACAGCACGCACACATTTGTTTAGTGAAGTGTAACACCAAAGAGCGGATGGTATTCAACCATCTGTTCCATGTTAATGAATCCTGACCCTTTTGACACATTCTACACTCAAAGACCAGAACGTGAGTTAAAGAAAAAACAAGGACTTTCGTTTTACAACCCTCTTACAACATAACTCACCACCCTGGGCGCCACATGACAGCAACGTCCTGGCGGGGATGAGAGTTATAACACCTTGGAGACTATCCAGAGATGCGATATCGAACTTCAAAAGGGAAGACAAACCCCCCCACTTCTTGATCGCACATTCCAGTGAAACAGACGCACACACATTCATGAGACGCACACACACTCAAAAACAGGCACAAGCATTTTGGCTGGCCCATGGACCTTCTTTTACTAAAACTACCTCTAAATGTATTTTAATGTCTCCCTTTTTGTGCTCAAATGTATGTATGCGGCATAGTGGAATATATGAATGTTACTGTGTGTTTAATGCAAACTTTATATGCATTTCGTTAAGAATAACTCTGTACCTTTGGATACGGGACTGGTAAAATCATAGTTCTTGGTGTCTGTATAATCGTAAAAACACGACTGTAACGAATCTTGATAGCAAATTACAAAAAGATGCATTGTTTCAGAGGAACGATCTTGCTAAAGAAAAATGTTTAACTTTGACATCGCCATAAATTAGACCAGTGGGCGGAGATCAGCAAACAAAGAAGATTTTTCCCGCCTTAGTTTGTTTACACTTCATTGGCTCATACTAAAAAAATAGGTGTAAACCTAGATTTACTTAAAAGCTCAGGGAAACCTGTATTCTGGGCATTCCGCCAGAGAGAAAAGAGGATTCCCAGCTTTGCAACCGGACTTCAAGAAGTTCTCCGTTTATTCTTCTTTACTTTTCGTTTCATTCTGGTTTTTCTTTATTGTCTTCTGATATTTGACTTCGTTCAATTGCCTTCACGAGCCAAACGAACTTAAGTCTAGTCATCTTTTGGCAAAGTTTACCTTCCATCGAGCTCGCGCATCATCTGCTCTGGAAAGAACCATGCTGAGGCCGCACAGACCGGACAATTTGAGCGCAGCTACACACAAGAGCCAGATCAAAGCAAGTACTTTCTTATATCGCAAATAAAATTGCTGTTTAAGGTTGTCTAGGCTATTCCATGTTTGTGAAATCATTCAATGACTTGGGGTCTTTTGCAAAGTTAACTGTTTGAACTTGCCACGCTGAGATTGCTTTTCACTTTCACTTTCTCTCCCTCTCTCTCTCTCTTTATCTCTCTCTCTCATTTATCTCATTATTATTCTTGTTCATTTACCTTGTTTAAATTGTATTTTTGTTTTGCTATATACTCATATTTACTCCGTGTGAATTGTAGTTATGTACTCTTTAGTCTGTTTTTATTAAATCCTATAATTTGCTTGAATTGAATTGTTTTATTGCTCATTGAGATCGAAGTCCCTGAATCGTGTGATCTACGCTACAAGCTTTGTTTTATATGAATTAATTTTCAGTAATCTTAGTAGTACAGACACAGAAAATATTGTTTTTTCCTGATCAGAAGATTAATATTTCTTGGAGTTTGTAAGAAGGGTATTTTTATTGAATTTTGATAAGGAAGTCTAGCTTCCAGTTCGCTGGATGAACAGATTGTCTAGATTAACTTAAATTAATTCTAGTAAAGGTTACCTTTAAATGATTAAATATTCCCTCTTTGGGTAATTTAATATTTGTAAGCAATAAGCACGTTATATTCATAGACTCATGAATATTCACTTCATTTGAGTTAATTATTCCCCAGAAAGTGATTGTTGCTACATTATTATGTGGAGTTTAATTTGGGCAGCGTTCAAACTTTGTTTTTGTGAGCAATATTCATTTTCATTTACATGAGCATTTTTGGATGTTAATATTATGTATGCGCATTTTTGAATTGTGAGTTAAGTCGCGCTTCGAGCGAACTCATTTGGCAAAGCGAGCTGTCCAGCACAGTAACAGTTTCTAAAAATACCTATAGTCACTGTTATTTAATAAAAGTAAACTGCAGTAAATGTTAAAAGTCAAGAGAAGTCCAACATTTTCATATGAGTAATTAAAAGATGAAGAAATCTTTTATTAATTGTAATATGTAAATCTGAACCTGAGCGATATTCCTCGGATTCAGTTAAAAAGGCCTTGCTTATTAAATATCGTTATTGAATTCGTGGTGAGCCACAGTGATATTCAAAATTTAAACGATAAAACCTCCTGGTCTAAATTGGCTTAGCTACCCGATTTTAAACCTAAAACATTTAAATCATAAGTGCTATTTTGTTAAATGTTTATGGGAGGTCAACAGATGGACAAAACCTGTTATTAACAGTCGTGTGTTGGTTAGAGAAAAGCTCCGGCCTCACGCACTGTTTAATTTAGCACCTCAAGGGTCATAAAACCTTTGTCTGTATGTGAGTTGCGTTTTTGATGCAGAGAATCAGCGCTGATGAGCACACAGAGATTAGATCATAGTGAAACTAACTGTCATTCCGCTATCTAAACACCAGAGGGAATTTTAGAAGTTTCAAGTTGCCCTGTCTTCTGATTCCAGGTTGCATGAGTGCCATCTCGTGGCAGTTTCAGATAAGGCTCTCGAATTACTAACCTCTATTTCTCTCTGTGATTTATTGAATTAGCTGTCTAAATTCTCAATAATTATTTGCATTAACAGTTTTGCTCGTGTGAATATTATTTCAGTATTAGACAATTTTTGCCTGCCTTTGTTCACATTTACTTTGAATTTGGTTCAAACATGATTTGAATTAGAATTTAATTGTTTAATAGTGCAAATTAAATGTCTCAGGCCAACCACTGATTAACCCATTCAGAAGGAAGTAAGCCATCTAGTGGCAGTCACCTGTTAAGTCAGTTCACAGCTTGCATCTCTCTGATCTCTTTCTTTTCGGTTCTGTTTTGAATTTAGATTTAAACCAGTTTTGAATCTTTAACTTGAATTAAGTTTTCTGCGCACCAGGTTAAGCCACAGAGAGTGAATACGCCCCCTTTGTGGTGAAAACCAGCTTCTTCTTCTCCCGTGCTCATTCCTGTCTTTTGTTATTTATTTTGTTATTATTATTATTATTTTTATTATTATTATTATTGTTGTTGTTGTTTTTTTCTTTAAATTTTTTTTTAAGTAATTTTTATTATTATTATTTTTATTTTTATTTTTATTTTTTATTTTTTTATTATTATTATTTTTTTAATTTTAGTTTTTTTTTTTTTTTTTTTTTTTAATTTTATATAGCCCTTTTTGTTGTTTATCTTTCTTCTCTCTTTTGGCTTAGGTTATTTTGATAATTACCATCATTATCATAAGCTTTTGTTTTTGTTTTATCATTATTAGGTAAAGCTGTTACCTCTCATTTCTACATATATATTTACTCAGTTGATGATTAAACAAACCAAACCTTAATTCACTTTAAGTTTCCTTTGTTCATCCTTTGTGTATTTGATTGTAGAACTCCCTTGGTGATTGGACAGTCATCTCAGGTTTCCAGTGAGCAACGGGGGGCCAACCGGCGTTACCAACACTGGCCGTGAGTGAAACTCGGTCCCTCTTATCTCTGTCCGTTTGCGGCACGCAGTGGAGACATCAGCAATTTGGCACTCCAACGGTGATCAATCAGTCCAGCCGACACACGACGCAATATCTGGGATCAGTACCTAAACCGGGGGCTAAATCGGGGCCCACTTTCTTTTCTAAAGAGAGGGTTCTGGGGAACAGCCCAATTTTGTAGTGCTGTCTGGCGGTTGACATCTTGGTGTTGCCGGTTGTGTTAAAAGTCACAAGCTGTTTGAGAGGGCGCAGCGTCAGAGTAACGGAGGGCCAGGGACACTGCGGTTGAGTGTTTGGGAGCGCCAGGGAGGCTGACCGTGCCGCTGGATTCCACCAGGTGAACCAAAAGTGATAAAACCTATCCACTTATTATAAGGCGCAGAATATAAGTTATTCCCCCTGATATTTATGTTAAGTGTTTGGTCCATTTCCTCTCTAAGCCATACCCTTTTCCTAGGTCTCTTACTCCCCTAGTCGCACGTGATGTAGGCCCCTAGCAGAAACTCTTGTGAAAAGTAGCAGGCTTAGCCCCTTTATTCTCTACGTAACACTTCTAGCGTTCTTATTCATTCCATTTCATTGCAGACCAATTTATTTGGTGTTTTGTTTTCACGGTGCTCTTTCCTATCTTCACCTTTTTGCATGCTGTTGTGATTCTGTTTCTTGCAGTTCACCGAGAGACCCCAAGGAGAGCTAAGTAGTAGAGCGACAACCGAGCAGCCGGTGTCACCAGGTGACCCACGAGGCTATCCCCTGTCAAGTCTCTATTTTGGGCCGACCCTAATTGGACCCAAAATTCTTATAGACGGCATAGCCCGTACGATAGCTCATTAACCAGAGAACGAACTTGCATTGGCCTCTTTGTGTGTGTGTTGTGCTTCTCTTGTCCGCAGTGAGCCAAGATGTCGCGTGCATCCAGTCCCGCAGTCCCTTGGGATCAGCTAGCGACATGGCTGGAGACGATGACGACCTCCTTCCTGCCAAAGGACACCAGTGACCTGCAGCACTTGAGCCAGAGACAACTGGATACTGAGATGGAACAGCTGATGGCGAACAATCCGACGCAGAGTTACACCCACAAAGAACTTGCCAGGATCACAGGGACCCTAGCTCACCTCCTCATCGCCCAGGCACGGATCAGCGAAAGGAGCAACCACGACTTGGAGCAGGAAGCCGCGGCTCTGAGACTTCGAGTGGAGGAAGCCCTACAGCATTAGGCCCACACCCAGATTCGTCTAGATAAGCTACTTCTCGAGACCCAAGACCAGCACGAGAAAGAGAACGCTACAGATCCAGAACTACAGAAAGAAGTGGAAAGACTTCAAAATGCCCTGAAGAATCTTCGTCTGGACACAATCACCTTTATTTATATAGTGCTTTAAACAAAATACATTGCGTCAAAGCACTGAACAACATTCATTTGGAAAACAGTGTCTCAATAATGCAAAATGATAGTTAAAGGCAGCTCATCATTGAACACAGACCAAAGAGAACATTTGGAGAGAGAAACCCGAGAGAGACTCGAGGCAAAGCTCCGACAAGGTGACGCTCTCCTTGAAAGGGCTGAAATCGAACTGAAAGAAAGAGATGCTAAAGTGAAGGCCTATGAAAATCACCTGGAAATGGCCCGAGCTGAAATCCACGACCTTACACAGCGTAAAGACTCTCTAATAGATGAACTTGACATGGTTCACAGAGAACTGAAACATTCTTATAGCCTGCAACGTGAACAGAAAGAGGAGACACACTCCACAGAGTTTCCCCTGGCCAGTGAACCCCAGCGTGTCAGCCAAGAACTTCGAGCTGAAAAAGGGGGTGAAAGCCTGCTTTTCAAAATGTCACCAGCTAGCCTCTACGAACCCCTGTCAGCAGTGGGGGAAGGAAAACCCTTCCAGAAAGTCCGGGTCACCAGCCACGGACACATAACTCCAAAAGAACTGGACAAGCTGGCTAGAAACATCCCTACGTTCAACCCAGATCCTGCAGGAGGCCACGACATTCACGCTTATTTACAAGATATAGACTTTCACTTGCAAACTGTCACCAACGTAACCACTTGGGACAAATTGTACCTGCTCAGAATTACATCCAGTCGTGAGGTACGCAGTTTTTTAGACCGTCAACCAGAGACTGTCAAAATGGACTACCAGCAACTGCGAAAAGCTTTGGTGCGTGAATTCTCTGATCCAGAATCAGACCAAGGGCTAGTAACCGCAATGCACCTCAAGCAAGGTCGACTTGAAACCCCACCAAATTTCTACAACCGACTGCGACGTGCCTACTTCGGAGCAAGGAATGAACCAGGCATGGAGGAAGACGTCAACTTCCGAACTTTGTTTCTGTGAAACCTCCATCCTACTGTCAGCCACCATTTGGGAGTGTTAGCGTGCCCGCGTAGCATGTTAACGCAACAGTTACGTGATTTAGCACATAAGGCCTACACCAAACAAAAGACTGTGTCAGAAAAGACTGTAAAACACCCAACTATTTGCTCTGTCTCTGAGTCCTATTCAGAGTTGACCCTAGAGGGCGCCCAACAGCACCCCAGTTATACACCCATCAACCGAGAGTCAAGACCGTTCCAAGCCAGCAGAGGGCAGCGCGGTCGCAGTGGTGGTGCCCGTCCGAAGCACCAGAACGACCGCTCTGGAATATCCTGGCGACCCAGAAATAGCCAACCTCCAGCCTCCAGAACACCAAGCCCAGGGAGGCGGGAGGGGGAACACTCTCGACGTGATGCTTGGAAACTCAAGGCTGAGCCCACATCTAACAAGGAAAGTGCAGCCACATCCGAAGCTGCAGAACTTCTGAGAATACTGAAAGTTCCTTCAAAAGATACCTCACAAGGAGGACAAGAAGGATAAACCAGACACCGCATGACTAAACCTTACGCCTGAAACCAGCACCACTCCCGACGTCTCCACAACTGAACCAAGCACACAGAACACTGTTTGTCAACCACGAACTATTGAACTAGCTGTTGCCTCATCAAACAATAGCAACATCCACTCAGTCCAGCTGACGTCTGCACCTCCTGACCAAGAAAGCATCATCCCACACACTGAGGTGCCAGAAAGTGCTGTTTTGGTTATCTGTACCCACAACGAAACACACAAAACATACCCTAACTGCTTATCGATCAACACACAAGCCCCAACACCAAAACTCCTGGGGAACCTGATCGAGAAGGGAGTGGCTCGGAAACTCTACCTAACCATCACTTTAGAAAAGGAAATGAGACTCGAAGCCCTTGTGGACACAGGCTCAGACCTCATGTTGATTTCGGCTCAACTATTTGATAAGCTCAAATTTGAAGCTCAGAGACAGAATCGAACTCTAAATTTTCACACTTGCAAGCTGAATGTGCAGTCATACAGCCAAAACGACATCCAGCTCAGAAATGTAGCTCCCATCCACCTGACGATCGGACCTATGAGCCTAGTACATCCTATTTATGTCTCACCAATGAACAATTATTCATTTCTCATCGGGAAAGACCTGCTTGATCGCTTTGAGCCTTTACTAGATTTCAAACAGCTGAAAGTCTGGGCTCAAGTGCGAGAACCTCTTCCCCTCCAGCCACACGGGTCGCCGGTGCCAGACGGTCAGGTCACAGAGGTCACGAGAATTCCCACAGAGCCAGACTGTCGGGTCACAGAGGTCACGGGAACCCCAGCAGCCAGCCATAGGTATCCAGCCTCAACAACAAACCAAGGCTCAAGTTCGATCCTCTGTACCTTCAAGGCCACTAAAGACTCTGATACCTACTGCCCCAAGGTCAAAACCGAACTGCAGCTGCATGATATAACAACAACGGACAGTATTCTGGCCATATGGGCAGACAACTCAGCCATTAGTCTGTCACTATACAATGCAATCACTGAGAAGACACCTGACCTCCCTTATGCCAGCAAGCGCACTCGTTTCCCTTTGAACTCACACCCATCCTCAATGGTGTCTGCTAGAGGAATCTGCGCTTTGCATGTGAAATGGAATTACAGGTGCCTGACTCATTATTTCCTGGTCCTTCCGGACCTGCCCCACGATGTTTACATTGGAGCAGATCTCTTGATTCGCCTCAAGGCTCATGTGGACACTTTTAATGAAGTTGTATGGGCCCCATTGACTTTGCAGCCACACGTTTCCATCTACCATGACAACCTCATATCAGGGCAGACCATCCCAGAAGTCTGCACTTTAGTCAACGAACAGGAAACGGTGGTACCAGCTTACACCAAAGGGGTCGCTATTCGGCTCAACATGCGATGGAGTCAAACCTTAAACCACATGCTGGGTTTCTTCCAACCCTCACCTGAATGTGTGGAACTCGGACTCACACTGGAAGCCACACCCCTCACTGAAGTGTCATCTCGTGTAGTCTACATCCTGTTCAACAACTGCACGGCAACTGACATCAACATTCCCAAGGCCTACCGGCTGGGATGGCTAGTAAGCCATGACTTTCATGATTTTGAACTTGTACTACCTGTCATTGGTCCCATTCCACCCGCACTG
Source organism: Carassius gibelio (assembly GCF_023724105.1). Lineage (NCBI taxonomy): Eukaryota > Metazoa > Chordata > Actinopteri > Cypriniformes > Cyprinidae > Carassius > Carassius gibelio. The sequence goes on from NC_068372.1 coordinate 454,773, forward strand.
ATACCCGAAGGAAGTACAGACAGTACATTGTTCACTGCACCCTTCAAACTCATTGCCATCACATCTGTTATGTCGGTGCCTAAAGACCAAGTGTGCAGAACGGAGCTGACCGAGGACGAACACCTCACAATATACACAGTCTCCCACAAGAACGTCGGTGAGGCTCATGAACCTACTACACCTCTCAATGCCAACCCGACTGATGACACACCGATGGAGGAGCCTTACCCAGGTTTTGAATCTCAAGTGCAGCAAATTCTACAAGACGCTAATGCACTTCAAAGCGATACGGATCGTCAAGGACTCAGACAAGTTCTGTATAAGTTCAAAGAATCCTTTGCCAAAGACTCTAGACTGTGGTCTCACCAACCTCCACACGGTGCGCATCCCTACGCACCCTGATGCTCCTCCCACTTTTGTCAGACAGTACAAGATTCCCATCGCCTCACACGAACCAGTGCAGGAGATCATCGAATCTATGCTTGAAAAGGGGGTCATCCGTCCATGCAACAGCACCTACTCAGCCCCCATCTGGCCCGTCCTCAAACCTAACGGCAAATGGCGACCCACCATTGACTACAGGAAACTGAATCAACACGTGCCGCTGTTACGATGGCCCATGACCCAGCTAGAACAAGAACTACCCCGAATCAGAGGAGCCACAATCTTCTCTACACTTGATGTGGCCTCTGAAAACTGGACCATTCCGGTGCACCCGGAAGACCAACACAAGTTGGCATTCACATTTGGCAACAGACAGTTCACCTTCAACAGGTGTCCGTTCGGCTACGCCAACTCACCAGCTGAATTCAACATCTTTCTGAACAAAGTCTGCCCAGACGCTAGAATGAGAGGCAACCTGATCTATGTAGACGATGTTCTCATGAAGAGCACAACGGTGGCCGACCACCTGAAAGAAATAGACTATGTTTTGAACCAACTATCCACCGCCGGAGCCAAGATCGCCCTCCACAAAGGACAGTGGTGCCGAACTAAGGTTAACTACGTGGGCCTGCTCATCGGATCCCAAGGCATTGAACCTCATTCAAACCGCATTCATGCCATTCAGACCATCAAGCCTCCCACCAACGTCTCTGAGCTGCGGAGCTTTCTAGGGGTATGCAATTACTCTTGACAGTTCATCGAAAACTACTCAGACATTGCCAGACCTCTGACAGCTCTGCTAAAAAAGGACTGCCATTTCGTCTGGTCAGAGGCTCAAGAACACGCCATGAAAGAACTAAAAAGACATTTATGCACAGCTCCGTGTCTTGCTTACCCCGATCCACAAAAGGAATTCTACCTGGAAGCTGGGTTCTCCAACCAATGTCTCAGTACTGGCCTGTACCAATGGCATGACCAAGAAAAGAAAGTAGTTGCCTATGCCAGCAAGACACTGCTTCCACCAGAGTGTAAGTTCTCAGACTGTGAAAAAGCTCTGCTCTGCACTGTATGGGCAATTCAGCGATTCTCCAATTACATTGGGGCACAGAAAGTTATCATAGAGACTTGCCACCAGCCAGTAATGTTCCTCAACAGCCAGCGAATCCGAGATGGCGTGGTCACCAATTCACGCATAGCCACATGGTTAATGGCTCTCCAAGGACGCAATGTTGAGGCACGGTATGCACAGAATCACAAGTCTGCACTGGACAATGGCCTGGCCGCATGCCAAAACTGTTCTGATAACACATCTGCAGAAGAAATTGGTGTGCAAGAACCCCAATAGCAACAACCGACCTGTCACAGGTACTTTGAAGAGAATGCGTGTCAGGGCATGCTCACAGCCTACGTCGATGGATGCTCCTACAACCACGATGGCATCCTTAAGGCAGGTGCAGGAGTGCTGTGGGTCAACGACCAGCCGTGTTCCCCACAACACTTCAAGTTAGGTCCCCAGTCATCACAATATGCAGAAATAGCAGCCATTCTCATAACTCTGCAGATGGCATCAGACCATGACATCAGAGAAATCCTCATCTGTACAGACTCTAACTATGCCAGACTCAGTTTTGTGTGCCACCTTCCGGGCTGGAAACAGAATGGTTTCAAAACGGCAAACAACAAGCTAGTCAAACACCAACACCTGTTCCAAGAATGTGATAACATCACCGAAATGCACAATATGACTGTGTACTGGAAGAAGGTAAAAGGACACTCTAAGCTACCAGGGCTGGACAAAGACTTAAATGATAAAACCGACTCCCTCGCCAAAACAGGCGCACTACACGGGGAGGCGTGGTCACCCCCAGAACCCACACCCAGCCCCGATGTTGCAGTGTTAACCCGCAGCAAACGACCTTCACCTGTGGCAGTGCCCGCCTCACAGTTGCTATCGCTAACTCCGCAGATCTCCAACAACGACATTGCGGATATGCAAGCCTCTGACACTGCCATAAAGACAATTCTTAACCACCTCTCTGACCCCTCCAACCACCCTATCACTGAAGCTGAGCTCAATGATGACTCGTGCCTCCGACACCTGTATAACACCAGACACATGCTACGTGTACAAGACGACATTCTGTGGTTTGCACCTGATGACAGCACATCGCCACGGCTCGTGGTGCCACGATGCCAAAAGGGGGTAATGCTAATGTACGCCCACGACACACCATGTGCTGGACACCACGGTGCCAGAGCCACGTATGACACACTGAGACAGGTGGCATTTTGGCCCGGCATGCAACAAGATGTGGCAGAGTACGTCAGAGAATGTCTTGTGTGCTGCCAGTTCACACCAGCAAACCCAAACCACAGAGCCCCACTGCAACGCAGAGGGATCACGTTCCCGTGGTCAGACCTCCAAATCGACTGGGTAGGGCCCCTGCCCAGATCAACAAGAGGCAACAAGTACTTCCTCACGGTGGTGTGCCAGTTTACCAAGTGGGTAGAGTGTCTGCCAGCACCCAATGACACTGCCCAAACCACTGCATACCTCCTGATGAACCATATCTTCTCCCGGTTCGGATTGCCACTGAGAGTCAACTCAGACAGAGGTACCCACTTCACGACCGAGATCATGCAACAGATCTGGAAATGCCTAGGGGTACAAGCTAAACTACACATCAGCCACCATCCAATTGCATCCGGCCAGGTAGAGAGATCGAACCGAGCGGTGGTCGCCATTCTGAAAAAGTATGTGTCTGCTAATCAGAAAGACTGGGATGTGAAACTAACCCTTGTGTTGATGGCCATCAGAGCCACCCCACAGGAATCAACACGGGTGTCCCCTTTTGAACTAATGACTGGGCGGCAGATGACCCTGCCACTACACTTGCTGTATCAACCAGGAGACTCCAACCTTGTCACTGCTTACACCACATTCCAGTACCTTGACGAGCTCCATAGACACTTGAAAACAACGTTTGCTTTTGCCCAGCAACACCTGCAAAAAAGCGCTGAAGGCCAGAAAGCATACTATGATCGGAAAGCGTCACACCAGGAACTGAATGTGGGTGACAGGGTCTTGTATTACCGCTTCACCCCGCCAACTCAGACAGGCCCCCAGCGGCTGTCAAAGAAATTACTACCACACTGGACGGGACCTCATGAGATTATGAACAAACTCTCCCCAGTTGCGTACCAAATCCAGCTAAGCCGGGGATCAAGAGAACCAGTTCTCAAATGGGTCCACCGTAACCAGATTAAGAGACATGTGGCCACTAGCAGAGAAAGACAGGGAGGGGCCAATGCAAGCTAAACACCAACCGCCGCCATCGAAGCAAAAAGACTGTCCCATCCAACCCGGGACAAACCTCACTGACCTGTTCCCTCTCTCTCTTTTCCCTTTTCCTCCCCATCTCTCTCTCTCTCTCTGGCCTGTAACAGGATGCTGCTGTGGATTCTCATCCTGTGCCTCCAGTCAACCAGAGGCCAGCCGTCATCAGACATTATCACACCGGGTCCTGCCTCGGGCATTGTATTGAGAGAGCAACCAGGACTCCTGATCACGAATTGTCGGACGTACACCCAGAAAGTATACGTTCGACTCGACCCCCGCAACATCTACAGAGCACACTACCCCCGCGCAGTAGCCCAGTACAGCTAGGCCGGTGCCTGTTGGACAGAGGATTCCCTCCAGCACGCCGAGGCCGATGTCAAGCACATGCTCAACCAACTGGAGAAGATGACTGTTACCCAGGCGGAACTAGATGGACACAACCGCCACCCCAAACGTTTCCTGGGAGTGCTGCTCGGAGCCGCCGCTGCTGTTGGAACTCTGTTCAACATTGGTATGTCCAGTGTCAATGCAGTAAATATAGCCACTGTGAGACGGCATGTGGCTGAAATTCAGACTGATCTTCCACAGCTAAAAGAGCAACTCACTACACAGAGTGCATCCTTGCAAACCATTGGAAAGACTTTGAAAGGAACGGTGGTCATTCTCAACACCCACAGCGTGCTTTTGAACCAGACCATGAACTCCATGAAACAGCTGTTCACTGTGTTCCAGAATGACTTTGCCCAAACGCAGCTGGTCACAGCATTAATGACTGACATGCTACGGGAAGTGAGTTCTTCCATCGACAGTCTAGCCATGGGAAGAATTCCACCATACCTGATACCCCTAAGCTTGGTGCAAAATGTGCTGGCTTCCGCCATCACCACACCCACTGATCCTATGCAAATCCACCTTGCCTACTCTCTAGGTAGTGCTATTCCCCTTTACGTGGATCCTGAGCAGAAGGAGATGAGTTTCCTCCTGAATTTACCCATCATAGAGTCAAGCCGAATCTACAGACTCAAAGACATTGTTAATGTGGGGTTCTGGAAGGATAACACTCATATCAAGATACGTACCCCTGAGGTGGTGGCGTACCATGACAGCAACACCCAGCTGTACTTAGCCCCAAACCTGCACATGTGCACCCTAACTAAAGACATTCACTACCTCTGCCCCAGCAAACCGTTTCTCAGAGACAATACTGATGGAATCTGCGGGTTGCAACCCATGATCAGCGACACGCATTGCCCTGCCGATGCCCAGCCTCGCACGTCACCGAGACGCAAGCTGAGATTGTAGGTGATAGATGGCTCGTTAACACTCCAGTACGTACCGCTACACTGACCTACGACCAGCATGACACAGCCACCCGTGTCAATCTGCTTGACCAGAGCATGTGGATTCAAGTCCCATGAGGGGCCATCCTCCACCTCGACGATCTGGCCTTATACCATCTTCCGAGTGAAGAGTACCAATCAGAACTAGAAATCCCATCCTTCTTCAAGAACTACAACTTCACCCTAGGTCCGGAGTTGGAACTGTGGATTGAAAAAGGCGGGCCTCGGCTCATTGACATTGCTCCCGTCGACGCAGCTCTCCAAGCCTTGTCTCGATTGCCCATCCTGAACACCTCACCTGTTGTCCAAGCCTGGACTGCAGCTGACACAGCACTGTGTATCTCCATGGTCGTCGGCCACACCCTGACCCTTGGCGTGGCCTTAGTCCTATACAGGAAACTCAACGAGATGCGAATCTCTGCAGCTAAACTCAAGACAACTAGGATTGGAGGTCTCCGATGGAAACCCCGAAGGGAAGGTAACACACCAGGGACGGATAAGGACCTCATCGAGTTGAGTCCTCAGCCCTAACAAACACCTGCTACCCGACTGTCAGGATTCACCTGCCATCCGACCATGGTGGTGGGTGTTGTCCGATAATGACCACAGGGCATCATCCGACCACAAAGGGGGAATGTAACACCAATGAGCGGATGGTATTCAACCATCTGTTCCATGTTAATGAATCCTGACCCTTTTGACACATTCTACACTCAAAGACCAGAACGTGAGTTAAAGAAAAAAACAAGGACTTTCGTTTTACAACCCTCTTACAACATAACTCACCACACTGGGCGCCACCATGACAGCAACGTCCTGGCGGGGATGAGAGTTATAACACCTTGGAGACTATCCAGAGATGCGATATCGAACTTCAAAAGGGAAGACAAACACCCCCCCTTCTTGATCGCACATTCCAAAAACAGACGCACACACATTCATGAGACGCACACACACTGAAAAACAGGCACAAGCATTTTGGCTGGCCCATGGACCTTCTTTTACTAAAACTACCTCTAAATGTATTTTAATGTCTCCCTTTTTGTGCTCAAATGTATGTATGCGGCATAGTGGAATATATGAATGTTACTGTGTGTTTAATGCAAACTTTATATGCATTTCGTTAAGAATAACTCTGTACCTTTGGATACGGGACTGGTAAAATCATAGTTCTTGGTGTCTGTATAATCGTAAAAACACGACTGTAACGAATCTTGATAGCAAATTACAAAAAGATGCATTGTTTCAGAGGAACGATCTTGCTTAAGAAAAATGTATAACTTTGACATCGCCATAAATTAGACCAGTGGGCGGAGATCAGCAAACAAAGAAGATTTTTCCCGCCTTAGTTTGTTTACACTTCATTGGCTCATACTAAAAAAATAAGTGTAAACCTAGATTTACTTAAAAGCTCAGGGAAACCTGTATTCTGGGCATTCCGCCAGAGAGAAAAGAGGATTCCCAGCTTAGCAACTGGACTTCAAGAAGTTCTCCGTTTATTCTTCTTTACTTTTCGTTTCATTCTGGTTTTTCTTTATTGTCTTCTGATATTTGACTTCGTTCAATTGCCTTCACGAGCCAAACGAACTTAAGTCTAGTCATCTTTTGGCAAAGTTTACCTTCGCGTTAACCATCGAGCTTGCGCATCATCTGCTCTGGAAAGAACCATGCTGAGGCCGCACAGACCGGAAAATTTGAGCGCAGCTACACACAAGAGCCAGATCAAAGCAAGTACTTTCTTATATCGCAACTAAAATTGCTGTTTAAGATTGTCTAGGCTATTCCATGTTTGTGAAATTATTCAATGACTTGGGGTCTCTTGTAAAGTTAACTGTTTGAACTTGCCACGCTGAGATTGCTTTTCACTTTCACTTTCTCTCCCTCTCTCTCTCTCTTTATCTCTCTCTCTCATTTATCTCATTATTATTCTTGTTCATTTACCTTGTTTAAATTGTATTTTCGTTTTGCTATATACTCATATTTACTCCGTGTGAATTGTAGTTATGTACTCTTTAGTCTGTTTTTATTAAATCCTATACTTTGCTTGAATTGAATTGTTTTATTGCTAATTGAGATCGAAGTCCCTGAATCGTGTGATCTACGCTATGAGCTTTGTTTTATATGAATTAATTTTCAGTAATCTTAGTAGTACAGACACAGAAAATATTGTTTTTTCCTGATCAGAAGATTAATATTTCTTGGAGTTTGTTAAGAAGGGTATTTTTATTGAATTTTATAAGGAAGTCTAGCTTCCAGTTCGCTGGACGAACAGATTGTCTAGATTAACTTAAATTAATTCTAGTAAAGGTTACCTTTAAATGATTAAATATTCCCTCTTTGGGTAATTTAATATTTGTAAGCAATAAGCACGTTATATTCATAGACTCATGAATATTCACTTCATTAGTTAATTATTCCCCACAAAGTGATTGTTGCTACAGAAGTTACTGCATAATGAAAATGTGTGCATTGAATTGATTCAGTTGTGTTCAAATGATCACTAAACGTTTGTCCTGACATCTCTCTGCTTGCATCATAAATGTTATTTTAGAAATTAATAATTATTTTAGTTAAACACGACATACTTGTTCAGTGATAACTATGAAAAAAAGATCACCATCACGGTCTTATCAACGTATCCGAATTCAGATCAAAATGTGATTGTAACAGACACAAATACTGGCTGGTACATGAAAATGTATTGTCATAATTATAAAGTTTTGACAATTTATATATGTAATTGTTGCATAACGCTATGAATTAATAAGTGTTTATTGATAAAAGAAAACTATTTAATGTATTTTAATTTACAGTAGCATGAAACACAAGTAGTCGAGTAACTCGAGTATTTTTTAAATAAAAAATCTACTAGTAGAAATTAGTAGTCGTGCAACCCCTAATATATATATTGATGGTCCTCATTTGTAAGTTGTGTTGGACAAAAAATAAATGTCAATAATAATTTAAATTTGCCTCAAAGTTATTCATAGTTTTGTATTGAAGTCTGAAGCAGAAAGAGTTTTAAAATCATTGTATCTACTGGAATCACACAGATGAAATTTGAATTCAGAACGGCAATTTTCAATGAAAGGTGTCCAGTTTGTATCCTTGTTTACAATCTTCCCAGTTTCTCTCAAATGTAAATCAAATGCCCATTCACAAAAAAGAAGTGGCCAGCATCCAGTTTGGGATGGCAAAGAAATCTTCAGAAATGGATTTAACTATAAAGTACTAGGACCCTAAAACACAACTGAATACGATTAATTTGTACTCAATTGTTTGAGATATATATATATTAATTTTTTTTTACATTTGAGACAGAATTACATCAAGTAATACTGATTGAATGACAAATGTTGTGCTATTTTTGTATTACCTAGGCTATTTTAATAAAAGGGCTCACTATAGCTTTATTGCTCAGTCAGGTTCTGGGTCTTAAAACCACCAAAATATTGTTCTCAATCATAGGCCTAGACATGCAGATTCAACCTTTTCCAAATTTAAGTAAGCAGTGTCGTTGCTAGCCATTTTGGTGCCCTAAGCATAATTCCTTTATGATGCACCCCACCCCGACCCCGAGAAAAAAAACAAAAAAAAACTTTTGTTTTTGCCAGTTTAACTTTTTATTACCAAACATAACTCAATACCAATAACACACAATAGCAGCATCACAGTATAAAACTTAAGAACACTAAAAAGAGAAAGTAAAATCTTCACAGCTTTGCTGACTTTGTAAACAGTCAACAGAATAGCAAAATAAAAAAAATTATCAAAATAATCAAGACTTTTTTCTTTTTTTTGCAAATTCAATGTCACTTTGAATAAATTAAATTAAATAATCATCAATAAGTACAAACAAGAACAGTCAGTCTTCTTAAATAAAACAAAGATTTAGGGGACTAAAAGTCACAACTTTACTTACTTTGTAAACAAAGTAGGCTATGTAGAACAGCTAAAAACACACATTCAAGTAAAGTGCAAAATCTTCTTAGGCCAAATGTTTTCAAAATAAACCAAAGACATACATTTTGAGGCAGGACTTGTGCTTTCAGAGGTGTTGGTTATCTGTTGTGTATCTGTCCCTAAACTGCTGGATGAGGGTGGTTGATCAGGGCTTGGTCCTATTGTGGAGTCTACAGACCTGCTGTCCGGCTGGGGTTGATGTGTGCCTGAATTGCTTGTACATGGCTGCTCCTCCTGCTCGTCATCTTTATCTTCCTCTTGGCCTTTTGCTCCTCCTCGTACGTATCTCAGCATTGCCCCTGCAATAATTTAGAAATGCGAAGAAAAAGGATCAGTATAGAAAGAGACAAAATATTAAAACAAAGAATCTTATGCCAGAAAAATATTATAAACATTTATAACTGAAAGCATGGCAGCCAAGGAGTTCTCCCCATTTATTCCTTACTTATTTATTATTAAAAATAAAAAAATAAAACAATTCTGCGTGAGATTAATCTGAGAAGGGTCATAGGCATAGCACATGCATATTGTTGTCCAACTGTTAGTTTAACTGCTTCTATTGTTCTCATTTGTAAGTCGCTTTAGATAAAAGCATCTGCTAAATGAATAAATAAATGTAAATCTAAATCTAATCTAATATAAAGCATAATAGAATGAGGTGCAATAATGCACACAAATTAACAGTAATGTTTGCTTTATATCATTCATAATGACATTTTATATTATGTATATATATATATATATATATATATATATATATATATATATATATTAGGGGTGTAACGATACGCGTATTCGTATTGAACCGTTCAGTACGACGCTTTCGGTTCGGTACGCGGTACGCATTATGTATACCGAACGGTTCGTTGGAGTAATTAATTATATTTGAAAAAAAAAAAAAAAAGAGAGAGAAAGAAATATAATGATATGCGTTCAACAAGGTAGCCCAATAACCCAAACAACGTAACAGGCAACGCCCCTGACACTCCCGAAGAAGAAAAAAACACCATCTTATATGTTTATGTAAGGCTACTCAGCAGGCGCTCGCTCACTCAGTACGCGCTGAAGGCTCGTTGCAAAATAGCCAATGCGTTTAACAGACTAGAAATGAGAAGATCCTCCAATAACCAACAGGTCTGGTGTTTGGGTGCACTTTGGATTCCCTTTAAGCTATAATGGTGATGGCAAGAGAGTGGTGGATAAAAAAACAACGATATGTCGCATCTGCAACATGACAGGGTACACCAGCGGGATTACAAAAAAAAAAAAAAAAAAAAAAACCAGCGGGAATATCTGGGATATATGCGTCAGTACTATCTGGGAAAAGACGAAAAAAAGGAGAAACATGCACGCAGCAAACTATCCCTGCAGCATTTAGACACTATAGCTTACAGGGAATCCAACCCAAACACCAGACCTGTTGGTTATTTTAGGATCTTATATTTCTGGTCTGTTAAATGCATTAGACATTTTGCAACGAGCCTTCAGCGCGTGCTGAGTGAGCGAGCGCCTTAGGGGCCGTTCACATATCGTGCCTAAAAACGCATGGAAAACGCTAAGCGCGTCTTTCTCCTCCTTTCCAAAGCGCTCGGGCAGAAGCGCTCATGAGGCGTCTGTCTTTGCTAAGCAACAATGACGTGCTCTCTCCATGAGACGCGGAAATTTCAGCGAAGGATAAATGGATTTGCAGCTCTAAAAATCGCTTGCAGTAGCTCTGCTACTGAATTTATTTCAAAATTGCAATCCATATACAACTATGATCAGCTGTTCCTTCATCTTGGCTGAGCTCTCAACGTTGTTACGGGAAAGGATGAAGCTGATTGGTTGGTTCTTGTCACATGACCCGCGGTGCGCTTGCGGCATTCTGAAAAGTTGAGATGTTTTTACATTTTGCTGTATCTAAAACGTATCGAACCGAACCGAACCGAACCGTGACATCAGTGTATCGTATCGAACCGAACCGTGAATTTTGTGAACCGTTACACCCCTAATATATATATATATATATATATATATATATATATATCTATATATATATATATTTAAAAGGAATTGTTAGCCTACCATGTGCACTGCACTGACTGCTAACTGTTAACGTTACTGAGAAAGTATTAACCACCATCACGTCAAAATAAACCATAAACTACTGTTCAATATCTAAAGATTAAGAAAGATAGTAAAAAAAAAAAGCTAGCTGGCGTCAGGTCAGTTATTTTTAAAATAGGTAATGTTTAACAGTAAAATCTCAACTTAGCTTGCACCGAAGTTATAATAATAACATAGTTTGCTAATGCTAACATTAACGTCAGCAGGGGTTGGGGGTACTTTCTAGACTAGACTAGAGCAATTATTAAATATCTTTCTTGTTCCCCCTTTTTTTGTTACATATACATGTCTAAAATGTGCCTAATATTTCTATAGGCTAATGAAATAATATCGGCATTTAAATTTTTTTTTAATTAATTGGCCTATTTTTGGTGGAAAGTGCGTGATGCGCGTGGTGGGAGCGGCAGCGCTGTAAGTAAGCCTAATCAATGTACTGTGAACAAGTCATCAGTCAATGCTTAATATTCTGTTAGTTGTCAAAATTAATTAATTGAAGCACTTTTGTAATACCTAAATCAAGCTCTTTACAAAGGAAAATAATGTATCAATGTAGAGTTATGTTATGCATTTAAATGTTTTATTTTTTCTTTTAATTTTTGTACTGTAAAAATTTACAAAAAATTAGCACATATTTTCTAGTACAGTTGTGCTGTGCTCACTTTTGGCCTACCCGTTCATTAAATTATAAATAAAACTAGATTAAAACATTTGTCAAGACAAACTTTAACTTGGCTTGAGAAAGCCTGACCAGAAAGTTTGAAAAGTTTAAGAAGTTTAAAAAAGCAAGTGATTAGCATATTACTAGCATTACTAACAAGTGACTAGCATTTCATTAGCATGATAACCAAAGTTAATATCAATCAATCAATCACCTTTATTTATATAGTGCTTTAAACAAAATACATTGCGTCAAAGCACTGAACAACATTCATTTGGAAAACAGTGTGTCAATAATGCAAAATGATAGGCAGTTCATCATTGAATTCAGTTATGTAATCTCTGTTCAGTTTAAATAGTGTTTGTGCATTTATTTGCAATCAAGTCAATGATATCGCTGTAGATGAATGGCCAAGATGGCGGCGCGAACACATCGCGAGGCTCAGCGTCTCTCCAGTTTTTGCAATTTTGCAGTTTTATTCCTGCTCATCTCGGGTCTGTTCGTACTGAACAGCTTTGCTTTAACATCATACACCCGACAGGAGCTTTTGGATATCGGTGAGGACTTTACCAGCAGTTTTATCACCAATCTTCGACTCATCCCTGAGATCGCTAGAACATCCGAAGCTTCGCACTCTACCCGGCCGGGCGGAAGTGCTCGCAGGCGGCGTCGGGATCGTAAACAAAGGCGGGGGAAGCGCGGAGCTCTAAGAGCTAAGCTAAAGCTAACACCGCTCCGGCTCTCTTTACCCAGCATTTTTCTCGCTAATGTGCGGTCACTGTTGAACAAAATGGATGAGTTACGACTCCGCATCACCCACAGTAAGAAACTTCTGGACTGCAATGTCATGGTTTTCACAGAAACATGGCTACACAGCGACGTACCCAACAATGCCATTGAGCTAGCAGGACGCTACACGCTCCGGGCAGATAGAACGGCAGATGATTCAGGCAAGACAAGAGGTGGTGGATTGTGCATTTATGTCAACAAAGCTTGGTGTACGAACACTATCATTGTTGGGAGACACTGCTCAGCTAACCTAGAGTTTCTCATGGTTAAATGTAGACCTTTTTATCTGCCACGGGAGTTCACTTCCACCATAATAACCGCAGTCTATATTCCACCGGATGCTAATGCCAAGCTTGCTTTGAACGAACTTCATGCAGCCATTAGTAAACAACAGACTGCTCACCCGGAGGCTGCTTTTATTGTCGCGGGTGATTTTAATCACTGCAAATTATAAACAGTACTCCCCAAATTTCACCAGCATGTTTCCTGCCACACCAGAGGAGACAAAACTTTGGATCATGTTTTATACAAACATTAATGGAGCTTACATCGCGAGCCCCCTCCCCCACCTCGGACAGTCTGATCTCCTTTCTTTGTTTCTCACCCCTAAGTATTCACCCCTCATCAACCGTGTGAAGCCATCAGTGAGGACCATCAAAGTGTGGCCAACTGGAGCTGACTCTTTACTTCAAGACAGGTTTCAACACACTGACTGGAGTATGTTTGCTTCACAGGCTGCATGTGGCTCTCACATGGACATTGATATCTACACCTCCTCTGTACTGGATCACATCAACTTCACCATTGACAGTGTAACAACAGAAAAACAGATAACAACATACCCTAATCAGAAGCCATGGATGAACAAGGAGGTGCGACTTCTGCTGAAAGCCCGCAACACCGCTTTCAGGTCAGACGACGCTCAGGCCTACAGTAAATCCAGGGCTAACCTGAAAAGGGGCATCAAAAAGGCGAAGTACTGCTACAAGTTGAAGGTAGAGGAACACTTTTCCAACTCTGACCCCCGACGCATGTGGCAGGGCATCCAGATTATCAGTGACTACAAGTCAAGCAACTCCACACCAACAGTCATGGACGTCTCCTTCCTTAACGAGCTAAATGACTTTTATGCTCGCTTCAACAGCGACAGCAAGGAGACGGCCACCAAAATCTCAGCCTCTTCAGACCACCAACCTCTCAAACTCACCTCCACAGATGTCCACACTGCACTGAGCTGAAACAACGCACGCAAGGCTGCTGGCCCGGATGGCATTCCTGGACGTGTGCTTAGGGCTTGTGCAGAGCAGCTTGCAGGGGTCTTCACAGACATTTTCAACATGTCCCTCATCCAAGCAACTGTGCCTACATGTTTTAAGTCCACATCCATTGTGCCAGTACCAAAACACTCCTCCCCAACGTGCCTCAATGACTATCGCCCCGTAGCACTCACACCCATCATTATGAAGTGTAATATGCTCTGGTCCCCTCCCTGCTTACCGTGGTGACGAGATGCATAGCAGATTGTCATCACTCAATGGCTGGATGTCTAAGTGGTGCCCACAGAATAACATAGGTTATATAGACAATTGGACGAGCTTTTGGGGCAGACCTGACCTGTTTAAAAGAGATGGTCTTCATCCCTCCTGGGGTGGCGCCACTCTCCTGTCTAGAAATATGGCAAATAGTCTTAGTGTTTATACTTGACTAACTGGGGCCCAGGTCAGGAAGCAGACAGACTGGCTAAACCGACCGTCTGCTAGCTGCCTCCCGTCACAGAGGTCAGTTAATTCTCAGCACATAGAGACTCTTTCACCTAGATATCACAGTATAAAGACTGTGTCTGTTCCACGAACTAGAAAATACAAAAAACGTCCAAACCAAGTTAAGGTTAACAATTTAATTGAGGTTCAACAAATAAAAAACAAATGCAATATGGATAAACAAATGATAAAGATTGGCTTATTGAATATCAGATCCATTTCTACGAAAACACTTTTTGTAAATAATATGATAACTGATCATAATATAGATGTGCTCTGCTTGACAGAAACCTGGCTAAAACCTGATGATTACATTATTTTAAATGAGTCCACCCCCCAAGATTATATAATTATAAACACGAGCCGCGTCTAAAAGGCAAAGGGGGAGGAGTTGCTTCAATTTATAATAACGTTTTCAGGATTTCTCAGAGGGCAGGCTTCAAGTATAACTCGTTTGAAGTAATGGTGCTTCATATAACATTATCCAGAGAAACCAATGTTAATGATAAATCCCCTGTTATGTTTGTACTGGCTACTGTATACAGGCCACCAGGGCACCATACAGACTTTATTAAAGAGTTTGGTGATTTTACTTCCGAGTTAGTTCTGGCTGCAGATAAAGTCTTAATAGTTGGTGATTTTAATATCCATGTCGATAATGAAAAAGATGCATTGGGATCAGCATTTATAGACATTCTGAACTCTATTGGTGTTAGACAACACGTTTCAGGACCTACTCATTGTCGAAATCATACTCTAGATTTAATACTGTCACATGGAATTGATGTTGATAGTGTTGAAATTATTCAGCCAAGTGATGATATCTCAGATCATTATTTAGTTCTGTGTAAACTTCATATAGCCAAAATTGTAAATTCTACTTCTTGTTACAAGTATCGAAGAACCATCACTTCTACCACAAAATACTGCTTTTTAAGTTATCTTCCTGATGTATCCGAATTCCTTAGCATATCCAAAACCTCAGAACAACTTGATGATGTAACAGAAACTATGGACTCTCTCTTTTCTAGCACTTTAAATACAGTTGCTCCTTTACGCTTAAGGAAGGTTAAGGAAAACAGTTTGACACCATGGTATAATGAGCATACTCGCACCCTAAAGAGAGCAGCCCGAAAAATGGAGCGCAGCTGGAGGAAAACAAAACTAGAGGTATTTCGTATTGCTTGGCGGGAAAGTAGCATATCCTACAGAAAAGCATTAAAAACTGCTAGATCTGATTACTTTTCTTCTCTTTTAGAAGAAAACAAACATAACCCCAGGTATTTATTCAATACAGTGGCTAAATTAACGAAAAATAAAGCCTCAACAAGTGTTGACATTTCCCAACACCACAGCAGTAATGACTTTATGAACTACTTTACTTCTAAAATCGATACTATTAGAGATAAAATTGCAACCATTCAGCCGTCAGCTACAGTTTCGCATCAGACAGTGCACTATAGACCCCCTGAGGAACAGTTCCACTCATTCTCTACTATAGGAGAGGAAGAATTGTATAAACTTGTTAAATCATCTAAACTTACAACATGTATGTTAGACCCTATACCATCTAAGCTCTTAAAAGAGGTGCTTCCAGAAGTCATAGGTCCTCTTCTGACTATTATTAATTCCTCATTGTCATTAGGATATGTCCCCAAAACCTCCAAACTGGCTGTTATTAAGCCTCTCATAAAAAAGCCACAACTTGACCCCAGAGAACTAGTTAATTATAGACCAATCTCGAATCTCCCTTTTCTGTCCAAGATACTAGAAAAGGTGGTATCCTCACAATTATATTCCTTCTTAGAGAAAAATGGTATATGTGAGGATTTCCAGTCAGGATTTAGACCGTATCATAGTACTGAAACTGCTCTCCTTAAAGTTACAAATGATCTGCTCTTATCATCTGATCGTGGGTGTATCTCTCTATTAGTTTTATTGGATCTTAGTGCTGCGTTTGACACAATTGACCACAACATTCTTTTGCATAGACTTGAACACTTTGTTGGCATCAGTGGAAGTGCATTAGCATGGTTTAAATCGTACTTATATGGCCGCCATCAGTTCGTAGCAGTGAATGAAGATGTATCATATCGATCACAAGTGCAGTATGGAGTACCTCAAGGCTCAGTTCTAGGGCCGCTACTCTTCACGCTTTATATGTTACCCTTGGGAGATATCATCAGGAAACATGGTGTTAGCTTTCACTGTTATGCTGATGATACGCAGCTCTATATTTCCTCGCAGCCCGGTGAAACACACCAATTTGAAAAACTAATGGAATGCATAGTCGATATAAAAAATTGGATGACGAGTAATTTCTTACTGCTAAATTCAGAAAAAACAGAGGTGTTAATCATAGGGCCTAAAAACTCTACTTGTAATAACCTAGAACACTGTCTAAGACTTGATGGTTGCTCTGTCAATTCTTCGTCATCAGTTAGGAACCTAGGTGTGCTACTTGATCGCAATCTTTCCTTAGAAAGCCACGTTTCTAGCATTTGTAAAACTGCATTTTTCCATCTCAAAAATATATCTAAATTACGGCCTATGCTCTCAATGTCAAATGCAGAAATGTTAATCCATGCATTTATGACTTCAAGGTTAGACTATTGTAATGCTTTATTGGGTGGTTGTTCTGCACGCTTGGTAAACAAACTACAGCTAGTCCAAAATGCAGCAGCAAGAGTTCTTACTAGAACCAGGAAGTATGACCATATTAGCCCGGTCCTGTCCACACTGCACTGGCTCCCTATCAAACATCGTATAGATTTTAAAATATTGCTTATTACTTATAAAGCCCTGAATGGTTTAGCACCTCAGTATTTGAATGAGCTCCTTTTACATTATACTCCTCTACGTCCGCTACGTTCTCAAAACTCAGGCAATTTGATAATACCTAGAATATCAAAATCAACTGCGGGCGGCAGATCCTTTTCCTATTTGGCGCCTAAACTCTGGAATAACCTACCTAACATTGTTCGGGAGGCAGACACACTCTTGCAGTTTAAATCTAGATTAAAGACCCATCTCTTTAACCTGGCATACACATAACATACTAATATGCTTTTAATATCCAAATCCGTTAAAGGATTTTTAGGCTGCATTAATTAGGTAAACTGGAACCGGAACACTTCACATAACACCGTACTTTCTACATCATTAGAACAATGGCATCTACGCTAATATTTGTTTGTTTCTCTCTTGTTCCGAGGTCACCGTGGCCACCAGATCCAGTCTGTGTCCAGATCAGAGGGTCACTGCAGTCACCCGGATCCAGTACGTATCCAGACCAGATGGTGGATCAGCACCTAGAAAGGACCTCTACTGCCCTGAAAGACAGCGGAGACCAGGACAACTAGAGCCCAAGATACAGATCCCCTGTAAAGACCTTGTCTCAGAGGAGCACCAGGACAAGACCACAGGAAACAGATGATTCTTCTGCACAATCTGACTTTGCTGCAGCCTGGAATTTAACTACTGGTTTCGTCTGGTCAGAGGAGAACTGGCCCCCCAACTGAGCCTGGTTTCTCCCAAGGTTTTTTTCTCCATTCTGTCACCGATGGAGTTTCGGTTCCTTGCCGCTGTCGCCTCTGGCTTGCTTAGTTGGGGTCACTTCATCTACAGCGATATCATTGACTTGATTGAAAATTAAAACAGACACTATTTCAACTGAACAGAGATTACATAACTGAATTCAATGATGAACTGCCTTTAACTATCATTTTGCATTATTGAGACACTGTTTTCCAAATGAATGTTGTTCAGTGCTTTGGCGCAATGTATTTTGTTTAAAGCACTATAGAAATAAAGGTGATTGAAAGGTGATGAAGTGCTTCGAGCGACTGGTCCTAGCACATCTCAAAGACTGCCTCCCACCCACACTGGACCCACACCAATTTGCCTACCGCAGAAATCATGTTTTGTGTTTGTATTTGTACTCCCGTAGTCTCCATGTGCTCCTTTGGGTTATTGTTGTCACCTGTGCGTTGATTGTCTCTCTCCAGCTGATCCTCATCTCCAATCAGCTACATATACTCACTCATCTCTCTGTCTGTTGTCAGATCCTCATTCATGTCTCCGCTTCCTAGTTGGATTACCGTCTCCCGTGTTTGTGTGCTGGATTGTGTTCGTGTTGTCGTCTTCGTGTCAGTGTTCCGGTCTGTTCCTGGTTTCATCCATTGACCGTCTTCACCTTCACCATCGACTTCACCATCCAGCTCTTCTCACGCCACCATAGACCTTCTTTTCCATTGCCTACATTCTGGACTCTGATATCAATAAACTTCTTCTGATTGCCTGCAATTGCTTCCTCCTCTTTTACAAGCCGTCACAGTAGGATCTGACCATCATGGAAGCAGCAGGCGATCGCTCCCCATCTCATCTGGAGGAATTTCTGCAGAGAGCCGTTGGTCGTATGGATCGCCAAGACAAGGCGATAGATGAGATGGGTCGAGCTTTCCAAGCAATGGTGACGAAGGTGTCCGAGCTCGCTCTCCAGGCTCAACATCAACAACAACCGCCACCCGCTGCGCCTCCCACGCCACCCACACCGCCGATCGTCTCCGGGGGGATTTCCCAGTCCGAACCACGCCTCCCCATCCCTGAGAAATATGCGGGTGAGCCAGAGTTTTGTCGATCATTTCTGTCTCATTGTTCTCTGCACTTCGCCCTGCAGCCCCGCACGTTTTACACCGAGGAAATGAAGGTGGCATTCGTCTTGTCACTACTGACGGGGAGGGCTGCCCTCTGGGGGACAGCGGTGTGGGAGAACCAAGACAGCTGCTGTGCCTCGTTCCACGCCCTTTTGGAGGAGATGAGACGGGTCTTCGACCGCTCCGTCGCCGGGAGGGAGGCGGCTAGACTTCTCACGGACCTACGTCAGGAAGACAGGTCCGTATCCGATTATTCTATTGAGTTCCGCACCCTGGCGGCGGAGTGTAAGTGGAACGAAGAGGCGCAGTGGGATCACTTCCTGCATGGGTTGGCTGACCGCATCCAACAGGAGATCCGCCCCGTTGAGCTCCCCACTTCTCTCAATGGCCTGATTGACCTCACCATCAGAGTAGACAACCGGCTCGACCAAGCCGCCAGACGGAGGGGGAGAGCAGTTCTCGCGACCAGACCGGAGGCTCAGCATCAGCGCTCAGAGGTTGCGGTCAGCCCACCTGGAGATCTTGAACCCATGCAGGTGGGGCGAGCTCGGCTCTCCCGGGAGGAGAGGATCAGGCGGAGATCCCTGGGACTGTGTTTATACTGCGGCAGCCAAGAACATCACATCCAGCGCTGTCCGGTAAAAGACCAAGCCCGATAGTAAAACGGAGGCTACTATCGGGTGGGATCTCTGCCAGGAAGACCTCATCTACATCGACACTCCTTCCGGTGAGTCTACGGTGGTCCACCCACGCACTCGATCATCACGCTTTGTTGGATTCTGGGGCCGAGGGTAGTTTCATGGACTTTAAGTTTGCTAGTAAGCTCAACATTCCTCTCACCTCCCTCAAACACCCCATTGCACCTTTTGCACTCAACGGACACAGACTGCCAGTCATCACACAGACCACTTTACCTGTTTCTCTCATCACATCTGGCAACCATACGGAGGAGATTTCATTCTTCATCACGGACTCACCTCAATCTCCCATTGTTCTCGGCCACACCTGGCTCCAGAAACACAACCCCAGGATCGATTGGCGCCTCGGATCTGTGGTTAGCTGGAGCGAGGAGTGTCATTTGTCTTGTCTTTTGTCTGCTGGTGTTAATGTTTCTGAGTCTGTGTTTCAGGGGGAAGCAGTGGATTTGGCTAACGTGCCCGCAGAGTACCACGACCTGAAGGAGGTGTTCAGTAAGTCTCGTGCTGATTCTCTTCCTCCTCATCGTCCCTATGACTGTGCGATAGAGTTATTGCCAGGTACTTCTCCGCCTAAGGGCAAGTTATATTCTTTGTCTATTCCAGAGACGGCGGCCATGGAGAAATATATATCCAGTTCTCTAGCAACGGGGTTCATCCGCCCTTCTTTTTCTCCAGCGGGGGCGGGGTTCTTTTTTGTGGGAAAGAAGGACGGATCCTTGCGACCTTGCATTGACTACCGAGGGCTGAACAACATAACGGTAAAGAATACCTATCCTTTGCCGCTTATGTCTTCAGCTTTTGAGAGGTTGCAGGGAGTGTCCGTTTTCACTAAATTGGACTTACGTAATGCTTATCATTTGGTCCGCATCAGGGAGGGGGATGAGTGGAAGACTGCCTTTAACACCCCTAGAGGCCATTTTGAGTACTGCGTGATGCCTTTCGGGCTAACGAACTCGCCGGCAGTCTTCCAAGCACTCGTTAATGACGTGTTGCGAGACATGGTCGATCTGTTCATATATGTTTACCTGGATGACATATTGATTTTTTCTTCGTCTTTCCAGGAACACATGCAACACGTACGATGAGTGCTTCTGCGGTTCCTAGAGAATGGATTGTTTGTCAAGGCGGAGAAATGCGTTTTTCATGCACAGTCTGTTTCTTTTCTAGGACACATCATTTCGACTGAGGGTGTTCGCATGGATCCTGAGAAAGTTAAGGCTGTGGTAAATTGGCCATCCCCAGAGTCTCGCAAGGCCCTGCAGAGATTTCTGGGGTTCGCCAATTTTTACCGGCGTTTCATTCGCAATTTCAGCCAACTAGCCGCTCCTCTGACCACCTTGACCTCCCCTAGTTTGACGTTCAGGTGGTCAGACGCAGCCGAGGCTGCGTTTACCAAACTGAGAAGCTGCTTTGTTTCAGCTCCCATTCTCGTCACTCCTGATCGCTCACGCCAATTCATAGTGGAGGTCGACGCGTCATAGGTGGGGGTAGGAGCAGTGTTGTCCCAACGCGCATCCTCAGACGGAAAGGTGCATCCTTGCGCGTATTATTCTCACTGTTTATCTCCTGCGGAAGTTAATTATGACATTGGCAATCGAGAGTTGTTGGCAGTCAAACTTGCACTGGAAGAATGGCGTCACTGGCTTGAAGGGTCGGGTGTACCTTTCATTGTATGGACGGACCATAAGAATCTCGAATACATTAGAACCGCCAAAACACTTAACTCCAGGCAGGCTCGGTGGGCATTGTTTTTCGGTCGTTTCGATTTTACACTTTCTTACCGGCCGGGTTCCAAAAACATCAAACCCGATGCTTTATCCCATCTTTTTGAGCGTTCATATCGTACTGCTACTCCCGAGCCCATTTTACCGGGGACCATCATTATCTCCGCGCTCAGATGGGAGGTCGAATCGAAGGTGTTGACTGCCTTAGAAGGGGTAACGCCCCCGGCTCGTTGCCCACCGAACCGATTGTTTGTGCCGGAGGGGTTACGGTCAGACGTTCTCCAGTGGGGTCATTGTTCCAGTGTTGCTTGTCACCCAGGGGTTAGTAGAACTAGGTTTCTAGTCAATCAACGATTTTGGTGGCCTGGTATGGCTCGTGACGTCCACGACTTCGTCTTGGCTTGTTCAGTTTGCGCTATTGGTAAGACTTCCAATCGACCTCCAGATGGGTTACTCTTACCGCTGTCTGTCCCTTCGAGACCCTGGTCCCACATTTCGCTAGATTTCATTACCGCCCTCCCGCCCTCTAAGGGCAATACGGTGATTTTAACTGTAGTGGACCGGTTCTCGAAGGCGACTCATTTTATTCCCTTGCCCAAATTACCATCAGCCAAGGAAACAGCGGTAGCTGTCATTGACCACGTCTTCTGTATACATGGCCTTCCGACAGACGTGGTTTCTGACAGGGGTCCCCAATTTGTGTCCAAATTTTGGCGATAGTTTTGTAAATTGTTAGGAGCGACTGTTAGTCTTTCTTCCGGGTTCCATCCCCAGAGCAATGGTCAAACCGAGCGAGCCAATCAGGATGTCGAAAGGGTTTTGCGATGTTTGGCTTCCAATAATCCTTCATCCTGGTGTCAGCAACTCTCAATTGTGGAGTACACACACAATTCTTTGCCAGTGTCATCTACGGGCATGTCTCCATTTAAGTGTAGTTTAGGGTACCAACCACCTAATTTTGTCAGTACGGAATCCGAGGTTTCGGTCCCCTCCGCACACGCACTAGTCCAGAGGTGTCACCGCACCTGGACCAAAGCTCGCAGAGCTCTGCTCCAGGCTAGGTCGCGCACCAAGGCTAAGGCCGATCTCCACCGGTCGAAGCCTCCCCATTACATCGTCGGTCAAAGAGTGTGGCTTTCAACCCAGAATATCCCTATGCATTCCGTTTCGAATAAGCTTGCTCCTAAATTTATTGGCCCGTTTTCTGTTACCAAAATCATTAATCCGGTAACAGTGCGTCTTAGCCTTCCTCCGGCGTACAGGAGGGATCATCCCGTGTTCCATGTGTCCAAAATTAAACCGGTGATTTTTTCCCGTCTTAACCCGCCTGCCCCGGTTAACCCCGGATTGTGTTTGTGTTGTCGTCTTCGTGTCAGTGTTCCGGTCTGTTCCTGGTTTCATCCATTGACCGTCTTCACCTTCACCATCGACTTCACCATCCAGCTCTTCTCACGCCACCGTAGACCTTCTTTTCCATTGCCTACATTATGGACTCTGATATCAATAAACTTCTTCTGATTGCCTGCAATTGCTTCCTCCTCTTTTACAAGCCGTCACAGTGACCCTCTGGTCTGGATACAGACTGTATCTGGTTGGACACGGTGACCTCGGAACAAGAGAGAAACAGACAAATATTAGCGTAGATGCCATTCTTCTAATGATGTAAAAGGTACATGTTATGTGAAGTGTTTCTGGTTCCGGTTTACCTTATTAATGCAGCCTAAAAATCCTTTAACGGATTTGGATATTAAAAGCATATTAGTATGTTATGTGTATGCCAGGTTAAACAGATGGGTCTTTAATCTAGATTTAAACTGCAAGAGTGTGTCTGCCTCCCGAACAATGTTAGGTAGGTTATACCAGAGTTTAGGCGCCAAATAGGAAAAGGACCTGCCACCCGCAGTTGATTTTGATATTCTAGGTATTATCAAATTGCCTGAGTTTTGAGAACGTAGCGGACGTAGAGGAGTATAATGTAAAAGGAGCTCATTCAAATACTGAGGTGCTAAACCATTCAGGGCTTTATAAGTAATAAACAATATTTTAAAATCGATATGATGTTTCATAGGGAGCCAGTGCAGCGATGACAGGACCAAGCTAATATGGTCATACTTCCTGGTTCTAGTAAGAACTCTTGCTGCTGCATTTTGGACTAGCTGTAGTTTGGTTACTAAGCGTGCAGAACAACCACCCAATAAAGCATTACAATAATCTAACCTTGAAGTCATAAATGCATGGATTAACATTTCTGCATTTGACATTGAGAGCATAGGCCATAATTTAGATATATTTTTGAGATGGATAAATGCATTTTTACAAATGCTAGAAACGTGGCTTTCTAAGGAAAGATTGCGATCAAATAGCACACCTAGGTTCCTAACTGATGACGAAGAATTGACAGAGCAACCATCAAGTCTTAGACAGTGTTCTAGGTTATTACAAGCAGAGTTTTTAGGTCCTATAATTAACACCTCTGTTTTTTTCTGAATTTAGCAGTAAGAAATTACTCGTCATCTAATTTTTTATATCGACTATGCATTCCATTAGTTTTTCAAATTGGTGTGTTTCACCGGGCCACGAAGAAATATAGAGCTGAGTATCATCAGCATAACAGTGAAAGCTAACACCATGTTTCCTGATGATATCTCCCAAGCAGAGGTGTAGTGGTAAAAAAAGAGGTGGGTAAACCATAAATTCTGGGTGACCACATCGTGGTCAAGGTAAGGTGGGCCACTGCCTACCGGTGTATGTGTATCCTGATGACATCGCTATAGGCTATCATTTGATATTATCACTGGTTGTTCCCTCATATAGGTCATACAATCACTATTCAATTCATACATTAATCTAAGTACTTGTTAAAGAGGCTCTAGAAGGAATAATAAGGTTGAAATCTATAAAGTTTACTTAATGACAAAACAGACAGAACAATAAAAAAGAGGAATAGAGAGGGAGGTTTATATGCAGGGGTTCCAATGCAATGCACTTGTACGTAATGATTAGGGATTTAGGATTATTTTCATAGTCGTTTAATCTGTTGAATATTTTCTCATTTAATCGGTTAGTTGTTTGGTCTATAATATGTCAGAAAATGTGGATCAGTGTTTCCCCAAAAGCCCAGGAATGGTCCTCAAATGTCTCGTTTTGTCCACAACTCAAAGATATTCAGTTGACTGTCACAGAGGAGAGAAGACACTAGAACAGGGATCCTCAAATCTGGACCTCATGATCCACTTTCCTGCAGAGTTTAGCTCAAACCCTAATCAAACACACCTGAGCATGCTAATCAATGCCAATTAATGTCTTCGGGATCATTAGAGTATCCCAGACAGGTGAGGTTGATCAGGGTTGGAGCTAAACACTGCAGTGCATTGGACCTCCAGGGCAAGATTTGAGGAAGGGGGCACTAGAACATCTTCACATTTAACAAGCTGGAATCAAATATTTTATTTACTTTTGTCTTTCATATATTTAGTCAATGATACAGACTGCAATGACACAGCTTCATTGCAGAAAGACATCCTTTTGGTCATGTGGTTCACGTGAGATGATTGACAGCTTTATAAACTAATGATATCGCAGTGATGTCATAGCTGACGCGAATCAATGAGAGGAGAGTAATCGCTAGCTCTGGTAGCTGTTTTAGCTCTTCAGATCGCATAAATCAGTGTAAAATGAAGAGAAATGTTATTCTGTATGACGAAATATTTTACAAACATGTCATAAAATTATTATCTCTTCAAACGTGCGCACCATTGGACTATAGCCCTGGCGGATCGTGGATATTATGTAACGTTATACGAACACAAATAAACTGGAGATGAGATGAATGGCTGCTGTCTGAGTGATGATTTCTATTCAAAATAACGAACGTTATTATTATTATTATTATTATTATTATTATTATTAATTGCCGGATATCCATTTTTTAATCTTGATGCAGTCTGTTGTGTGTCGGTCATTTTGAACAAATCTTTAATATGACTCAGGACTACCGAGTTGTCTCAGAGAATGATTTGTTCATTTTGTGTTGACCGCACATGCGCAATACACAACATATGGGTTCTGAATCGAGAGGTGAGGTCTGAGTCTTTTATTCTTCCTGTCAGTCCCATAGAGACGGGAAGAGAAAAGATTAGTTCTTTTTTTCTGAACGAGACTCATAGATCCGGGTCAGTAAAATGATCCGAACTTCCCACTACTACTGGCAACACCGCAAGCAATTGGTCAGTGGAGGTGGGTAAATGCTATTTCCGAATTTTGGGAGGTGCGTAAACGCCGTTTACGTGTGTTTAGCCTCCACTACATCTCTGCTCCCAAGGGTAACATATAAAGCGTGAAGAGTAGCGGCCCTAGCACTGAGCCTTGAGGTACTCCATACTGCACTTGTGATCGATATGATACATCTTCATTCATTGCTACGAACTGATGGCGGTCATTTAAGTACGATTTAAACCATGCTAATGCACTTCCACTGATGCCAACAAAGTGTTCAAGTCTACGCAAAACAATGCTGTAGTCAATTGTGTCAAACGCAGCACTAAGATCCAATAAAACTAATAGAGAGATACACCCACGATCAGATGATAAGAGCAGATCATTTGTAACTCTAAGGTGAGCAGTTTCAGTACTATGATACGGTCTAAATCCTGACTGGAAATCCTCACATATACCATTTTTCTCTAAGAAGGAATATAATTGTGAGGATACCACCTTTTCTAGTATATCTTGGACAGAAAAGGGAGATTGGAGATTGGTCTATAATTAACTAGTTCTTTGGGGTCAAGTTGTGTTTTTTTTTT
Source organism: Carassius gibelio (assembly GCF_023724105.1). Lineage (NCBI taxonomy): Eukaryota > Metazoa > Chordata > Actinopteri > Cypriniformes > Cyprinidae > Carassius > Carassius gibelio. The sequence continues at coordinate 480,992 of NC_068372.1, forward strand.
TTTTATGAGAGGCTTAATAACAACCAGTTTGAAAGTTTTGGGGACATATCCTAATGACAATGAGGAATTAATAATAGTCAGAAGAGGACCTATGACTTCTGGAAGCACCTCTTTTAGGAGCTTAGATGGTACAGGGTCTAACATACATGTTGCTGGTTTAGATGATTTAACAAGTTTATACAATTATTCCTCTCCTATAGTAGAGAATGAGTGGAACTGTTCCTCAGGGGGCTATAGTGCACTGTCTGATGTGATACTGTAGCTGACAGCTGAATGGTTGCAATTTTATCTCTAATAGTATCGATTTTAGAAGTAAAGTAGTTCATAAAGTCATTACTGTTGTGGTGTTGGGAAATGTCAACACTTGTCAACGTGTTGAAATGTCAACACATTTTTTGTTAATTTAGCCACTGTATTGAATAAATACCTGGGGTTATGTTTGTTTTCTTCTAAAAGAGAAGAAAAATAATCAGATCTAGCAGTTTGTAATACTTTTCTGTAGGATATGTTACTTTCCCGCCAAGCAACACGAAATACCTCTAGTTTTGTTTTCTCCAGCTGCGCTCCATTTTTCGGGCTGCTCTCTTTAGGGTGCGAGTATGCTCATTATACCATGCTGTCAAACTGTTTTCCTTAACATTCCTTAAGCGTAAAGGAGCAACTGTATTTAAAGTGCTAGAAAAGAGAGAGTCCATAGTTTCTGTTACATCATCAAGTTGTTTTGAGGTTTTGGATATGCTAAGGAATTTGGATACATCAGGAAGATAACTTAAAAAGCAGTCTTTTGTTGTAGAAGTGATGGTTCTTCGATACTTGTAACAAGAATTAGAATTTACAATTTTGGCTATATGAAGTTTACACAGAACTAAATAATGATCTGAGATATAATCACTTGGCTGAATAATTTCAACACTATCAACATCAATTCCATGTGACAGTATTAAATCTGGAGTATGATTTCGACAATGAGTAGGTCCTGAAACATGTTGTCTAACACCAATAGAGTTCAGAATGTCTATAAATGCTGGTCCCAATGCTGGTCCCAAAACTTTATCTGCAGCCAGAACTAACTCGGATGTAAAATCACCAAACTCTTTAATAAAGTCTGTATGGTGGCCTGGTGGCCTGTATACAGTAGCCAGTACAAACATAACAGGGGATTTATCATTAACATTTGTTTCTCTGGATAATGTTATATGTATCACCATTACTTAAAACGAGTTATACTTGAAGCCTGCCCTCTGAGAAATCCTGAAAACGCTGTTATAAATTGAAGCAACACCTCCACCTTTGCCTTTTAGACGTGGCTCGTGTTTATAACAGTAATCTTGGGGGGTTTTATGATCTGGGGGTATTATGATCAGTTATCATGTTATTTACAAAAAGTGTTTTCGTAGAAAGGGATCTGATATTCAATAAGCCAAGCTTTATCATTTGTTTATCCATATTGCATTTGTTTTTTATTTGTTGAACCTCAATTAAATTATTAACCTTAACTTGGTTTGGACGTTTTTTGTATTTTCTAGTTCGGGGAACAGACACAGTCTCTATAGTGTGATATCTAGGTGAAAGAGTCTCTATGTTAGCTGGCTTCTGTGACAGGATGCAGCTAGCAGACGGTCGGTTTAGCCAGTCTGTCTGCTTCCTGACCTGGGCCCCAGTTAGTCAAGTATGAACTCTAAGACTATTTGCCATATTTCTAGAGAGAAGAGCAGCTCCACCCCGGGAGGGATGAAGACCATCTCTTTTAAACAGGTCAGGTCTGCCCCAAAAGCTCGTCCAATTGTCTATGAAACCTATGTCATTTTGTGGCCACCACTTAGACATCCACCCATTGAGTGATGACAATCTGCTATGCATCTCGTCACCACGGTAAGCAGGGAGGGGACCAGAGCATATTACAGTTTCTGACATCATGCTTGCAAGTTCACACACCTCTTTAAAGTTATTTTTAGTGATCTCCGACTGGCGAAGACGAACATCATTAGCGCCGGCATGAATAACAATCTTACTGTATTTACGTTTAGCATTTGGCAGCACTTTTAAATTTGCCAAGATGTCAGGCGCTCTGGCTCCCGGTAAACATTTGACTATGGTGGCTGGTGTCTCTATATTCACGTTCCTTACAATAGAATCACCAATAACTAGAGCACTTTCATCAGGTTTCTCAGTGGGTGCATCACTGAGTGGGGAGAACCTGTTTAATGTTTTGATCGGAACAGAAGAGCGTTGTTTTGACCCACGACTACGCTGCCTCACCGTCACCCAGTTGCCCTGCTGCAGGGGCTCTGTTTCCAGATCCGAACAATGTACAGGAATCCCTGAGCTAGACGCATCCAAAGCCGTATCTAGAGCCCTAACATTCTTACTGTCCTCAATTAAAGTTTGGATGCGTGTCTCTAATTCTGAAATCTTCTCTGTCAGCCTAACTATTTCCCTGCATTTATCACATGTGAATCCCTCATCAGCGACAGAGATAGATAAACTGTACATGTGGCAAGAGGTGCAAAAAACGATAGCAGGCGAAGCCATTACTCACCGTGCTTGATGAAATATTCTTACTGCGGTTGTTTGATGAACTTGTGAAAAACTGGAGCGAGAGAGAGGAGAGGAGAGGAGAGGAGAAAAGAAAACGCTAATGACAAGCTAACGAGTGCTAACGCTTTGCAGGTGTACTGCACTCACGGAAAAGTGAACGATCAAAGTTAATCTGATAAGATTGATCGATAATATCAGAAATATGGTGTGAATTAAGTTATATTTTACCACTTAAAACAAACAAACAAACAAACAGACAGTGATAGTAAGATAAAGATTCTAGAGAAAAACTAAAATAAAAACAGCTACACAGAGCTACGATTAGAAACAGAAGGTCAACAGGAAGTAGAGAAAACACTGTCCAACCAAGCTGGTCTTAGCTGGTTTTAGCTGGTCAGGATGGCTGGTCTTAGCTGGTCAGGCTGGTCTTAGATGGGTTAAGCTGGTTTTAGCTGGTCAGGATGGCTGGTTTTAGCTGGTCAGGCTGGTCTTAGCTGGATTAAGCTGGTTTTAGCTGGTCAGGATAGCTGGTTTTAGCTGGTCAGGCTGGTTTAAGCTGGTTTTAGCTGGTCTGGTAATAGCATGTTGCTAGCATGAATAGCAAGATACTACCATGCTGCTAGCATATTTCTAGCACGATAAGCATGCTATTAGCAAGTCAATAACATGATTAGCAGGTTATTAGCATGTTGTTAACATGTGTCTAGCATGATTAGCATGTCACTAGCATGTATCTAGCATGATAAGTATGTTGATAGCATGATTAGCATGTCACTAGCCTTTTCCTAACAAGATTAACAAGTGACTAGCATGTTGCTAGCATGAGTCATGTGACTAGCATGATGCAATCATGTTGTTACCATGTTTCTAGCATGATTAGTATGTCGTTAGCATGTCACTAGCATGTTTCTAGCATTATTAGCGACTAGCATGTCACTAGCATGTTGCAAGCACGTTCCTAGCATGATTAGCATATGATTAGAATATGACTAGCATTTCAGTAACATGATTAGCATGTTGATAGCATGTTCCTAACATAAGTGGATAGCATGTCGCTAACATGTTTCTAAAATGATTAACATATTGTTAGAGGAGACAGTGTTTACTTGCTTCCTGTTGGCCTTGCTGCTCATAGCTCTGTGTATCTTTGTTTTATCTGTAGAATCTTTATCTTAATATCACTCTCTGTTGTTTAAAGTGATAAAATATAACTTAATTCCAACCATATTTCTGATATTATCTATCAATCTAATCTGATTAATTTAATCATTCACTTTTATTTTAAATCTGTGAGTGCAGTGCACCTGTATCGTGTTAGCGCATGTTAGCTTGTCATTTGCATTTCCATTTGTACCTATCGCTGTTTTCTTTTCTCCTATGCTCTTTCTCGCTACTCTCTCTCTCTCTGGTTATTCACAGATTTCAGAATTAGAAACACGCATCCAAATTTTAATTGAGGACAGTAAAAATGTGAGGGCTCTAGATACTGCTTTGGATGCATCTGGCTCAGGGAGTCCTGTACATTGTTTGGTTCTCCCTGCTGAAAAAAAAAACAGCTTAAACCAGCCTAAGATGATCAGTCTGGTTTTAGCTGGTCTCCCAGCCTGGTCATAGCTGGTTTATCAAGCTGGTTTTAGAGGGGTTTTGTCCAGCTGGTTTCAGCTGGTTTCAGCTGGTCTAAGCTGGTCTTAGCTGGCTTTAGCTGGTAAGGCTGGTCTTAGATTGATTAAGCTGGTTCTAGCTGGTCTTAGCTGGTTTTAGTTGGTCTAAGCTGGTCTTAGTTGGTTTTAGCTGGTCAGGATGGCTGGTCTTAGCTGGTCAGGCTGGTCTTAGATGGATTAAGCTGGTTTTAGCTGGTCAGGATGGCTGGTTTTAGCTGGTCAGGCTGATCTTAGCTGGAGACCATCCAGTTTTATTACAAGGAACCAAGCTAAGGAAAAGAAAAAGAAGAAAATAAAGAAAACTATTTCTTAACGTAACAGAATTTGTTTCTAGGTTTTCTTATTGCTTACTTATGGATGTCAAAGCCTTCTTAAAAATTTAAGAAGCTTTCCCAGTTCTTCTGCCTTGAGAAATTGCTAAATCTTGGAGCTTCCCCTGTTGCTTAAGTTTTTTTTTCTCTCCTGAAAGGCTGCAATCAATAGTTTTTGTCAATATTTGTTTACCATGAGAGATCAATATTGTCGCGCTGATATAAGTGATGTCACTGATTAACGGTTAACTTACAGTTTAGATGTTTAACTTTAGGTTAAATGAGCCTATTTCCAATCACCCATTTAATATAAATAAATAAAGCACAGCAAACCTTTCACAGACCTGTCAAATGCTCTCATTTACACATAAAGATGTAATAAAAATCCCAAACTTTAATAAAGAGCTACGTCTAAGGAGTTAGCCTAATGTTACCTCCAGTGAAACAGGTAAGATGCTAACGGACTGATTCGAAGACATTAACCATTTCTATGAAGTAAATTCAACAGAAGCAAGTCAAAAAAAGCAAGAGAAGTGTCAGGAACAGTTGTATGTAATATTTGTGTGATTTTAGGGACTAAACTTTACCATAGAAAATATGGTAAAAATTAGAGACCAGCTAAAACCAGCTTAACCAGTCTGGCCAAGCTGGAAGACCAGCTAAAACCAGCTTAACCAGTCTGGCCAAGCTGGGAGACCAGCTAAAACCAGCTTAACCAGCCTGGTCAAGCTGGGAGACCAGCTAAAGCCAGCCTGGCCAGGCTGGGAGACCAGCTGACCAACCAGCTAAAACCAGCTTAACCAGCCTGGCCAAGATGGGAGACCAGCTAAAACCAGCTATTTCCAGCTAAAACCAGCCAACCAGCTTAGGCTGGTTTAAGATGTTTTTTTTTCAGCAGGGCTGGCATCAAAGCCCCCGCAGCAGGGCAACTGGGTGACAGTGAGGCAGCATAGTCGCGGATCAGAACATCACCCTTCTGTGCCGATCAAAACATTAAACAGGTTCTCCCGACTCAGCAATGCACCCACTGAGAAACCTGATGAAAGTGCTCTAGTTATTAGTGATTCTATTAAATATAGAGACACCAGCCACCATAGTCAAATATTTACTGTTTTTTTTTTTTTCAAATGTTTACTAAATTTGAAAATGCTGGCTAATGCTAAATGTCAATACAGTAAGATTGTTATGCATGCCGGAGCTAATGATGTTCGACTTCGCCAGTCGGAGATCAATAAAAATAACATTAAAGAGGTGTGTGAACTTGCACGTACAATGTCAAACACTGTGATATGCTCTGGTCCCCTCCCTGCTTACAGTGGTGATGAGATGCATAGCAGATTGTCATCACTCAATGACTTCATAGACAATTGGACAAGCTTTTGGGGCAGACCTGATCTGTTGAAAAGAGATGGTCTTCATCCCTCCTGGGGTGGTGCCGATTTTCTCTCTAGAAATATGGCACATAGTCTTAGAGTGTGTACTTAACTAACTGGGGCCCAGGTCAGGAAGCAGACATACTGGCCATTTCCAAAAGGCAAAGGGGGAGGTGTTGCTTCAATTTATAACAATGTTTGCAGTATTTCTCATAGGACAGGCTTCAAGTGTCATGGTGAGAAAGGGGCGAAGACTCAAATGCAGGCAGAATGGTCCTTTTAATACAAAAATGAAACAAAACTAACAAAAACAACCCTGAGGGGGACAAACAGGCAGACTAGAAACTGTACTATAAACAGACATAACACCAAAATTGAAAACAGCAGATCAGCACAGGATTACAGACACCAGGAGAATAAATAGGGAACCTAACGAGGGAGACACAGGTCTGGCAACTAAAACAATAATGCTGTAAAAAGATTGGTGGGGTCAGAAAATAGACAGGAGAGAGTAAATGGTACCAACTAAAACACAACCCTCACAAAAAGACAGTGTCATCTGGTGGCCCTCCCGGGCACACCAACTGAAGACTGTGACATCAAGTATAACTCGTTTGAAGTAATGGTGCTTTATATAACATTATCCAGAGAAACAAATGTTAATGATAAATTTCCTATGATGTTTGTACTGGCGACTGTATACAGACCACCAGGGCACCATACAGACCTTATTAAAGAGTTTGCTGATTTTACATCCGAGTTAGTGCTGGCTGCAGATAAAGTTTTAATAGTTGGTGATTTTAATATGCATGTCGATAATGAAAAAGATGCATTGGGATCAGCGCATTTACAGACATTCTGAAATCTATTGGGGTTAGACAGCATGTCTCACGACCTACTCATTGTCGAAATCATACTATAGATTTAATACTGTCACATGGAATTGATGTTGATGGTGTTGACATTATGCAGCCAAGTGATGGTATCTTTGATCATTTTTTAGTTTCATCAAACTTCATATAGCTGAAACTGTAAATTATACTTCTTGTTACAAGTATTGTAGAACCATCACTTCTACAACAAAATACTGCTTTGTAAGTAATCTTCCTGATGTATCCGAATTCCTTTGCATATCCAAAATTTCAGAACAACTTGATGATGTAACAGAAACTATGGACTATCTCTTTTCTAGCATTTTAAATACAGTTGTGCTTTCCTTTATGCTTAAGGAAGGTTAAGGAAAACAGTCTGACACCATGGTAAACGAGCACACGAGCACCCTAAAGAGAGCAGCCCGGAAAATGGAGCACAGCTGGAGGAAACCAAGAACAGAGGTATTTCGTATTGCTTGGCGGGAAAGTAACATACCCTACAGAAAAGCATTAAAAACTGCTAGATCTGGTTACTTTTCGTCTCTTTTAGAAGAAAACAAACATAACCCCAGGTATGTATTCAATACAGTGGCTAAATTAACGAAAAATATAGCCTCAACAAGTGTTGACATTGCCCAACATCAATGCAGTAATGACTTTATGAACTATTTTACTTCTAAAATTGATACTATTAGAGATAAAATTGTAACCATTCAGCCGTCAGCTACAGTATCTCATCAGACAGTGCACTATAGATCCCCTGAGGAACAGTTCTACTCATTCGCTACTATAGGAGAGGAAAAATTGTATAAACTTTTTAAATCATTTAAACCAACAACATGCATGTTAGACCCTATTCCATCTAAGCTTCTAAAAGAGGTGCTTCCAAAAGTCATAAATCCTCTTCTGACTATAATTAATTTCTCATTGATATTAGGATATGATAAGTAAACCTTCAAACTGGCTGTTATTAAGCCTCTCATCAAAAAAACACAACTTGAGCCCAAAGAACTAGTTAATTATAGATCGAATAATAGATAAATGGTATCTGTGAGGATTATGGTATCTGTGAGCACGGTTCAAATTATGCTTTTATGACCACCATCAATTTGTAGTAGTGAATGAAGAGGTACTTGAATGAGCTCTTGTTACATTATAATCCCCCACGTCCGCGGTGTTCTCAAAACTCAGGTAATTTGGTAATACCTAGAATATCAAAATCAACGGCGGTGGCAGATCATTTTCTGATTTGGCGCCTAAACTCTGGAATAACTCTTGAAGTTTAAATCTAGATTAAAAACCCATCTCTTTAACCTGGCTTAAACATAACACACTAATATGCCTCTAATATCCAAATCCAAAGGATTTTTAGGCTGCATTAATTAGGTAAACTGGAACTGGGAACACTTCCCATAACACCTGATGTACTTGCTACATCATTAGAAGAATGGTATCAATGCTAATATTAGTCTGTTTCTCTCTTATTCCGAGGTCACCGCAGCCACCAGATCCATTCTGTATCCAAGTCAGAAGGTCACTGCAGCCACCAAGTTCCAGTATATATCCAGACCAGATAGTGGATCAGCACCTAGAAAGGACCTCATTTTTTATTCATTATAAATATCAAAACAATTCATTAGGAATTATTACATTTTGACATTCATTACATTCAATGCGATTTTGTGATCTTTCTCATCAGGGCGTAAACGCAAAGGCAAAAAAACTCAATTTTTTTATATTTATATTTTAATTGTCTGACTATCTGGGACTTCGTTATGGAGTTAAAGGTTAAGATTATAACATTTTCGCTAGTATTCTATCACATTGTGAGTTTATATTAGCACCTTTTGTTGTTTTCTCATGGTAACTGATAGAGTGTTTGGACACGGAAGCGTTGCTACATGACGTCAGACTTAACAAGCGAATAGACTATTTCTGTCCAAGATACTAGAAAAAGTGGTATCCTCACAATTATATTCCTTCTTAGAGAAAAATGGTATTTCCAGTCAGGATTTAGACCGTATCATAGTACTGACACTGCTCTCTGAAAGATTATTTGTTTTTAATTAACTTTGGTTGAATGTATTTGGAATCAACTGTAGGCAACTGTACTTTTTTCACAATAGTGTAAAACAACTGGCCCATATAATCAGCCTCTTAGGTCAACATCAGGTCAATGAATGGGCTCTCCATGGGAGATCCTTTCAAGTCATCAAAAGGTTTCACTATCACTGTCTCTCCATGGGCTGTTATTGTATTGTTTGTAGCACATTTGTTAACAGGTATAAAGGTCTGTTCTCACAGACAGTACTTTGGGTTAAGACTGTTTGAAGGATGACATGCTAACATCACTGCTGAAGAACTGCTACACTGCTACCTTCAATAAATTCTTCTCCCCACAAGAACTTTGGTCAAGCTTACCTATTTTATGTATAAGCGAAATCTAGTACATTGGCGAGCCACCCAAACTACTGCTCAGTCAAATTCAGCAAAATCTAACAATCTTAAAGTTACAAATGATCGGCTCTTATCATCTGATCGTGGGTGTATCTCTCTATTAGTTTTATTGGATCTTAGTGCTGCGTTTGACACAATTGACCACAACATTCTTTTGCATAGACTTGAACACTTTGTTGGCATTAATGGAAGTGCATTAGCATGGCTTAAAACGTACTTATATGACCGCCATCAGATCGTAGCAGTAAAGATGAAGATGTATCATATTGATCACAAGTGCAGTATGGAGTACCTCAAGGCTCAGTACTAGGGCCGCTACTCTTCACGCTTTATATGTTACCCTTGGGAGATATCATCAGGAAACATGGTGTTAGCTTTCACTGTTATGCTGATGATACTCAGCTCTATATTTCTTCGCGGCCCGGTGAAACACACCAATTTGAAAAACTAATGGAATACATAGTCGATATAAAAAACTGGATGACGAGTAATTTCTTACTGCTAAATTCTGAAAAAACAGAGGTGTTAATTACAGGACCTAAAAACTCTGCTTGTAATAACCTAGAACACTGTCTAAGACTTGATGGTTGCTCTGTCAATTCTTCGTCATCAGTTAGGAACCTAGGTGTGCTATTTGATCGCAATCTTTCCTTAGAAAGCCACGTTTCTAGCATTTGTAAAACTGCATTTTTCCATCTCAAAAATATATCCAAAGTATGGCCTATGCTCTCAATGTCAAATGCAGAAATGTTAATCCATGGATTTATGACCTCAAGGTTAGATTATTGTAATGCTTTATTGGGTGGTTGTTCTGCACGCTTAGTAAACAAACTACAGCTAGTCCAAAATGCAGCAGCAAGAGTTCTTACTAGAACCAGGAAGTATGACCATATTAGCCCGGTCCTGTCAACACTGCACTGGCTCCCTATCAAACATCGTATAGATTTTAAAATATTGCTTATTACTTATAAAGCCCTGAATGGTTAGCACCTCAGTATTTTAATGAGCTCCTTTTAAATAATAATCCTCTACGTCCGCTACGTTCTCAAAATTAAGGCAATTTGATAATACCTAGAATATCAAAATCAACTGCGGGCGGCAGATCCTTTTCCTATTTGGCGCCTAAACTCTGGAATAACCTACCTAACATTGTTCGGGAGGCAGACACACTCTTGCAGTTTAAATCTAGATTAAAGACCCATCTCTTTAACCTGGCTTACACATAACATACTGTAAGAATAAATTGTATATCCTTGCCTTCGAGATCGTAAATATTATTTTGGTTCAGGTTGGGTTATCTGAGCAGAGAAGAGCAGGTACCCGGGAACAAAGAATGAGTCACACAAAAGGTGCAGTTCATTCTAAGCTCAGCTTTATTGTACAAGGGGTGTTACTTTTATAGGGAAATGAAACAACGTAATGTCTGGCAGATATTTAGATGATCAAGCATAACAAACTGCATTGAGCAACACCATTAATATAGAGTAAGGTTCAAAGGAATACATCATACTGTTATCACATAATGTCCTTTATCACAAGATGTGTTCACGTGTACGAGCAGAATCTCACAATGGCCACTTTAAGACAGTCGAAGACATGTCTTACACAACCGTGAACAATCTTGGGCATATCTTATGTTTCTTGAATATACTTTTATACACAGTAATCAAATGTGATATATATCTTCAGTTAGTATTCATTTCTGTTATACAATTTTCAGAATAGGAATAAAAATGGTTAGTATAACTCTTAATCAGGATTACACACGTATATCAGAATCAGTTTTCAGGCTCTAACTCATAAGTATTCACATAATCATCTCCAGTAGAGCTATCAGCATCTGTTGGAAAATCCTCAGCTTCAATCACATTCATCTCCAACTGCTCTGGAACCCTAACAAAGGTTGATACTGGATTGGATACATGCAGCATTGCTTGGTAGGTATGTCCTGTAGTGAGCGCTGTAACAGAACGCATTTATAGAAGTACTAATACATTGCATAATACAGGGTGCTATTAGCAGAAGAATAACTATGAATATAACAATAGGCACAACAGTGTGTAGAATCCAAGTTCCCCATCCTCCCCAAAGGCCGCTGAGCCAGTTCAGCCAAGAATCATCTTTCTTTGGCTCTGGGATGGATTCTCTCATCTGGTCCACAATATTGGAGATGTTGTCAGAATTATCTGGAATGTAAAAACAGCAAGATACTCCCAACATTTTACAAACTCCTCCCTGCTGAGATGTTAAAAGGTCGAGAACAAGTCTGTTTTGAACTACTGCTTCTCTCATCTTTTTCATTTCCTCTGTTATCAAATTTAATGCATGAGTAGTATCATTTTCCAATGACAAGACTTGCCAAGCTAAACCATTAATTTTGTTTAAAGCAATGGAGGTTCCTACCCCTGGAAAGAAACTAGCTATGGACCATCCCACATTTTAACATGGGGTTGTCCAGGGCGTAGCTGTTTTGTATCCATTGTATCGATCAGGCATACTATGTACCTCTCTTTTCTGTCTGTTTGATGTTGCCTGACTTTCACAGGTATCAAGGTCTTTACGTGTCAACACTGTAGTTCCTGTGGAGAGTATAGCCGGATAACAACATCCACGCCATTCTCCTTCATCCAAATGGTAATAAGCCATTCCCCCACAGGTCCAAATCATACCTGGGGAGCTATCAAGATAAGAAAACGGACAGTGAAAATTCTCAACAATCTGGTTATCATACTTAATAGTACAATTAGGCTGATTTCCAGCATTTTGAATCAGAGTTATTGCATTCTTACAATCTGACATTCCTACATAATGTTTTCCTTTGTTTGAATAAATGCACAAATCTGCGAGATGTGCTTGTACATGAAAGGCTGGTCCTTTAAAAAGTAGTCCTTTATAGGACCAATTATACTCTTGTAGCGAAAACAACAATGCTCTGTTTGTTCTTAGATTATTTGTCATCTGTAGAATTATAGACATCTGGCGCGGTACATCACATCTGTTTCTTTCAAGACATACCAAATCTGATGTTACAGGGTGTGTTTTCCACGCTGAGTGGAGTAGCATACAAATCCAACATTCTCCCTCTATCTCTTCTTTCAAAACTCCTCTTTGTAACAAAGCCAATGCACATGCATAATTTCCTTCACATCTAGCCTTAGCTGTCCTCACTTCCTTAACATTATTGCTTAAATCAGAACTCATAATGAATTCTATGTCTTTTTTTTTTTAATAGAATTTTAATAGAATTTATTTGTAGAAAAAAAAAAAAGACAAAAGGGACAATACATATTAATGAACATTTTTCACAAATGTAAATATGCCAGATTATAGCCAAAGGCTAATTTCCATCTGCAGACCCCCAAACAGGTAGATGTTACACATAAATACACATAACTACATACAGACACACTATGCACAGGCTATATACAGAGAAGCAAGTACAATAAGTGATCACAACATACATGTCCATAATACACTATATCCATGCTACACTAACTCAACCCATACACAATTACACAACCCATATCACACTGATAGTTCTATCCCCTTTATTTTTACAAAACACTAACTCTATTTTACATCTAGTATATATATTAATGATTACTAAACATGCTCACATATTTGTGTGTTCCTCAACCATACTTTTAAACGATTCCTAAAAATAGGCAAACTTGTGCTTTCCCTCACTGACTGAGGGATACTATTCCAAAAGCTCAACCCCTGATATGATAGAGCATTCTGTGAAAAGGATGTCCGCCTAAACGCCAAGACACAGTCACCTCTCATATTGGCTCTAGTCACTCGAGACCCGACAGCACTGATAGACTTTTGTTTAATAAAATCACTCAATGGTAGAGGCGCCAGACCATGTATAACTTTATAGATTAAACAGGCCGATTTAAATAATTTGAAATTCGCAAAATTTAAAAACTTATATTTATCTAAAATATTACAATGATGATATGATGAAGGTTTCTTATCTAATATTTTCAATGCTCTTTTGTAGCATACCTCAATTGGACCGATAGCAGCATAACTCGTATAAGACCAACTTGTGATACAGTACTCAATATGAGCCAGTATCATAGAGTGCAAGAACGTAATCGCTGCTGTATCCGATAATGAGGTACGAATTTGTTTAAAGTTCCGTAAATTAAAATTTACAGTATTCACAACTTTTTTGATATGTTTTTTAAAAGATAATTTCGAGTCTATCAGAACTCCCAGATACCTAAATTCCTCAACATTAGTTAATTCTTGTCCACCCAAGCAAACTTTTACTGTGGCCACAGTTGTTTTAGTTTTACTAAAAAACATTGATACAGTCTTTTTAACATTAAGACACAAGCATGAATCATTCAGCCATTTTTGCAAATCATCTAAAGCGATTGAAAGCTGATGGGCTGCATCCTCAGCACTTTTGGCATGTGTAAAAATCACCGTATCATCAGCATACATAATCGTGTCAACATTTTTGCATACATTGGGCAAACTATTCACATACAAAGAAAATAGCAGAGGTCCTAAAATTGATCCCTGAGGAACACCCTGTGTATACTGAAGATAGGGTGACTTACAATTCTTTATTTGCACACATTGTTTTCTATCCGATAAATAAGACTGTATCCATTTAACTGTTTGATTACTAAAGCCAAATGTTAACAGTCTAGACAAAAGCTTTAAGTGATTCACAGTATCAAACGCACGCTTAAGATCAACAAAAACAGCAGCAACATAACTGTTTTTATCTAAATAGAACTTCACCTTCTCGACAAAAACACAAATAGCCGTTTCAGTTGAGTGAAGAGATCGATATCCAAATTGCATAGGGTGCAGACCCGGATTGGAATCATTAAGATGTGCAATGATAGAGTTGGCGATCCACTTCTCTGCTATTTTAGAAAAGATAGGAAGTATGCTGATAGGTCGATAATTAGCAGGGTCTAGTTTATCACCCGATTTGTATATTGGAATGACATTTGCAACCTTCCAACTCAAGGGAACGACTGCCTGCGTAATTGACAAATTAATAAGATGGGTCACAGGCACCAAAATACAAGATTTAAAAAGCTTCAGAAGATTGGTATCAAATCCAAACACATCCCTTGCTTTAGAATTTTTTAATTTAGAGATTATGTTATCTACTTCATTTTCTGTAATTGCTTGAATATTAAACTTAGAATTTGGAGTTACGGCATCCATATAAAGGTCAATGTGGGCCATATTTTGTTGAGAGTCACAAGAGCTAGAAAACAATTGAGCGATCTCATCAATGGTATTTTGAAAATAATGATTTAATTTAGTTGCTAGGTTGAAAGGCTCTGATACCAATTCATTAGCAAATTTGAGTTCAAGGTCTTTATCAGCAATATGCTTATTTGTACCCTGGAGTTTGTTAATATTTTCCCAAATCAACTTACAATTTCCTCTGGCACCATTAATTACAGACATGAAGAATTTTGCTTTTGCTATTCTCAAGGTTTGTGTGACTTTATTTCTTGCGGATACAAAATGTAATCGATCAGTAGTTAATCCAGATTGTAATGATTTTTTTAGTAATTTATCTCTGAGTATCATAAGCTGTTTACACTCATTATTGATCCAAGGCAAGGAATAAACTCGTTTCTTTAAATGACCCACTTTCTGAAATTGAGACAGAATCATTTTAATAGTAGAGTATATTAAATCACAACATTGATTAGTGTCATCACATAATACTATACTAGACCAATCAAAAGTATTTAGAGCTGCAATTAAGCATTGTTCTTGGCTCTTTGGAATAAACGTTTGTTTTATATTAATGTTTTTACTGACACTTCTCAATCGTTTTTTAGTCAGCTTTCTAGAAAAGAATATAGCATTGTGGTCAGACAAGCCAGTTAGGAAATTGTACGTTTTTATTATTCTATCTGGTTTGTTAGAAAACACCAGGTCTATCAAAGTTTTAGAACGATTTGTTATTCTTGTGGGATCACTGATCATTTGTGTTAATCCAAAATTATCTGTAATTTCTTTCAGTTTCTTTCTGTCACTTTTGCTGTCCCAATTTACATTTAAGTCTCCCATTAGAATAACCTCATTATTAAAGTCACAACAACTCAGAAGTGCTTTAAATTGATCATAAAAATCTACTTTTGCTGACGGCGGACGATAAAGACATAGAATAGTAAATGACATTTCTGTTGAAAGTGCCACTTTAACTCCAACACATTCAATTGATATTTCAGTAGGCCAAATTATTTGTGTACATTTTAAAGAGTCCTTCATATAAATTAACACCCCTCCTCCCTTCCCTTGATGCCTATCCATTGTAAAGACATTGTAGCCCTGTAATGATACCACTGCTTGTGGGGAAGAGGGTTTAAGCCAAGTTTCTGAAAGTCCTAAGAAATCCACATTTGAGTTAAAGAGAAGATGCTCTAATTGTTCCCTCTTAGGAGCCATACTGCGTATATTCAGATGGCCTCCTAAGAGCCCTTTATTTTTACACTGTGGATCCCATATAATCCTGGCTTGATTAAGAGTCTGAAATAACTTACATGATCGATGTTTTTTAAATACCGGGTTCCTTTGTGTGCACATGGATATGATGCGTTGTGAAGCCATACTAGACTTAGTTGTAACAGAATCCTGTAGAGGTGGTATTAGCCCAGATGGCTGCTGTAGCCCAGGTAGCAGTGATGGTATTAGCCCAGGTAGCTGCTGCAACCCAGGTAACAGAGGTGGTAATAGCCCAGGTGGCTGCTGTAGCCCAGGTAGCAAAGGTGGTATTAGCCCAGGTAGCTGCTGTAGCCCAGGTAGCAAAGGTGGTATTAGCCCAGATGGCTGCTGTAGCCCGGGTGATGGTATTAGCCCAGGTAGCTGGTGTAGCCCAGGTATCAAAGGTGGTATTAGCCCAGGTCGTTGCTGTAAACCAAGTAGCAGTGATGGTAATAGCCCAGGTAGCTGCTGTAACCCAGGTAGCGGAGAATGAATTTGCCCGGAGAACTGCTGTAATCCAGGTAGCAATGATGGTATTAGCCCAGGTAGCTGCTGTAACCCAGGTAGCAGTGATGGTAATAGGCCAGGTGGCTGCTGTGGCCCAGGTAGCAAAGGTAGTGTTAGCCAAGAGAACAGCTGTAGTTGTGACACAGGACTTAAAACAGGACCAGGATTTTGCTCAACATCACCAGCCAGAAGTAGTATCATCAAAAGATTCATAACCCCAGGGAATGATCTAGATGCTGTTTGAACACGTTTACCTGGGGGCGGTCTAGCATGTCCACAATCCAGGATTCTTGCATACAAAAGATGTTGGCTCCTCTTGGCTGGATAGAGAGTTAAGTTATCCAATTTCCTTGGACATGTTAAATTCAATAGGATGTAAAAGGACAAGAGAAGACCAGACAAACATAGCAAAGTCCAAGGGTTTTTGATGTACTTTTGTTGCAAACAAACGGGACCTGCCAAACCATGCTGCTGCACCACGGCGGCCATCTTGATTTCTTCTTCCAAGTGGATGTCTCCTGTGGGAGGTCAACCAGATTTGGAGGCAGCTCAGAAATTACTCTTTCAACATCTCTGTCTTGTTCAGGCATTACAACATTAATCTGAACTTCCTGATAAGCATCTGTTCCTGTTTTAGACCATGCACAATAACATCTTCCAGCATCAGAATACTGAACTTTGGATATTGTGATCTTTAACAGCCATGCATAGCCCTTGCTCCCATCTCTCCATATCATTCTTGTCTGTTCCTTTTCCACTATTTCTATCTTAAATCTTTCATCAATTCCCCACGCTCCTGATCCATAGTAAGCTTTGACATCAGACCAACTGCAAAACTCTGAACAAAAATAGAATTCAGTGCCATATAAACTTCTGGTGGTTTTCAGATTCCTCAATAATCCTATACTTGCAGATATAGGATCGCACAGAAAACTTTCATCTTTTCCTTGTCTTAGAGTGATTCTAAGTGGATTAGTATGATGGGGACTTACCCTGGCCTCAGCCAGTTCCCTTTTCTGTGGCCCTGTGTCGTTCTGTCTCACTTTCTCTACTTCCTTTAAGAAAATAAGTGACACAACTATTATAGCTATTGTCATTAAGACACATGTGGTTCCTCTTAGTCCACACATTCCTGGTAATCGGATATTTTAGTAACTGTGCCACGAATTATGTCTCTGACAGGTAAATCAAAATTCTCAAATGCTTTGAATGCTATTTCATACCACGTTTCTCCCTGCACTAATTTCCACTCTCTTAAAAACTCAAAGATAAACATTAGATCATTTCATTCTCAGGGTCCCAATACATTTAACTTCTGTAGGCTTCAAAGGTTCCGTATTTTCGAGTAAACAACCAAAATGTGGTTCTGTTTGGAAATAACCTTTGCAAGATTAGGTTTTCTATGTTAGGATTTGCTTCTAATGCAGCCTCTGCTAAGCATACAAATTCTCCGTTGAAATCAGCAGCTGCTTCAGCTAGCATACGCAGAGTAAAACTCTCTAACGGTGGTATGTCCATCAATAGAATTTAGTCCTTAATGGTAACAGGGTGGTTTAAGGAGTTAGCACTGTTTTAACTCAATGGGCCAACTATCTTCTTGCTTTGGACAACCCCCACCTCACTATAAGAGGTAGTTCCTTCCTCCGCTTAACCAGTGCCTTTTCCTCCCTGTTAAACAGTAAGGTGAATCCCCGTTCGAGATTCTATGTGAAATTGGATCTTGCCTGCTCTCCTGTAGAGTAATTCTTCAGGCGTGAGGCGTGTATCCACTGCGGTTGATAATCTGTCAGCACTCCCGTCCGGGTTACTGCGATCACAGTGGCTGGTCCAAGATATCTTGGTTCTCCTACCTTCGTTGGTTTCAGGCTTTTGATGAGCACACTCTGTCCTGGAACAAAGGGGTAAGTAGGCTTTTCTGAGGGAAGAGGAAGACACAAAGAAACATCAGCACATATGGAGTTAAGTTTCTCAATGAGGGAAGTCACGTAGTCCTCCTGTATCACCTCCAGATCACCTAAGGAAGTAAATCCTGCGCGACCTTTAACCCATGGGGTCGGGAAAGGTCTACCCATTAGTATTTCAAATGGTGAAAACTTAGTGGTGGAAGATGGAGTCATTCTTAGTTCTGTCAAGACAGCAGGTAGCAAATCTACCCATTTCTTTCCTGTATCAATAGAGGCCTTAGTGAGCCTTCGTTTGACTGTTTGGTCAAGTCTCTCCACATTGGACGAAGACTGTGGATGGTAAGGTATGTTCAGGTGCCAATCAATCGATAATACTTTAGCAAGTAGCTGTGTTACCTTTGATGCGAATGGTGTTAGGTATCCCAAATCTAGGAATTATTTCCTTAGTCAAAATCTTTACCACTGTTTTAGCATCTTCCTTTGCACATGGAAATGCTTCTGGCCACTTCGAAAATCGATCCACAATAACCAAAAGATATTTCAAGTTACCTATTGGCGGCATGTGTGTGAAATCAATTTGTACATGTTGAAATGGTGCTTCTGGATGCGGTAATGCATCGTGTTTAATAGGTTTGTGCGGGTTTACCTGTGCACACGTGAGACACAAGTCTAAAATCAGCTTTGCTGTTTTGTGTACATCTGCAATGCAATACAAATGATTAATAACTTGTACTACTTTTGCACAACTTGTATGTGACAGCCCATGGAAATGTCTAATAAGGACTATTAGTCCTACTTTTGGTAAGGCTATTCTTCCTTTCTCATCTCTTAAGAGCCCATCTTTGTCTGGAGCACAGTTATGTTTACTCCAGTGCTCTAAATCAACTTGTGTAGGTTGACACTGCAAAATTTTAATGTCAATGTCAGGAACATTAGTCACATGCATAGTCATAGCTACCTGTGTTTTGTCACCCATATTAAATGGTGATTTTATCTGGGCTTTGGCTGCTTCTTTTGCAACTTCATCAGCTCTCCTGTTTCCTACAGCCTGTTCTTCCTCACCTGTTGTGTGACCTTTTACCTTTACTATGGCCACTTCGGCAGGTAGCTGTACTGCTTTGGTTAACTGTCCTATCAGGTTTGAATGTGCTATGGGTTTTCCATCTGTAGTTTTGAAATCTCTTGCTTCCCAAGTTTTGGCAAAGTGGTGTACCACTCCCCATGCATATCTGGAATCAGTATAAATAGTTACTCTTTTTCCTTCCATCAGCTCACATGCTCTTAAAATCTAAAGCAAATGATTCAATTATTTCCCCAGTCTCAGACACCACAGCATAGCCACAAAGGTAGACCCCATCAGCAGGTTTTGAACATGATCCATCAACATATAGATGTTCCCCCCCATCCAGGGGCGAATCCAAAAGATCGGCCCTGGAAGAACATGAGGAAGTTAGTTCAATTATGCAATCATGCTCTGTGACATTATCTACCATGTCAGCCATTCCTAACTCACCCAACAGTGCCAGGTTAATGGACGCTGTAGGTTGGATCATTAGATTTTTAGTTGCCAGCAGTGTTGCCTTGTAACCTGAGCATCGTTGCGCTGTCATGTGTTGTGTTTGCATATTGTGCAAAATTGCGCCTACCTGATGTGAAGTATACAATATCAAAGGGTGTGACAAAACCATCCTCTCAGCAATCTGTACAACCAGGGCAGCCGCAGTCACAGCACGAAGACATGCTGGCATACCTGTAACAATGTTGTCCAATTTCTTAGAAAGGTATGCTAATGGTCTGTATGTGGAACCATGCTGTTGCAGTAGGACACCTATGGCCACCCCCTCAGTTTCACGGACATGCAAGTGAAAGTCTTTGCTGTAGTCTGGTAGGCCCAGAGCTGGGGCCTTGGTGATCACCTGCTTCAACGCAGTGAAGTTCAGTTCTGCCTCCTCAGTCCAGTTCAAAAGCGTGCTTGGTGGAGCTTTGTGATCAATCAGGCTTCCCAGGTGCCTGTCATGCACTGCACAGTCAGGTATCCAGGATCTGCAATAGTTAACCAGTCCCAGGAAGCATTGAAGCTGTTGTATAGTTCGTGGAGACTTCATCTTCCTGATCAGCTGGACCCTGTCTGTAGAAATCGCTCTCAGACCTGGCATGATGATGTGTCCCAAATAGGTCACTTTGGATTGGACCCATTGGAGCTTGTCTTTGGAGGCCTTGAATCCTGCTTGAGCGAGCACATTGCATACAATGATAGAGGCTTTTTCACAATCGCTTTGTGTTTCACCTGTTATCAAAATGTCATCTGCGTATTGGAGAACACAGACTGTAGAGGGTAGATCAGTCATCTATGCCAATGTCCTCTGTACTACCGCCGAGAAAACTGCGGGACTGTCCACATAGCCCTGTGCCAAGCGTGTCCAGGAAAATTGTTGACCTTGGAAGGTGAACGCTAGTAGAGGCTGAGTGTCTGGATGTACAGGCACAGAGAAAAAGGCTGCACACAAATCAATGACTGTGAAATATTTGTGTGTACATGGAATAGAATTAATCACAGTCGGTACATCAGGCACAATTGGAGCTAAAGGTGTTATCAATTGATTTATTGCTCTTAAATCTTGAGTTAAACACCATGTTTTGCCATCTGCTTTAACTATGGGGTTAATTGGCGTGTTGTAAGGTGAGTGTATCGGTACAAGGACACCCTGCTGGACAAAATTCTCAATCAATGGCTTTATGCCCAGTTCCTTATCTTTAGACAAAGGATATTGCTTAATATAGACAGGTTTATTAGTTTTCAATTTTGCTTTATATGGTTCCATGTCTATAAATCCTGTGTCATCTTTATACTGTGACCATAATGCAGGGTCTACCAGAGTTTCAACCGCTGGTGGTATGTCAGACCTGGGCTTACATGTGGCTGGTTCTGCTTTGCTGTCTTCCCAATCCGGCAATGGGTTCACAGAGACCTGTAAGCTAGACAGGAAAGAGAACGTTACCAAATCATCAGTGAATTTAATGTCCATATTTAATTTGTGCATCAAATCTCGTCCTAACAAATTTAATGGAGCTCCTGGAATGATTGTGAATTTGTGAAAGAATGGAATTAATCCAGGAGCCCTTACCTCTAGAGGAGGCGTTACAGGACATTGAATGTCAGTTCCTGAAATTCCTACAGAGTTTACTATTTGATTAGAAAGAGGACCCTCATAATGTGCAGCAGTCATTGAAGTTGCTTCAGCTCCAGAATCTAGGATGAACGTCTGTGGTTGACCGTGCACTAACAATGTAACATATGGCAAATCTTTATTGTTATTAGTAAATGTGAGGGTCATCATAGATACATTGGAACTGACTTCACTCTGTAGGCATCCCTATTGTGGTCCTTGAGGCTTGTGCCAAGAAGTAGGATAAGGGGAGTTAATGCTTTCTCTGTCTCTCTGCTGAGAGTGATCTATTCTTGGCTTCCACTGAACTGAATCTCCCTGAGGACGATTCTGACTTCTCCCTTTTCTGCAATTTCTTTGGACATGACCTTCCTTTCCACAGAGATAACAGACTATTCTTGATCTTTTTGGAACACTCGATCTGTGCTTTAGTTCTGCTTTTAGGTAATGTTCACCTCGCTGTGGCTTTTGCCCAGTGAACATGGCAGTTTCAGTTTTGACCACAAACCCTCCAGAAATATCTAGTTCCCTGACTCGCTTCCCTAATGCTTCTATGGTCATTTCTAACAAGTTAGTTGTTGTGATTCTAATCAGTTGTGCTTGTTTTCCATGCATATTATTCAGAAATGTGTTGATGAATAACGCCTTTAAGTTATCATCAAGTGGGAGTTTAGATTCCTCCACCCATGCTTTCTTAAATCTCAGATATAAATCTGAAGCAGTTTCTTTAGACTTCTGCTTTGTGTTTGCAGCAAGTGATAAATCTTGTTTATTGCCTAGACGCTTCTCTAGGAATGCTCTCAACTCCTTAAAGAAAGAAGTATGATTTTCCTGTTTTTCCCAGAAAAATACATGTGGTTCTTTTGATGTAGCTAAACCTGATATATGATCATTTTCATATGCCAGCGTTTTACATCCACTAATCAGCATTTCCTCAGTGACATCTCCTTCCATTGTCCTTGCCAGAACTGCTCTGTAATCTGCACCTGTAAAATGAGCATAATTTGTGTGTGATTGCAGAATAGTTACAAATTTACTAGGATTCTGTGGAGAAGGCAAACTTTTACAGATTGCTTCCATGTCTGTCATTTTTACTGGTTTCACCCCTATCGCATTTCCCGATCTCATCCACACCATTGCACTCTGTGTTTTGGGAGTTTCCTTTGTCTCTACCTTTGTCTCTTTGAAAGTACCTGACTTTTCAGTAACATGACTGTTGTGCGGTGGCGCTGTGGGTAGGCGAGGAGTGCAGTAGGGCGGTGGCTTGTCTTGTGGAAAGCTGTTTAGCTGAGCCACAAAGGCAAGTACCTTTTTCTTTTCTGGTCCTTAAGCCCAGACCTTTCTCAGATCCTTCCATACATTATAACTTTTAGTCATATATTTATAATCCCAAGTGGGGTCGCCCCACCCCTCAAAAAATGAGACTTTTAGCCAATTCCATACCCTCATCTGTGAATGAACCCTCTCTCGGATACGGAGTTCCAATTTGTGGTTTCATGCACTCTGACCATCCTGCCATATTACTTACAAAAGGTTCCGCATAAAACCCTTGATTATTTCTGAACATAAAATCAACTGGTGTCTCTCCTGGTAATGGTCTTGACTTTGAACCCCCCATCTTCCAATTAATAGCAGCGCAAATTATAGTGTTTAGGCAGTGATAAGCAAGCAAATTTGCAATTCAAAATTCTTCTATACTCTTTTGCCCAACCTTAACTGTAATTCCATGTATCGTATTGTGACCTTGGGTGATTTTTTTAGGTTTTGACTTACACAAAGCTTCACCCTGATCATCACTAGATCACCTTCTTTTGTTTGGGTGTATCCTAGTTTTGGGCTCTCGCCAAACCAAGTTCGGGTCGCCCCTAAAACACCTTTTCTTTTGGGTCACAATATTTCAACATGTAATAACAATTGTTAATTGATTTCCACAATATAGATTTTGATTAAATTTCAATCCCCAAATTAAATAAATTTCCGCGATGGTTAAAATACAACAAAAGTTTAGAATTCGCAGTACGCAATACGCAACCGTGATCAAAAGTACAGTGTGGCCAGTACTGCACATCCAATCACTCTACGCTAATAGTCAATTGACTACTGTTGCCAGCCGTAGTGTAACAACAATGGAAAGCTTAATTCCACTAGCAATTAGTGATTACAACTCCTTCCCGTGTCTTCACGGGGAACGCGGGATAATTTTTACATTAATCCCCTACTAGGATCCTACAGAGGGTAAGCGCTATATTTCTTTCAAGAAATATACGAAAACACTTACCCCCTTTTTATGTAGGTCCACCTGATTCACCGGTGCGTCTTTTTCTCTTGATCTCTCGATCTCGGGATGTTTCACTCCCTGGTTCTTAGGAGATTCCCCCATATCCCGGAATAATAAATATTATTTTGGTTCAGGTTGGGTTATCTGAGCAGAGAAGAGCAGGTACCCGGGAACAAAGAATGAGTCACACAAGTGGTGTAGTTCATTCTAAGCTCAGCTTTATTGTACAAGGGGTGTTACTTTTATAGGGAAATGAAACAATGTAATGTCTGGCAGATATTTAGATGATCAAGCATAACACACTGCATTGAGCAACACCATGAATATAGAGTAAGGTTCAAAGGAATACATCATACTCTTATCGGTAGTTCACGTTGACCAAAACACACAAGAATTTTGGAAATCACAGACATTCGCATTCGGATGAGATTAGATTTCTCTGAGGCCCGCCGAGTTTGATGAAAAACAGTAGGTACTTTGCTCTGGAATTTTTACAGAGGTTGTGTGAGAAAAAGACAGACATGGCAGATTCGGATGGGATTAAAATCTCAAATTATGTCTGTGAAACAGAAATTTCTCTAACATCCCCCTGTGAAACTAGTCCCATCCGAATAGGGCTCTTGCTGCAGCCAGGAATTGAACTGCTGGTTTCGTCTGGTCAGAGGAAAACCACCCCCCCAACTGAGCCTGGTTTCTCCCAAGGTTTTGTCTCCATTCTGTCAACGATGGAGTTTTGGTTCCTTTGTGCTGTCCCTCTGGCTATTATTATTATTATTATTATTATTTTAAACTGAACTTAGATTATGTCATCACTGAATTCAATGATGAACTGCCTTTAACTGTCAATTTGCTTTATTGACACACTGTTTTCCTAATTAATGTTTTTCAGTTGCTTTGACGTAATCCTTTGGGTATAAAGTGATATAAATAAAGTTGACTTGACTTGTTAGCATGTTTCTAGCATGATTAGCATGTCACTAGCATGTTACTAACATGATTAGCAGGTGACTAGTATATTGCTAGCATGATTAGCAAGTAACTGACATGTTGATAACATGATTAGCAGGTGACTTGCATGTTCCTAGCATGTCTACCAAGTGTGATGTTAGTCTAAAACCAGCTGAAACCAGTTGATTCAATAAAAACCAGCTTAGACCAGTGTGACAGTGGCCAAACCCACTTTAAAACCAATTTAATAGCCTGTTTCTAGCCTGATTAGCAAGTTACTAGCATGTTATTGGCATGTTTGTATGCTGAGCCAGCTAAAACCAGTTGATTCAGTAAAATAAACCGCTAAGACCACCGTGAAAGTGGCCAAAACCACTTAAAAACCACCAGCTTGGGAGACCAGCCAAAGCAACTGATCATCTTAGGTTTGTTTTAGATGTATTAACAGTAGAGAGTTTTAAGCTTTGCTATGGCAGTAGACAGCTAAAATACTTCATAAGTATTATTGTATAAAGTTTGCACCCACTCAATTAAAGGCTATAGGATTTTAGGTGGGTTTGATAGCCTGGTTTATGAAAACCGTAAGCCGGATCAGTTAGAAAAGAACCCGAGCAACCCGAGTCAGATGAGTCGGAAGGTCTGTGGTTGTAGCTTGAAGGCTCTAGGAGGAGATACATTTTAAAATTTAGACTCAGAAGAAGAAGAAGTTAAAGTTTAAACAGGATTTCAGTAAGTTGGCTTTCTCAAGCCAGTGTGGCTTCGCATGAGCCAAGGAATCAGAGGAAAAAAGAAATTTCATTTTGTGGTTTACGGTTCAAACGTTATTAGCATAATATTTTTGAAAGTTTAGACAAGTGTTGGTGCTAAAGATTTTAAGAGACTCCAAATTTGCTATGGCAACTCTTCTCACTATCCTCTATCAGTGTGCCAAATTTCACAACCTTCCCGGAAGCGGTTCTATGGGCTGCCATAGACTTGCGGCAGAAGAAAAAAATCTAGAAAAATAAACCCCTACAAATAAGAATGGGAACGAAAACAATAGGTGCCTCGCACCTTCGCTGCTTGGTGCCTGAATATAGCTGCAAGCAGCAAATATGGGGCCAAGCACTCCACCGACAAATTGAGGAGCTAAGCGTGGCATGGAGGATCACACCAAATGCAACAATGAGCAATTACAGCAATTTTAGGATGATTGTAACTGAAATGGCTGACAAATCATAAATACAACCACTAGCAATATGATATATAAATAATTTTGGTATGTTTTGTAAGAGATGACAATGGCACATACAAAGTTTGGTGTCAATATGCCAAAGCATTGCAGAGATACAGGCTGAAGAGTCATTTGGCATGGCACTTCAAATTCATCATGGTGGTATGTGAAAACAGTTTTGTCTATTGATACAAAATCTATAACATTTTGTCATTTTAGCTTTTTTTTGTCATTTGTTCTTTGAGAGGTGACAATAGCACACACAAAGTTTGGTGTCAAAAGTAGGTTTTCAACATAAATCAAAATGACCGACAGGAAGTTCCGCTTACTCTGGCACATTTGGCCAAATTTGTTCACGTGTCATTCGAGAACAGTTAGACGAATCAACTTGAATTCTTTTTTAACTTTTTGCCTATATTGTCTGAAGATGATCTGAGCCAATTTTCGTGAAAATTGTCTGAAAAAGTAGGTTTTTCAAAAAGTTTAAAATAGCGGAAAAACTAAAGCTTGTGATTTCTGAATTTTGAGGTTCATTCGACTTGGCATGAGCCAAGGATTCAGAGGAAAAAGGATTTTCATTTTCTGGCTTACGGTTAAAAAGCTATTAGCATAAAAATATAGAAATTTTGGACAAGTGGTGGCGTTAGAGAGTTGGAGTTAGAGATTTCAAATTTGCTATTGTTAATGTTGGGACTGTCCTCTATCAGAATGCCAAACCATTACAACTTTCCCACAATCGGTTCTATGGGCTGCCATAGACTTGTCCATCAAAGGCACTAGAGAGTTAGAGATAGAGATTTCAAGTTTGCTATGGTTAATGGTGAGACTGTCTTCTACCAGTGTCCCAAATCTCACAACTTCTCCCCAAGCAGATCTATGGGTTGCCATAGACTTGCGTATATATATATAAGTATGGAATAATTAAATAAAAGTAAACAATACAAATAAGAATAAAATATATAAAAGATGTATACTGTAGAATTAAATATAGAATGGAAAATAATGTGCATGAAAGTACACTGTATTCTTAAATATTAAGATACCCAGGGATGTACAAGAGGCAATGTGCATATGTGCATTACACTGTAGTCTTAAATATTAAGATACACCAGGAATTTACAAGAGGCAAATGTGCAAACAGGCAAATGTGCACTGACATTATATCAATGTGAGGTAGAGAATGATGCATATTTTACAGATAAAGTGAATATTAAGTGGATACTAGTAGATGTTAAGAAGCTGGTTTTGATTTTAGGAGCCTGATGGCCTGGGAGAAGAAACTCCTCTTGAGTCTCTTGGTTTTTGCTATCAGGCTACGGAAGCGCTTACCAGATGGCAGCAAAGTGGAAAGATGGTTACTGGGGTTGATGGAGTCCTTGATGATTTTAACTGCTCTGTTTTTTGCAGCGTTTGAGGTAGATGTCCTGCAGAGAGGGGAAGAGCAGACCCAGAGATGCGCTCAGCTAAGCGCACAACTCTCTGCTGGGCTTTGCAGTCTTGACTGGAGCTGTTCTCATACCACACTGAGATACAATAAGTCAATACACTTTCTATGGCCCCTGAATAGAATGTTTTCAGGATTGCTGGTGAGACCCTGAATTTCCCCAGCTGTCGCAGATGTTACAGTCTTTGCTTGGCTTTATTAACCAGAGTTGTAATGTGTGTAGTCCAAGTCAAGTCCTCTGAGATGTTTACAACAAGGTACTTGAAGCTGCTCACGCTCTCCAAAGGGGTCCCGCTGATCATAAGAGGAGTGTAAGGCTGCTGCTGTCTCTTCCTGAAGTCCACAATCAGCTCTTAGTTTTGCTCACATTCAGAGAAACAGTTGTCCTGGCACCATGATATTAGTTTCTCTACCTCATCTAAGTATGCTGTCTCATTATTGTTCAGTATCATCAGCAAATGTTATTATAGATGTGGAGCTGTGTGAAGACACGTTCAGGGTGATGGAGTTGGATGTGTACTGGCCTACTTTCACCACTTGAAATCTGCTGGTGAGGAAATCAAGAATCCATTTGCAGAGTGGATAATTCAGGCCAAGGTCCATGAGTTTGGAAGCTAGTTTTATGGGAACTATAGTATTAAAAGCTGAGCTATAGTTGATAAATAGCAGCCTTACATAGTTCCTGTTATTGTTGTCAATGTGCGAGAGAGAAGAGTGCAGGATGTGAGAGATGGCATCATCAGTGGATTTGTTTGGGCGAGAGGCAAACTGAAGAGGGTCCAAAGTATCCGGGATGGAGGAGCAGATGTAGTTTTTAACCAGTCCCTCAAAGTCCTTCATAACTATTGATGTGAAGGCAACTGGACGATAGTCATTCAGACAAGAAGGTTTATTGTCCTTTGACACAGGAATGATGACAGATTTTTTGAAGGAGGTGGGGAACCACTGATGTAGCAAGGGACTCATTAAAAATAGATGTAAACAAACCAGCAAGCTGAGCAGGACCTCAGAACATGGCCAGAAATCCATTGACATTCACTCGCTTTAGGGCCCTCTGATCCTCGTTCTCTGACATGGTGATCACTTGATTATCGCTGCTCTGACTGCTGCTACTTGCAGTGTATTCGGTCCTCTGGTTGGACAGGATACATGTTGGTAAAAATTAGGCATAACTTGCCTGAGGTTGGCTTTGTTATAGTCTCCAGCAATGATAATAGTAGCGTCAGGATGTTTGTTGATGTTGCTGCTGAGTGCATCTAGAAGCTCAGACAAAGCCAAGCCGGTGTCTGCTTGTGGTGGGATGTAAACAGCAGTGATGATGATCGATGAAAACTCCTGGGGCACATAGAATGGGCGTCAAATGTTGGATAAATGTTCCAGATGGGGCGAGCAGGAGTGCAAATAAGTGGAGATATTCCTGGGGTCACACCATTTCTTGTTATCTTGTTATGAAAATGCTCGGCAGAGGAGGTCTGTGAGCTCTTTTTCTGTTACGGAGCCCAGCGCGTTTCCCGCAGTGTTTCTTGATCTGTCGCCTCGTGATTATTCAGGTGGCCTTTGTTCATCTCAGGGTTCTGGAGAATCTCAGATGGCTACGATGGATTGAAGGATAAAGTGTCCTGAAACAGGTTAGTGAAGCGGTGTCCAATGTCCAAAAGTGTTCCTTTGTCATAAATGATCAGTGCATAGGTTATGTGTGTAAAAAGAGAAAGCAAAAGGCGGCGCCATCTTGGTATCCAGGTATTTATTTAATACAGTGGCTAAATTAACAGAAGAAAAAGAATCAACAAGTGTTGGCATTTCCCAACATAACAGCAGTAATGACTTCGATACTATTAGAGATAAAATTGTAACCATAGAGCCATCAGCTACAGTATCGCATCAGACTATAGACTATAGTATCGCACTATAAATCCTCTGAGGAACAGTTCCACTCATTCTCTACTATAGGAGAGGAAGAATTTTATAAACTTGTTAAATCATCTAAAACAAAAACATGTATGTTATGACCCTATTCCATCAGACACACTCTTGCAGTTTAAATCTAGATTAAAGACCCATCTCTTTAACATGGCTTACACACAACTCCCTAATATGCTTCTAATATCCAAATCCAAAGGATTTTTAGGCTGCATTAATTAGGTAAACCGGAACTGGGAACACTTTCCATAACACCCAATGCTACATCATCAATTGGTCTCCGCTGTCTTTCAGGGATATAGAGGTCCTTTCTAGGTGCTGATCCACCATCTGGTCTGGATACGTACTGGATCCGAGTGACTGCACTGACCCTCTGATCTGGATACAGACTGGATCTGGTGGCTACGGTGACCTCAGAATAAGAGAGAAACAGACTAATATTAGCGTAGATGTCATTCTTCTAATGATGTAGCAAGTACATCGGGTGTTATGGGAAGTGTTCCCGGTTTCGGTTTACCTAATCAATGCAGCATAAAATTCCTTTAACGTATTTGGATATTAAAAGCATATTAGTATGTTATGTGTAAACCAGGTTAAAGAGATGGGTCTTTAATCTACATTTAAACTGCAAGAGTGTGTCTGCCTATGGAAGCAGAGTTTTTATGTCCTATAATTAACACCTCTGTTTTTTTTTTCAAAATTTACCAGTAAGAAATTACTCTTCATCCAGTTTTTTTACACCAACTATGCATTCCATTAGATTTTCAAATTGTTGTATTTCACCGGGCCGCGAAGAAATATAGAGCTGAGTATCATCAGCATAACAGTGAAAGCTAACACCATGTTTCCTGATGATATCCCCCAAGGGTAACATATAAAGCGTAAAGAGTAGCGGCCCTAGTACTATTCCTTGAGGTACTCCATTCTGCACTTGTGATTGATATGATACATCTTCATTCACTGCCACAAACTGATGGCGGTCATATAAGTACGATTTAAACCATGTTAATGCACTTCCATTAATGCCAACAAAGTGTTCAAGTCTATGCAAAAGAATGTTGTGGTCAATTGTGTCAAACGCAGCACTAAGATCCAATAAACTAATAGAAAGTTACACCCACGATCAGATGATAAGAGCAGATCATTTGTAACCCTAAGGAGAGCAGTCTCAGTACTATGATACTGTCTAAATCCTGACTGGAAATCCTCACATATACCATTTTTCTCTAAGAAGGAATATAATTGTGAGGATACTAGATATATTTCTAGTATCTTGGACAGAAAAGGGAGATTCGACATTGGTCTATGATTAACTAGTTCTTTGGGGTCAAGTTGTGGTTTTTTGATGAGAGGCTTAATAACAGCCAGCAAGGTTTTGGGGACATATCCTAATGACAATGAGGAATTAATAATAGTCAGAAGAGGATCTTTGACTTCTGGAAGCACCTCTTTGAGGAGTTTAGATGGTATGGGGTCTAACATACATGTTGTTGGTTTAGATTATTTAACAAGTTTATACAATTCTTCCTCTCCTATAGTAGAGAATGAGTGGAACTATTCCTCAGGGGGTCTATAGTGCACTGTCTGATGTGATACTGTAGCTGACGGCTGAATGGTTGCAATTTTATCTCTAATAGTATTGATTTTAGAAGTACAGTAGTTCATAAAGTAATTACTGCTGTGATGTTGGGAAATGTCAACACTTGTTGAGGCTTTATTTTTTTATAATTTAGCCACTGTATTGAATAAATACACAGGGTTATGTTTGTTTTCTTCTAAAAGAGAAGAAAAGTAATCGGATCTAGCAGTTTTTAATGCTTTTCGGTAGGATTGGTTACTTTCCCGCAAAGCAATACGAAATACCTCTAGTTTAGCTTTCCTCCAGCTGCGCTCCATTTTTCAGGCTGCTATCTTTAGGGTGCGAGTATGCTCATTATACCATGGTGTCAAGCTGTTTTCCTTAACCTTCCTTAAGGGTAAAGGAGCAACTGTATTTAAAGTGCTAGAAAATAGAGAGTCCATAGTTTCTGTTACATCATCAGGTTGTTCTGAGGTTTTGGATATGCTAAGGAATTTGGATACATCAGGGAGATAACTTAAAAAGCAGTCTTTTGTGGTAGAAGTGATGGTTCTTCCATACTTGTAACAAGAATCTCGTCACCACGGTAAGCAGGGAGGGGACCAGAGCATATTACAGTGTCTGACATCATGCTTGCAAGTACACACACCTCTTTAATGTTATTTTTCATTGATCTCCGACTGGCGAAGTCAAAACATCATTAGCGCCGGCATGAATAACAATCTTACTGTATTTACGTTTAGCATTAGCCAGCACTTTTAAATTTGCCAAGATGTCAGGTGCTCTGGCTCCCAGTAAACATTTGACTATGGTGGCTGGTGTCTCTATATTCAAGTTCCGTACAATAGAATCACCAATAACTAGAGCACTTTCATCAGGTTTCTCAGTGGGTGCATGGGGAGAACATGTTTAATGTTTTGATCGGAAAAGAAGAGCGGTGTTTTGACCCACGAATATGCTGCCTCACTGTCACCCAGTTGCCCTGCTACAGGGGCTCTGTTGCCAGAACTGAACAATGTACAGGAATCCCTGAGCTAGACGCATCCAAAGCTGTATCTAGAGCCCTAGCATTCTTACTGTTCTCAATTAAAGTTTGGATACATGTCTCTAATTCTGAAATCTTCTCTGTCATCCTAACTATTTCTCTGCATTTATCACATGTGAATCCCTCATCACCGACAGAGATAGATAAACTGTACATGTGGCAAGAGGTGCAAATAACAATAGCAGGAGAAGCCATTACTCACCGTGCTTGATTAAATATTCTTACCACAGTTTTTTTATGAACTTGTGAAAAACACAGAGTTCTGTGTCCAAGCACATTAATAGAGAGGCGAAGGGAAGGAAAATATTTGGAAGAAAAATGTGTACAAACAATAGGGATAACTGCACCCTTGAGAGGATTGTGAAATAAAACCCATTCAATAATATGAGGAAGATTCACAAAGCATGGATTGCAGCTGGAGTCAGAGCTTCAAGAACCACTATGTACAGACATATGCAAGACATGGGTTTCAGCTGTCGCATTCCTTGTGTCAAGCCACTCTTGAACAACAGACAGTGTCAGAAGCGTCTAAAGACAAAAAGGACTGGACTGCTCATGAGTGGTCCAAAGTCATGTTCTCTGATTAAAGTCAATTTTGCATTTCCTTTGGAAATCAGGGTCCCAGAGTCTGGAAGAAGAGAGGAGAGGCACACAATCCACGTTGCTTGAGGTCCAATGCAAAGTTTCCACAGTCAGTGATGGTTTGGGGTGCCATGTCATCTGCTGGTTTTGGTCCACTGTGTTTTCTGAGGTCCAAGATCAACACAGCCATATACCAGGAAGTTTTAGAGCACTGCATGCTTCCTGCTGCTGAACAACAGCAGGACGGTTTTGGGGAAAAGTCAGTGACGGGACCACGCCATTGAAGCGGGGAGGTCTGCGTTTGAATTGGAGAGAATATCCGTCGTGAATTATTCCCAGTATCCACGGTGAAACGCCCGGGATAGCCCTCTTACCGTCCATGAGATGACACTGCGGACGCGTTACGTCTACAGCCACTGATGGCTTATTTTAATTAGGGCCCCGCCCTCGCGAGGCTGGAAGCACTGGCGGGAGGGCGGGCGCGTCGCGAAATGGTGTGACACTCTTGCGCCATCATGAGGCCATTATAATCATGGACTGTGGCTCTGCGCTGTTTGAGACAGGGTGAGTGACACAACGTTGGGTGCAAGAATTTGTATATATGCTTCTTTAGTACAATTTTTACTCACAAAAACATCATTTAAACACATATAGCAATCGTCACCCATAGTGATGTGGGGGACATGATGCATGTGTCTTTGTGGTGTTGGCACTCTCGCTCCTTCGCGAGGCCATTATAATAATAGGTTGTGGCTCTGCACTGTTCTGAGACAGGGCGAGTGACACAGAGATGAGTGTAAGAGGAAGTAAAGCTCTTTAGTTGATTGTAACATGCTTTTATTGTGGAACTCACACAAACAGCATTCAAACAGACATAGCAATCGTCGCCCGAAGAAACATGGGGGACATGATGCATCTGAACATTGAGGGTGACACAGTGTTCATGTGGTGTTGGCACTCTCGCGAGGCCAGTATAATCATGGGTTGTGGCTCTGCACTGTTCTGAGACAGGGCGAGAGACACAGAGATGAGTGTAAGAGGAAGTAAAGCTCTTTAGTTGATTGTAACATGCTTTTATTGTGGAACTCGCACAAACAGCATTCAAACAGACATAGCAATCGTCGCCCGAAGAAAATACATTTTAGTCTAAAAATAGCAAAAACTACGATTTTATTCAGCATTGTCTTCTCTTGTGTCTGTTGTGAGAGAGTTCAAAACAAAGCAGTTTGTCATATCCGGTTCGCGAACGAATCATTCAGTATAACCGGATCATTTTTAACCAGTTCACCAATTCGAACGGAATAATTTTAAACGGTTTGCGTCCCAAATTCTGAGATACTGAATTTGGGATTTTCCTTAGTTGTCAGTTATAATCAAAATGAAAAGAAATAAACATTTTAAATTTATCAGTCTGTCTGTAATGAATTAATATAATATAAAAGTTTCACTTTTTCATTGAAATTAGAGAAATAAATCAACTTTTTGATGATATTCTAATTATACGACCAGCATCTGTATGTATTATTCAGATGGGGGACAAAGAGAAAATGATAAAATACAAGAAAGCCTGACCACATAGCTTGTTTTCATGGTTCTCAAGGGAAAGCCAAATGTGTTTGTCCTAGACTTATTTTCAATAATCATATTGCAGATAATATACTGATTCATGACTCCATTTTATCCAGTGACAACAGTTTTTTCATCTCAATCTTAAACACACGGCCATGACCATTTCTCTTTCTGTGCATACATTTACTCATAGCAAGCCTTTGATGAACATTATCTGATAATTTGAACGTGGTCATCCTATTTTTACATGTCCTCCTGAGTGCTCGTGGTGTGGCCTATGGTGGGACTCAGTGCTGCGACTATTCTACTAGTGAACCTAGGTGTCACAAAAATCATTACCAGCCTTGTTTACCCTGTGAGAGAACACAGTTGCTATAATTATTATCATTTTCATCAAAGCCGGTGAAAGCTGATGTAGTGTTAGTTTGATGCTGTAAAATTACAGGGGACACACTAAGAAGGGCCAATTAAAATTGCTCTTATTGAAGAGTAATGACTGCTGCCTCTTTTTCACTCTACAGCTTTGGGCCAAATGTTTTGAGAATTACACAAATATTAATTTCCACAAAGTCTGCTGCCTCAGTTTTTATGATGGCAATTTACATACACTCCAGAATGTTATGAACAGTGATCAGATTAATTGCAATTAATTGTCCCTCTTCGCCATGAAAATTAACTTAATCCCTAAAACATTTTTGCATTTCAGCCCTGCCAAAAAGAATTAGCTAACATCATGTCAGTGATTATCTCATTAACACAGTTGAGAGTGTTATGAGGACAAGGCTAGAGATCACTCTGTCACGCGGATTGAGTTAGAATAACACACTGGAAGCTTTAAAGTGAGGGTGGCGCTTCAGCTGCAGGATCAGGGCACCACCAGTGCAGAGCTTATCAGGAATGGCAGCAGGCAGGTGTAAGTGCATCTGCACGCACAGTGAGGCAAAGACTTTTGGAGGATGGCCTGGTGTCAAGAAAGGCATCAAAGAACCCACTTCTCTCTTGTTGTTCTTCTTCTTCCTTATTTATTTATAAAGCACAATTAAATACAACAGCAGTTGCCCAAAGTGCTATACCACAAACGTCAATATAATACCAATAATATGTATGACAAATTATACAAAAATAACATAACATACACAATTACTACAAGTTCAGAATAAAGCATGCTTTCGGTCCTAATCGAACCTTGAAATTCACAATTACCCTTTACCCTTTATACTCCATGGCAGAAATAAACTTTCATAGGTTCCACACGTCTAAGAGGGAAAAGCAAACAAACAAACTTAAAAAATATACAGTCCAGCACACATTCCAACCCGTTCTCATCTCAGGGCGTCATATAAGGCCATTTTGTCACGTCCCTAGGCATTTTTTGCCCAAGCATATAGCACCCTTTTATGTATAGATGACACACACATGGCTTTCAACCAACTTCAATGTAAAACCATCCATGCTGTTATTACACACTCAGGGCTTCGCCAGTCATCAATTCACCTCATCACTGACTACTCGTAACAGATGTTTCAAGCAACAACAACTTACGTTTGCTCTATGATTAGGATTGCCTGCATCTAACATAGGAGGTCCAATGTCTTCCATTATTTATCTTTCAAGAGGAGTCTATTTGACATTTCCAATGCCCTTATTGTCTGTGAGAGATGCTCGGCTTAACCACCTCCAATGCAACCCACCTGCGTATTACAGGACGCAGTTGGACTTTGCCAGCCAATCCTTTTTTTTTTTCATTTTCCTACCTCACGACCCCATCAGTACGAGCCCTGAGCATTTGCTCCTGCTGTTATTGCCTCAACTGTCATGCAGACTGTTCCCCTTTGTAAGTAGTCAGAGCGTTTATATCCTAAAGTTTATATTGAGTCCACTATATTCTTTATTAGTGTCGTCTCTTCTCGTTCTAAAAGTACATGATATCTGTGAACACCTCACAGTCTGCCTTTATTTCCATGTGGATTTTAATTGAACATGTCTGTCTAAAAGCTAGTCTGGAAATGCTGTTTAACTTGTCATGTAATGCATCAGATCTTTAGTTAATTTGGCCAAATTAGATCATTTAAGGCTGTTCACACCCAGAATCGTAGCTACAATAAATATTTTAGCATCCACACCACCAGATGATAAAGTTATGTTTATTATTATACAAGCAGCAGTGATGTTGTGGTCTGTCACTTTAAATGCTGAAGCTTGTAAAACGCAGGTGTATTCTGATTGACTGTTTTTATTGTTCATCAACTGGAAAATATAATCCAATGATGTTATTCCTCTGTGTCAATAAATTTTAAATTAAAATGAAAACTGCTACCAGTGATGTTGTTCCTTTGTGTCATTAAATGTTAAATAGTTGCAGTATGGACTCATCCTTGGTGTGAAGAGGTCATTAAACTGCTTACAATAATCCTGCTAGCATGTTATCGTGTAGAAAATAATTGAGAATAATATAGCTTGAAGATACAGATTTCTTACCTCTCATTTTGTTAAACTTAAACACAATTCTGCCTGTTTCTCTTCATCTTACTCCCTACACTCACTCACTCACACATCCTCTCTTAATCTGTTGTAAGGTAGAAACAGAGCAGATGGTTGCATGATGGCCTTTTTCAGTTTTGTCAACTGAACGTTTCATAGTGAGGCTCAGCAAGTTCTTGTCATGATCATCCCTCTCCAAGAAAGGTTTCTAGAAAATTGTAATCAATATTCTTTAATTCTCTAATCTGTCTTAATTCATATCTTTAACCAGAAATAGTCATTAAACATGGGGTTAATAGACATATTTTTGTTTTTCAGCTGAAAAGCAAAAACCCAAAGAACATCAGTGCTGTTGGAGATGAGGAATAAACATGTCTCTATTGTGCCCAAACAGAAAAGACTGAAAAGGTGCTCATTCCTATTGATGTGTCTGTATTCAAGCAATGCATTAGTACATCATTTGATGTTGATCTCTGTTTCAAATTAGCAATTATCATTTTTCACCAATACATCTTTTTATAGCTCCTAGAATCAATCAATCAATCAATCACCTTTATTTATATAGTGCTTTAAACAAAATACATTGCGTCAAAGCACTGAACAACATTCATTTGGAAAACAGTGTCTCAATAATGCAAAATGATAGTAAAGCAGTTCATCATTGAATTCAGTGATGTCATCTCTGTTCAGTTGAAAATAGTGTCTGTTTTTATTTGCAATCAAGTCAATGATATCGCTGTAGATGAAGTGACCCCAACTAAGCAAGCCAGAGGCGACAGCGGCAAGGAACCGAAACTCCATCGGTGACAGAATGGAGAAAAAAAACCTTGGGAGAAACCAGGCTCAGTTGGGGGGTCAGTTCTCCTCTGACCAGACGAAAACCAGTAGTTCAATTCCAGGCTGCAGCAAAGTCAGATTGTGCAGAAGAATCATCTGTTTCCTGTGGTCTTGTCCTGGTGCTCCTCTGAGACAAGGTCTTTACAGGGGATCTGTATCTGGGCTCTAGTTGTCCTGGTCTCCGCTGTCTTTCTGGGCAGTAGAGGTACTTTCTAGGTGCTGATCCACCATCTGGTCTGGATACGTACTGGATCCGGGTGACTGCAGTGACCCTCTGATCTGGACACAGACTGGATCTCGTGGCCACGGTGACCTCGGAACAAGAGAGAAACAGACAAATATTAGCGTAGATGCCATTCTTCTAATGATGTAGAAAGTACGGTGTTATGTGAAGTGTTTCCGGTTCCGGTTTACCTAATTAATGCAGCCTAAAAAATCCTTTAACGGATTTGGATATTAAAAGCATATTAGTATGTTATGTGTATGCCAGGTTAAAGAGATGGGTCTTTAATCTAGATTTAAACTGCAAGAGTGTGTCTGCCTCCCGAACAATGTTAGGTAGGTTATTCCAGAGTTTAGGCGCCAAATAGGAAAAGGATCTGCCGCCCGCAGTTGATTTTGATATTCTAGGTATTATCAAATTGCCTGAGTTTTGAGAACGTAGCGGACGTAGAGGAGTATAATGTAAAAGGAGCTCATTCAAATACTGAGGTGCTAAACCATTCAGGGCTTTATAAGTAATAAGCAATATTTTAAAATCTATACGATGTTTGATAGGGAGCCAGTGCAGTGTGGACAGGACCGGGCTAATATGGTCATACTTCCTGGTTCTAGTAAGAACTCTTGCTGCTGCATTTTGGACTAGCTGTAGTTTGTTTACCAAGCGTGCAGAACAACCACCCAATAAAGCATTACAATAGTCTAACCTTGAAGTCATAAATGCATGGATTAACATTTCTGCATTTGACATTGAGAGCATAGGCCGTAATTTAGATATATTTTTGAGATGGAAAAATGCAGTTTTACAAATGCTAGAAACGTGGCTTTCTAAGGAAAGATTGCGATCAAGTAGCACACCTAGGTTCCTAACTGATGACGAAGAATTGACAGAGCAACCATCAAGTCTTAGACAGTGTTCTAGGTTATTACAAGCAGAGTTTTTAGGCCCTATGATTAACACCTCTGTTTTTTCTGAATTTAGCAGTAAGAAATTACTCGTCATCCAATTTTTTATATCGACTATGCATTCCATTAGTTAAATATAGAGCTGCGTATCATCAGCATAACAGTGAAAGCTAACACCATGTTTCCTGATGATATCTCCCAAGGGTAACATATAAAGCGTGAAGAGTAGCGGCCCTAGTACTGAGCCTTGAGGTACTCCATACTGCACTTGTGATCGATATGATACATCTTCATTCACTGCTACGAACTGATGGCGGTCATAAAAGTATGATTTCAACCATGCTAATGCACTTCCACTGATGCCAACAAAGTGTTCAAGTCTATGCAAAAGAATGTTGTGGTCAATTGTGTCAAACGCAGCACTAAGATCCAATAAAACTAATAGAGAGATACACCCACAATCAGATGATAAGAGCAGATCATTTGTAACTCTAAGGAGAGCAGTCTCAGTACTATGATACGGTCTAAATCCTGACTGGAAATCCTCACATATACCATTATTCTCTAAGAAGGAATATAATTGTGAGGATACCACCTTTTCTAGTATCTTGGACAGAAAAGGGAGATTCGAGATTGGTCTATAATTAACAAGTTCTCTGGGGTCAAGTTGTGGCTTTTTTATGAGAGGCTTAATAACAGCCAGTTTGAAGGTTTTGGGGACATATCCTAATGACAATGAGGAATTAATAATAGTCAGAAGAGGACCTATGACTTCTGGAAGCACCTCTTTTAAGAGCTTAGATGGTATAGGGTCTAACATACATGTTGTTGGTTTAGATGATTTAACAAGTTTATACAATTCTTCCTCTCCTATAGTAGAGAATGAGTGGAACTGTTCCTCAGGGGGTCTATAGTGCACTGTCTGATGTGATGCGGTAGCTGACGGCTGAATGGTTGCAATTTTATCTCTAATAGTATCGATTTTAGAAGTAAAGTAGTTCATAAAGTCATTACTGTTGTGGTGTTGGGAAATGTCAACACTTGTTGAGGCTTTATTTTTCGTTAATTTAGCCACTGTATTGAATAAATACCTGGGGTTATGTTTGTTTTCTTCTAAAAGAGAAGAAAAGTAATCAGATCTAGCAGTTTTTAATGCTTTTCTATAGGATATGCTACTTTCCCGCCAAGCAATACGAAATACCTCTAGTTTTGTTTTCCTCCAGCTGCGCTCCATTTGGATACATGGATATTAAAATCACCAACTATTAAGACTTTATCTGCAGCCAGAACTAACTCGGATGTAAAATCACCAAACTCTTTAATAAAGTCTGTATGGTGCCCTGGTGGCCTGTATACAGTAGCCAGTACAAACATAACAGAATCAGAATCAGAATCAGAATGAGCTTTATTGCCAGGTATGTTTACACATACGAGGAATTTGTTTTCGTGACAGAAGCTCCGCAGTACAACAGAATGACAGCGACAGAACATAAAACACATAATAAAAGAATAAAAAATACAAATAAGTAGATAGTGAATGACAATATACAAATGACAATTGTAGGCAGGTATATTACAAAATGAAGTTATGTATGTACATATATATTGTGTGCAAAATTTAAGTGTATACTAAGTATGTGTGTTAGATAAATAAAGTGTGTGTGTATATAAATATAAAGTGTAGTGTGTTCGCCGTTATTATAAGCTGTTCATAAGATGGATTGCCTGATGGAAGAAACTGGTCCTGTGTCTGGTCGTTCTAGTGCTCAGTGCTCTGTAGCGTCGACCAGATGGCAACAGTTCAAAGAGGGAGTGTGCAGGATGTGAGGGGTCCAGAGTGATTTTGACAGCCCTTTTTCTCACTCTGGATAAGTACAGTTCTTGAATAGAAGGGAGAGTTGAACCGATGATTCGCTCAGCAGTCCGGACTACTCTCTGTAGTCTTCTGAGGTCAGATTTAGAAGCTGAGCTGAACCAGACAGTTACTGAAGTGCAGAGGATGGATTCAATGATGGTGGAGTAGAACTGTTTCAGCAGCTCCTGTGGCAGGTTAAACTTCCTCAGCTGGCGAAGGAAGTACAACCTCTGCTGGGCCTTTTTCACAATGGAGTCAATGTGAATGTCCCACTTCAGGTCCTGAGAGATGGTGGTTCCCAGGAACCTGAATGACTCCACTGCAGTCACAGTGCTGTTCATGATGGTGAGTGGGGGGAGTGCAGGGGGGTCTCTCCTGAAGTCCACGATCATCTCCACTGTTTTGAGCGTGTTAAGCTCCAGGTTGTTGAGACTGCACCAGACAGCCAGCTCTTTTACCTCCTGTCTGTAAGCAGACTCGTCACCGTCCTGAATGAGGCCGATGAGTGTGGTGTCGTCTGCAAACTTCAGGAGCTTGACAGAGGGGTCCTTAGATGTGCAATCGTTGGTGTACAGGGAGAATAGCAGTGGGGAGAGAACGCAGCCCTGGGGAGCTCCGGTGCTGATTGTACGGGTGCTGGATGTGTATTTTCCCAGCCTCACTAGCTGCTGCCTGTCTGTCAGGAAGCTGTTGATCCACTGACAGACTGAGGTGGGCACGGAGAGCTGATTTAGTTTGGGCAGGAGGAGGTTTGGGATGATTGTGTTGAAGGCCGAGCTGAAGTCCACAAACAGGATCCTCACATAAGTCCCCGGTCTGTCTAGGTGTTGCAGAACATAATGCAGTCCAATGTTTACTGCATCGTCCACAGACCTGTTTGAAGCATGAAGGGACTTCGCACAGCTCCAGCGATCTGTTGAAGATCTGTGTGAAGATCTGTGTGAAGATGGGGGCCAGCTGGTCAGCACAGGATTTCAGACAGGCTGGTGTAACACAATCTGGGCCTGGTGCTTTTTTCCTTTTCTGCTTCCGGAAGACCTGGCGCACCGCATCCTCGCTGATCTGAATTGCAGGTGCCCCACCTGAGAGGGGGGATGCAGGATGTGTGAATGGTGAGAGTGATTGATTGGAGAGGTGTTCAGGATGGGTTGCAGGAGCTGTTAATGGTGTGAACGGTAGTTTGGAGAGGCATTCAGGGCTGGTTGCAGGAGTTGTGAAGGGTGTGAATGGTTTTGTGGGGAGGCGTTCAGGGCAGGTGATGGGTGTTCTTTCAAACCTGCAGTAAAACTCGTTCAGATCGTCTGCCAGTCGTTGATTCTCTACAGTGCTGGGGGGTGGTGTCTTGTAATTGGTGATGTTCTTTAGACTTTTCCACACTGATGCGGAGTCGTTGGAAGTGAACTGAGTCCTTATTTTTTCAGAATAATTCCTCTTTGCCACTTTGATCTCCATTTTCCAATGTGTATTTAGCCTGTTTATACAAGACATTGTCCCCCTTCACGTAAGCATCTTCTTTGGCCTGACGGAGCTGTCTGAGTTTTGCAGTGAACCACGGTTTGTCATTATTGTAAATTAGTTGAGTCTTTGTAGGAATACACATATCCTCACAGAAACTGATATATGATGTTACGGTCTCTGTGAGTTCATCCAGATCGGTGGCAGCAGCTTCAAAAACACTCCAATCAGTGAGGTCAAAACAAGATTTTAAATCCTGCTCTGCTTCATTAGTCCATCTTTTTACAGTCCTTGATACAGGTTTAGCTGATTTTAGTTTCTGCCTGTAGGACGGTATTAGATGAACCAGAAGGTGATCAGAACGTCCCAAAGCTGCTCATGGAACAGAATGAAATGCATCCTTTATTGTGGTGTAACAGTGATCCAATATATTACTGTCTCTTGTGGGACATGTAACATGCTGTCTGTATTTTGGCAGTTCACGGGACAGATTGGCTTTATTAAAGTCCCCGAGAATGATTAAAACAGAGTCCGGGTGTTGTTGTTCTGTCTCTGTGATCTGATCAGCGAGTTTCTGTAAAGCTGAGCTCACATGAGCTTGCGGAGGGATGTAAACACTGACCAGAATGAACGAGTGAAACTCCCGCGGCGAATAGAACGGCTTGCAGTTAATGAAGAGTGTTTCGAGATTTGAGCAGCACGTCTTCTTTAACACAGTTACATCGGTACACCACCGTTCATTGATGTAAAAGCATGTCCCACCGCCGCGCGATTTATCATTAACATTGGTTTCTCTGGATAATGTTATATGAAGCACCATTACTTCAAACGAGTTATACTTGAAGCCTGCCCTCTGAGAAATCCTGAAAACGTTATTATAAATTGAAGCAACTCCTCCCCCTTTGCCTTTTAGACGCGGCTCGTGTTTATAACAATAATCTTGGGGGGTGGACTCATTTAAAATAATGTAATCATCAGGTTTTAGCCAAGTTTCTGTCAAACAGAGCACATCTATATTATGATCAGTTATCATATTATTTACAAAAAGTGTTTTCGTAGAAATGGATCTGATATTCAATAAGCCAATCTTTATCATTTGTTTATCCATATTGCATTTGTTTTTTATTTGTTGAACCTCAATTAAATTGTTAACCTTAACTTGGTTTGGACGTTTTTTGTATTTTCTAGTTCGGGGAACAGACACAGTCTCTATAGTGTGATATCTAGGTGAAAGAGTCTCTATGTGCTGAGAATTAACTGACCTCTGTGACGGGAGGCAGCTAGCAGACGGTCGGTTTAGCCAGTCTGTCTGCTTCCTGACCTGGGCCCCAGTTAGTCAAGTATAAACACTAAGACTATGTGCCATATTTCTAGACAGAAGAGCAGCACCACCCCAGGAGGGATGAAGACCATCTCTTTTAAACAGGTCAGGTCTGCCCCAAAAGCTCGTCCAATTGTCTATGAAACCTATGTTATTCTGTGGGCACCACTTAGACATCCAGCCATTGAGTGATGACAATCTGCTATGCATCTCGTCACCACGGTAAGCAGGCAGGGGACCAGAGCATATACAAATCATCAGTGCATCATTTCTGGAATTTGGGCAGAAATTTACTGAATATGGTGAGTACTGACACTTGCACCTGTAATCACCAAAATTATTAAAAAACTTATATATTTTTTTTTTTTTTTTTTTTTTTTTTTTTTTTTTTTTTTTAGGAGGACAAGTCAGTTATGGAGAAATGAAGAATGAGGGATGTTGTAAATGAAGACTTCAGATGCAAAAGCCTGTAAGTTCTATCTGAAATGTTCTAAGAAGAATGAACAAATCATCAGTGCATAATTTCTGGAATTTGGGCAGAAATTTACTGAATATGGTGAGTACTGACTCTTGCACCTGTAATCACCAAAATTATTAAAAAACTTATAGTTTTTTTTTTTTTTTTTTTTTTTTAGGAGGACAAGTCAGTTATGGAGAAATGAAGAATGAGGGATGTTGTAAATGAAGACTTCAGATGCAAAAGCCTGTAAGTTCTATCTGAAATGTTCTAAGAAGAATTTTAGAATTTCAGATGGAACTTAGAGGCCTTTGCATCTGAAGTCTTAATATGTACTACGAGTGTTCAATACATTACTGATTTGTTATGACTGCTTGTATTATGCTCTACTTGTGCAGTCACTGCAGCCTGTAACTGAAGACTGGATTCCCAAACAGCTGTGACAGCACAGATGTTACCCCCATAAAAGAAACTTCACAAGTGAGAGCCCATTCCTCCAACAACCTTCAACAGGAATCAATGTTAGGTCCATTACAACAATTCTAAATAATAATATTATATACTGTTAATTGATTTACAACACCCAAAATGATTTTGTCTCTCCAGGACACCTACGCAAGGTTGTTGTTGTTGTTGTTTTTTTTCTTTTGGGGAAAGCACAGAGGACCGTCAGAGACTTCAGCACAACAAGCCATGGATTGCTCTCACCACACACACACACACACACACACACACACACACACACACACACACACACCAGCAGCCTCATATGCACTGCACTCTATCAGTTACACTGACTGGACTCTGACTCACTATTATTCTGCTGCTCCCTGACATTCTGTTTGCACTAATTCATACTGTACTGCACTGCAAAGGTATATCTAGAGTATACAGTAATTGTTTATTATTGTTTTCATTTTGTGCTCTTTGTACAGTATAATATTGCACTATATATTATTTTCTACCTGTATTGAGCCCTTATGTATACTGTTATATTTTTAATACTGTATATGTGTTGCAAATATATTCAGTACTTGTCATGCTGTCATGCTGCAGAGTTTGCACAAAAGCATTTCACCACCTGTATACTTGCATTCATGGTATTGTGATAAAGTTATTTGATTTGGTCAGATGAGTTGTTCATCAGTTGTACTGTTGTGCTGGATAACAATTGCAAACCGTTATGACATTGAAGAAGATTATGATAGGGACATGGATTTGAAGAAAACCAGGAGAGCTCTGATGATGAGAAGAAAACTGGATGTGATTCTTTGGTGCTCAAAACATTTCACCATGCGTTCATCCCAGTTTCTTGATCTGATTAAAATAATATGGTTTTAATATAACCCATTTTTATTTCACTTGAATATCATTTGTCTTAATATGCTACTTTATCTGTCTTTATGCTGCATCCTAGTAAAATATTGCGTATGGTGTTGGATAATAAAGTACACTGA
This sequence comes from Carassius gibelio, assembly GCF_023724105.1. NCBI lineage: Eukaryota > Metazoa > Chordata > Actinopteri > Cypriniformes > Cyprinidae > Carassius > Carassius gibelio. The sequence continues at coordinate 525,828 of NC_068372.1, forward strand.
ATATTCAGTATTAGTGATGGTTTTGGTAAATACACTATTTAATTTTGTAAACAATACATATAATTACCATGGTTGTTTTAAGACATGAACATTTATTCATATTAATGAAATTCAGTTAGTTGAAGAGCAGACAGAAAGCTGCATTAGAAGAGACTGCATGGACTTCATGCACAACTGAAGGTGATGAATCAAGGAAAGATCAACATGAATCCTGTTCTGTATTATAATGAAGATGATTATGCACATTACTGATGTTTAGCACCTTAAGAGGACAAAGATGAGACATTCTTTACAGAGATTTATGAATTAGGTCTTTTACATTATTATTCTTTGCATTGCATGAATTGTATGGCTTTTGCACCATAAAATGCACAATATCATACATCATCTTACAAAATGACACATTGGCCTTGTGTGATAGTACAATGAAGTGTCACATATGTATCTGTTGTCTTAGTTTACTGTCAGCACTGTATTCTTGCTCTTGATCTAATGAAATAAATGGATACCTTTTCAATTGGGCACTTGTGTAGATTTTATGGTGTCTTTATTCTAGGTTAAGTATGACTTCCAGCGTACATAATGGTGTGTTTTTGAGAAGACAATCTAAAGAAATGTGACTCAACAGTTTTTTTGTCAATGATGAGAATAGATTTGTATATTTTTTCCTGCCCTTCCATCCCCAGGGGCCAGTAGAGTCCCCTGGAAGAGCAAAATAATTAACATTTCAAATGGCTGTAAATCAAAATCTGAATATTGTTTCAAAAAGAAAATGGTTAGGACAGCTACTTATGCTATGTTTACTAACACACTGTGTTGGACAGCTTTAAAACATTTTTAGAAAAGTGCTATAAAGGTGTTTATAAAAGTGCTCTTAGTGAAATACAAAATTTCAGCCTGCCTCTCATATATGTCATGGATGTTTGCACAATCAACATGCTTAGATATCCCTTTGTTTAAAAAAGATAGTATTTTTCAAAATTTCATTATTAAACATTTTACATTGCCCATAAGCCTCAGCCATTCTATAGATGGACTGTCTGTCTTAGTATGTGTCACTGAGTCCTTGTGTAGTATTCCCGCAAATTCTTAGTCTTGTTCTTGCCGGTTTGTTTTGTGTGTCTTCGTGTTTGATTGTTACTTTGGTTTTGACCCCTGCCTGGACTGGATAGCAATTTTGGATTACACCAAATAAAACATACCTGCACTTGGATCTCTCGCTGTATTTTCCTGTGTCCTGATCGTGACAGAAGGACTCCGTCACACACGAGATCCAGCGGTATGTCTTTTGATGTTTCTTCCCCAGCCACCGAGCGGGAGAGAAGAAGTCAGTTTGAGGGAACCCGCCTGGTCATGTTTCGTAGTGGAATGAGTGGTCGAGAGGAGATTCAGCATCGCTCTCCACCATGGCCCCCTTTCGACCCGGGGCTCATGTGGGACGGATCGGAGCCACCGTCTCACCATGGCGGATGGAGAAGGGAGAGGAAGCGCACGTCGGCTGAGCCAGCGCCACTGCCCATGATGGCCACTAGTCCTGCGCCACTGCACAAGATGGCCGCCAGCCCAGCACCACGAGGCAAGATGGACGCCAGCCCAGCGCCACAGCACAAGATGGCTGCCAGCACAGAGCCGCAGCACAAAGTGGTCGCCAGCCCAGCGCCACGATGCAAGATGGCTTCCAGCCCAGCGCCACTGCCCAAGATGGCCGCTGAAACATTCTTGGATTATTTCTCTATGCTCTCTAACATCCTAGAGATTCCAAAGACTGTTCACGTCACGTCTGCTGAGCCAGCGCCACAATACAAGATGGCCGCCAACACACCCTGAGCCATGGCACAAGGTGGCCGCCAGCCAGGAGCCACTGAAGAGGTTGGCAGCTACAGTTGACTTTACAGAGTCGAGTCAGGTCCTTGTTGACTTTCCAGAGTCGAGTCAGGTTCCCGTTGACCGTCCAGAGTCGAGTCAGGTTCCCGTGGACCCTGCAGAGTCGAGTCAGGTTCCCGTTGACCCTCCAGAGTCGAGTCAGGTTCCCGTGGACCCTCCAGAGTCGAGTCAGGTTCCAGTTGAACCTCCAGAGTCGAGTCAGGTTCCCGTGGACCCTCCAGAGTCGAGTCAGGTTTCTGTTGACTCCCCAGAGTCGAGCCAGGTGCTCGGGGACCCTCCAGAGTCAGGGTTAGTCACCGTTGACCTTCCAGAGTCAGGGCTAGTCACCGTTGACCTTCCAGAGTCAGGGCTAGTCACCGTTGACCCTCCAAAGTCAGGGCTAGTCACCGATGACCTTCCAGAACCAGGGCTAGTCACCATTGACCTTCCAGAGTCAGGGCTAGTCACCATTGACCTTCTTGAGTCAGGGCTAGTCACTGTCGACACTCTGGAGTCAAGCCAAGTCACCGGTAACATTCATGGACAAAGGCAAATCACCAGTGTTCTTCATGGGCAAAGTCAAGTCACAGACTACCTTCATGGGCAAAGGCAAGTCACCATTGATCTTCATGAACAAGTGCAAGTCACCAATGATCTTCACGAACAAATGCAAGTCACCAATGATCTTCACCAACAAATGCAAGTCACCAATGATCTTCACGAACAAAGGCAAGTCACCATTGATCTTCACGAACAAATGCAAGTCACTAATGATCTTCATGAAAAAATGCAAGTCACCAATGATCTTCATGAACAAATGCAAGTCAATCAATCAATCAATCAATCATCTTTATTTATATAGCGCTTTAAACAAAATACATTGCGTCAAAGCACTGAACAACATTCATTTGGAAAACAGTGTCTCAATAATGCAAAATGATAGTTAAAGGCAGTTCATCATTGAATTCAGTTATGTCATATCAGTTCAGTTTAAATAGTGTCAGTGCATTTATTTGCAATCAAGTCAATGATATCGCTGTAGATGAAGTGACCCCAACTAAGCAAGCCAGAGGCGACAGCGGCATGGAACCGAAACTCCATCGGTGACAGAATGGAGAAAAAAACCTTGGGAGAAACCAGGCTCAGTTGGGGGGCCAGTTCTCCTCTGACCAGACGAAACCAGTAGTTCAATTCCAGGCTGCAGCAAAGTCAGATTGTGCAGAAGAATCATCTGTTTCCTGTGGTCTTGTCCTGGTGGTCGTCTGAGACAAGGTCTTTACAGGGGATCTGTATCTGGGGCTCTAGTTGTCCTGGTCTCCGCTGTCTTTCAGGGATGTAGAGGTCCTTTCTAGGTGCTGATCCACCATCTGGTCTGGATACGTACTGGATCCGGGTGACTGCAGTGACCCTCTGATCTGGATAACAGACTGGATCTGGTGGCCACGATGACCTCGGAACAAGAGAGAAACAGACTAATATTAGTGTAGATGCCATTCTTCTAATGATGTAGAAAGTACATAGGGTGTTATGTGAAGTGTTTCCGATTCCGGTTTACCTAATTAATGCAGCCTAAAAATCCTTTAACGGATTTAGATATTAAAAGCATATTAGTATGTTATGTGTATGCCAGGTTAAAGAGATGGGTCTTTAATCTAGATTTAAACTGCAAGAGTGTGTCTGCCTCCCGAACAATGTTAGGTAGGTTATTCCAGAGTTTAGGCGCCAAATAGGAAAAGGATCTGCCGCCCGCAGTTGATTTTGATATTCTAGGTATTATCAAATTGCCTGAGTTTGAGAACATAGCGGACATAAAGAAGTATAATGTAAAAGGAGCTCATTCAAATACTGAGGTGCTAAACCATTCAGGGCTTTATAAGTAATAAGCAATATTTTTAAATCTATATGATGTTTGATAGGGAGCCAGTGCAGCGATGACAGGACCGGGCTAATATGGTCATACTTCCTGGTTCTAGTAAGAACTCTTTCTGCTGCATTTTGGACTAGCTGTAGTTTGTTCACTAAGCGTGCAGAACAACCACCCAATAAAGCATTACAATAATCTAACCTTGAAGTCATAAATGCATGGATTAACATTTCTGCATTTGACATTGAGAGCATAGGCCATAATTTAGATATATTTTTGAGATGGAAAAATGCAGTTTTACAAATGCTAGAAACGTGGCTTTCTAAGGAAAGATTGTGATCAAATAGCACACATCGAGCGCAGCGTCAGTTCAGTCAGGCCACGGAGGCAAGGCTGTGAACAGCTGATGCGGTCAGCTGTCAAATCGCTCCAATCACCACCTCTCTCCTATTAGACACGGGACATATATGCCACTAGTGCCACTACTGCTCGGTAAGTATGCTCAACGACTCGCAAGGCTCAAACTGCTCACGAGAGCCTTTGTTTGCTCAGGAACTATCAGACGGCAAATCTATCTCCATACGAAGCGTCAAATCAGGTTTGGCAGGATTCCCACAGAGTATCTCAGCAGATTTCAGTCGCGAACTTAAGCGAATTCGCCGTGTTTGTTTGTCAAGCAACAGACTGAATTGGTACAAGTAAGCTTGATATAGACTCTTCGCACGCGATTCATCGTCAGTGTGTACTAATACGACCGAATCACACACGAGATCTGCTCCTCGCTGGAAGAAGCCATATATTCAACAAATCAAAGCATCCACGAACAACTGGCAATTTCAACTTTAATTCATCTTTGGACGTCTTCACGAAGCTAAGCAAAGTATTTCATTTTTTACAAACTAGTGCTATTTGGCGAACATGCTTCAGACATTGTTTATTGAAAAGCTTGTTCAGTTACGTTGTGAGGCATGCTATATATTACCACACCGGTAACACAGTTAATATACCCACGAGCCTTGTTAATCTGTGGTCAAGGCTGTCGATATTAACGGCTGCTGCTTCAATGATGCTTCATCAAACTTATCTGACTACTACAACACACTGGGTTTAATCCGCGATTTGCTGTTGCTCAAACATGATCAAGTGCTTTATACTGCATGTACAGATCGTAATTTTGCTCGTATAAATGCTAAAACGTATCAGACAAAGGGCTTATGCTGTTGCCTAAATTAAAGTCTGACCATATAAAATATATATTTTTATATATATTATATAAAAAAATAAATAAAAAAAATAAAAGGCTTCCTGCTTTACAGGTGCACGCTGATTTCAGCTGTTTAAAGAGCACCCTTCGCTACTCCTATTTCCGACTGCGGGCGATCCCGCCCCACTCCACACACTAAGAAGATATTCGTTTAAGCTATCAAGATATGGGACTGCTTGCTTGTGAGGTTTATATTGTCCAAAATCATGTGCTAGTCCTGCCATGCATCGGAGGTATTTAATGCTTTTGCCTGCTCAACTGCGAGCCTCTGCTGACTGAGCGCGCACCTGATCAAAGGCTTGGCTAACTCTTTGGCTCATACGCGTCACATTCGCCATCGTACAGGGTCATAGTACGGGTGTTGGAATCCTCCAAAATGCTGAAAATTAATGCAGTATTTTCAGGGTTAATTGTATAAGCGCTTGGATTTAATAATTGCCTGGAAATGCGCATATTTGAGTTAATATTTGCTCTTATGGGTAACCATGGTTCATTTTATAAGCAGCTCCGCTCGAGTCTGCGCCTGTGGCTGTGGAGTGCTCTATTACGCAAAAATAAATAAATAAATAAATATTCCATGCTCAGTTAAACTACATTCTAAGACTGCAATGCATACAATCATATGCAGGGTTCCCCAGCATCAGGTTAAGGCATTATTGCCATTTTATAATCACACAAGGTGGTGAATGCTACAGTCGTGTCAGATCATGTCACTGGACTGACTCTCTCGAACATCGTCATCACAACAGCGGAATAATGTAAACAAGAATTAATTTGTGACTAGTCCGCGAAATGCAGTGGAATCGTCAGTCATCAATCAGGGAAATGTTGCAAGTCTGTAAATTAAATCCCGAATGGATTAACCATCTGTTATGCTACAAAAATCACATGGAAGGATCTATGAACATGATGTGTCATTCTCCCACAAACATGAATCGTTATTGGGCCAAAATCTAAGGATATCATTATTGTAAGGACATCTATACAAAACCACCTGTTGGCAATTTGATGATTTGTCTAGAACTATGGAATTGCTTATGCACCTTAAAATCCAAACGTTTTACAAGTAAGGGTGTCCGTTGGGTATCTGTGCATGTGCTTAACTAAGGTATTTATAAAGAGTATTTATGCAGCGCAAAAAAAAAAAAAAAGGGGGCTGCTGTTTTGTTAATGGAGATAAAGAAGGCAAAGTTGAATGAGAAGGAGATTTAAAAAAAAAAAATATATATATATATATATTTTAAAGGAAAAGGGGCTGCTGTTTTCTCTCGAAGGAGATCACCCCTTGCCGCGATACCTGATGGGGCCGATGTTATCCCTCAAGCGAGGGACGAACTCCTCCTCAGAAGAAAGGGACCTGCTGTTCTCTCCAGCTGGAGAGAGCACCCTTTGCTGCTATGGCTGCAGGAGACTGCTGTTCATCCTTCAGCAGAGGATGAACACCCCTGCTACTTAAAATAAGAGGGGACTTGCTAGTCTCTCCCTCGCTTTAGACATGAGAACATGCCTCTCCTACCATAGGCTGCTTAAGGACTTCTCCATAACATTATCTTTCTCTTTTGCAGGAAGGAAACAAGGAAACGCTACTCTCCTACCACTCATACCAAGCTCAGGGACATGCTGCTCGTTTGCGGTTCTCACGCTGGAGAAAATACCCTCGCTGCTATTACCAGCTACCTTAATTATAGAGAGGCCCGCTATTTTCTGCCTCATAAGAAGGGAGATACCCCTTTGCTAGCCGGTAGGTTACATTTAAGGATATCTCAATAACACTGTCTTTTCTCTTTGCAGGACTGGAACAAGGTTGGTTTTGGGGGTTCTTCTTCAGGCCGTAATACTCTCATTATGTTTTGGGGGTTAATGTTAAAGCTCTTGTATGTTCAATTATTCTGGGAGCAAGAACCCCCATAAGGAACCATACCGCCAAAGATAAATTGTGTTCAATAAACTCAAGTAAACTTGCCAAAGTGGTTCCTGTCTGAAATCGAGCGCAGCGTCAGTTCAGTCAGGCCACGGAGGCAAGGCTGTGAACAGCTGATGCGGTCAGCTGTCAAATCGCTCCAATCACCACCTCTCTCCTATTAGACACGGGAAATATATATACGTGCCACTACTGCTCGGTAAGTATGCTCAACGACTCACAACCCTCCCTCCCTCCCCATTATATGCATGAGCACATTACTGCGCACCTTCTGGCTGTTGTCTTATTTGTTTCAGATCACTAAGGCTTCCAAAAATCTTAGCTGGCATGGACCTCATTGCGGAGAGACACCCATCTTTATAATCAGGCTACAGGATAGACGTACCACTGCCACATCTACATGATTATCACAGTTTGCTTTAAAGACTTTATTAAAAGTCTTAATTATTATGTATTTCTAAATTCATGGTTCCGGGGGGTTAATGTTAAAGCTCTTGTATGTTCAATTATTCTGGGAGCAAGAACCCCCATAAGGAACCATACCGCCAAAGATAAATTGTGTTCAATAAACTCAAGTAAACTTGCCAAAGTGGTTCCTGTCTGAACTAGGTTTCTAACTGATGACGAAGAATTGACAGAGCAACCATCAAGTCTTAGACAGTGTCCTAGGTTATTACAAGCAGAGTTTTTAGGTCCTATAATTAACACCTCTGTTTTTTCTGAATTTAGCAGTAAGAAATTACTCGTCATCCAATTTTGTATATCGACTATGCATTCCATTAGTTTTTCAAATTGGTGTGTTTCACCGGGCCACAAAGAAATATAGAGCTGAGTATCATCAGCATAATAGTGAAAGCTAACACCATGTTTCCTGGTGATATGTCCCAAGGGTAACATATAAAGCGTGAAGAGTAGCGACCCTAGTACTGAGCTTTGAGGTAATCCATACTGCACTTGTGATCGATATGATACATCTTCATTCACTGCTATGAACTGATGCGGTCATATAAGTACAATTTAAACCATGCTAATGCACTTCCACTGATGCCAACAAAGTTTTCAAGTCTATGCAAAAGAATGCTGTGGTCAATTGTGTCAAACACAGCACTAAGGTCCAATAAAACTAATAGAGAGATACACCCACGATCAGATGATAAGAGCAGATAATTTGTAACTCTAAGGAGAGCAGTCTCAGTACTATGATACGATCTAAATCCTGACTGGAAATCCTCACATACACCATTTTTCTCTAAGAAGGAATATAATTGTGAGGATACCACCTTTTTTAGTATCTTGGACAGAAAAGGGAGATTTGAGATTGGTCTATAATTAACTAGTTCTTTGGGTTCAAGTTGTGTTTTTTTTATGAGAGGCTTAATAACAGCCAGTTTGAAGGTTTTGGCGACATATCCTAATGACAATGAGGAATTAATAATAGTCATAAGAGGACCTATGACTTCTGGAAGCACCTTTTTTAGGAGCTTAGATGGTATCGGGTCTAACATAAATGTTGTTGGTTTAGATGATTTAACAAGTTTATACAATTCTTCCTCTCCTATAGTAGAGAATGAGTGGAACTGTTCCTCAGGGGGTCTATAGTGCACTGTCTGATGTGATACTGTAGCTGATGGCTGAATGGTTGCAATTTTATCTCTAATAGTATCGATTTTAGAAGTAAAGTAGTTCATAAAGTCATTACTGCTGTGGTTTTGGGAAATGTCAACACTTGTTGAGGCTTTATTTTTCGTTAATTTAGCCACTGTATTGAATAAATACCTGGGGTTATGTTTGTTTTCTTCTAAAAGAGAACAAAAGTAATCAGATCTAGCAGTTTTTAATGCTTTTCTGTAGGATATGTAACTTTCCCGCCAAGCAATACAAAAAACCTCTAGTTTTGTTTTCCTCCAGCTGCACTCTATTTTTCGGGCTGCTCTCTTTAGGGTGCGAGTATGCTCATTATACCATGGTGTCAAACTGTTTTTCTTAACCTTCCTTAAGCGTAAAGGAGAAACTGTATTTAAAGTGCTAGAAAAGAGAGAGTACATAGTTTCTGTTACATCATCAAGTTGTTCTGAGGTTTCGGATATGCTAAGGAATTTGGCATATCCAAGAAGATATGCCAAATTCCAAGAAGATCACCAATGATCTTCTTGATCAGAGTCAAGTCAGCATTGATCTTCTGGAATCCAGTCTAAACACCATGGGATTACCAGAGCCTCTGCATGTCTCTGCTGAACTACCAGAGCCTCTCCGCGTCTCTGCTGAACTACAAGAGTTTCTCCTCGCCTCTGCGGAACTTCCAGAGCCTCCTCATGTCTCAGCCGAACTCTCTGAGCGCTAGACTGATCCTGTTGTGGCCACGGAGGCTACCCTTAACTTGTTCATGTTCTCTGTTTCAGACTTGCCCAACCAGACTTGCTCTCCTGTCAATTCAAGCCCACTGTGGTGGTCTTCGGCACCGCCCTGGTGGGCTTCGGTCTAGACCACATGGATGAGGTGGTCTTCTGCTCCGCCCTGGGGGGCTTCAGTCTCGACCACACGGATGTGGTGGTCTTCTGCTCCACCCTGGGGGGCTTTGGTCTCGACCACATGGACGTGGTGGTCTTCTGCTCCGCCCTGGGGGACTTCTGTCTTGACCACACGGATGTGGTGGTCCTCTGTGCCTCCCGGGTTGGCCCCTGTCTCGACCACATGGATATGGTGGTCTTCTGCTCCACCCTGGTCTCCTGTTGTGTTGTTGTTGTTGTTGTTTTTTTGTTTTTGTTTTTTTGTTCACTTCCTGTCCCTGTTCCCCTCTGTGAGCCTGGCCCTCCGTCCCTCCCCCTGATCCTCTGCCGATCCACCTCCCTCCTGGTCTCCCTGTTTTGTGTTTGCACTTTTGGTCTCTGTTTCCCCAATAGACATGTTCCTCTTGTCTCTGTTTTCCCCATTTTACCTGGCCCTCCGTCCCTCCCCCTGAGCCTCCACCTGTCCACCTCCCTCCTGGACTTGTTTTGTTAGTCATGTCTTGTAGCGTCTGGTAGCTGCTCCGTAGTGAGGGGGTATAGTCACAGTGTTTGGTTTGTGTTCCCTGGGTAACCACTAGAAGTCCTCCTTCCCCACAGTGTCTGTCACTTCCTGAAACACATTCCCCACGATCTCTGTCTTCTCATTGCACTCAGCTGTCACTAATCATTTATCATTACACTCAACCCATTCCCCATTAGCATTTGTCATTTCCCTGTGTATTTATTCCCTGTCTGTCTTAGTATGTGTCACGGAGTCCTTGTGTAGTATTCACACAAATTCTTAGTCTTGTTCTTGCCGGTTTGTTTTGTGTCTCTTCATGTTTGATTGTTACTTTGGTTTTGACCCCTGCCTGGACTGGATAACGATTTTGGATTACCCCAAATAAAGACATACCTGCACTTGGATCTCTCGCTGTGTTTTCCTGTGTCCTGATCGTGACAGTAATAACATTGTGGATGGTTTTACATTGAAGTTGGTTGAAAGCCATGTGCGTGTCATCTATATTTATTTATTTAGTTATTTATTTAAACCTGAGAACAACTTGATGATGTAACAGAAACTATGGACTCTCTCTTTTCTAGCACTTTAAAAACAGTTGCTCCTTTACACTTAAGGAAGGTTAGGGAAAACAGTTTGACACCATGGTATAATGAGCATACTTGCACCCTAAAGAGAGCAGCCCAAAAAATGGAGCGCAGCTGGAGGAAAACAAACTAGAGGTATTTTGTATTGCTTGGCGGGAAAGTAACCTATCCTACAGAAAAGCATTAAAATTGCTAGATGGAGGACTTCCGGCATGCAGTTGAGTGAGTGAGGTGCGCCCGGGAGTTGCTCCGTAAATTTTATTTCTTTTCTATAGTAAACGGGAACATTACATATTCATAATAATTTAAGACGGCGTATACAATGCTGGAGAGCATTTGATTGTGTGCTGTAGCCTGTTATTTCCGTTGTTATGCCTAAATCTAAACGTGCTTCTCCCGCTTCCGATGAAGCTGACGAAGTAGGCAACATGGCTTCGGACGCTTCAGGTTTAACGCCTAAAAAAAAATGCTTACCACAACAATTCGTGAGGAAATCGCGTCTCTACAGCTACCCTCCAAGCTACTATTTCCAGTCATGGCTCCAAAATTAAAGACATTGAAGCATCAATGACCAGCGTGGACGAAAGGCTCAATGTTTTAAAGAGCAAATGTCAATCCCTGGAAAGACATAACGAGGAGCTAAAGAGTAAGATGGATGATCTGGAAAACTGCTCGCGTCGGAACAATCTTTGTATATTAGGTATCCCCGAGAATGTTGAAACGTCCAAACTCTCTCAGTTTATGGCATCCTTTTTCGCAGAACTTTTTGTGGATAAATTACCTCAGATGCCAGAGATTGAGCACGCACATCGGTCCCCCGCACCTAAACCACAATCGAGCGCACCACCGAGACCCATGATTGTACGCTTTCTTCGTTTCCAAAGCAGGGAAGAAATTTTACGGTTTCCACGCGAGCATGGAGAGTTGCGCTACAAGGAATGCAAGATTTTGATTTTTCCTGATTTTTTCTGTGGAACTCAAGAAACGACGTGTTCAGTTTAAAGCAGTCAAGGCGGAATTAAATGAAGCTGGTGCCAAATTCAGGATGCTGTATCCCTGCAGATTTCTACTTTCATTCAACTGCGAATCGCACAGCTTTGACAGCCCCGAAGCTGTGTCTACGTTCATTGTCACCGTTGTTAAACCTAGGTAGTCAAGCGAAGTAGCTGCTGTGGATGCAGGTAAATAACCTGTATTGGATAAGGTTCTACTCGGAGTATAAGCCCTATCTGAGCCAGGTATGCGGCCTGATTAGTAGTGTTACTGTAGTACTGCGCTGTAGCAGACTTTATGGACTTTTCCATTATAAACATGTACAGACCATGCATCTTTTATTATTTTGCAATGCGTTCTGTGAACTTTTTGTTCCTGTTTTATTTATATATTTACAATCTGTTGTGGAGCTCTCTCCAAAAGTTCAGCGGAGAGAAGGTTTGTGTGTTGTTTTATGGTTGATGTTCGTTCTACTTATGAACATCGGTGGGTTTTTTTTTTCCTTCTTCTTTTCTTTTTTCTCTTCTTCCTTTTTTTTCTTACACATCATTTCATATTTGTCAAGACGAAAGCCGTATTCATGTTTTCTTCATTTATATATTTTTGTGGTGGCTATTATAGCCAATGACCACTAGGTTAAGCAAGGCTCAGTCTGGGGATTCATGTGTAAAATTTACCAGTTGGAATGTCAAAGGTTTAAACAATGTAATTAAACTTAACAAGGTCTTATCACATTTAGAACATTTAAATGCTCATATTGGTTTTTTGCAAGAGACCCACTTAAAAAAACCCAGATCATGCCAGACTTTGTAAGAAATTGATTGGTCAAGTATTTCATTCTTAATTTCTCAGTAAATCTAGAGGGGTGGCAATTATTATCAATAACTATATACCATTTCCTCCCTCTAAAACTTTTGTTGATTCCGGTGGTAGATATATTATTGTTTCAGGCCTTCTTTATGGTTTAACAGTGACTCTTGCAAATATATACAGTACGCACCAAATTATGATGATGAAAATTGTATCCAGAAAATATTTTCTTTACTCCCCGACTTAAACTCACACATCTCATTATGGGAGGTGATTTTAATTGTTCTCTGAACCTTTCTCTAGATCATTCATATACTAAATCTGCCAAACCCTCTAAAATGGCAATTATGCTCCAATCACTTCTGATGACTTGTGGTCAGGCAGATGTATGGCGTTTTTTATATCCCACAGCACGACAATACTCCTTTTTCTCTCATGTTCACCACAATTACTCCCATATTGACTACTTTTTCATAGACAAGAAATTGCTGTCTAAAGTAAAGGCCTGTTCTTATGCCAGCATTGTTATATCTGATCATGCTCCACTTTTACTTTCTCTTCAGTTTCAGGATAAGATGTCGGGTTCTCGAAATTGGAAATGTAATTCTTTATTGCTCTCTGATAAGGCTTTCTGTGATACTTTAAAAAAACAATTAGATATATTTTTTGGAGATAAACACCATCCCTGAGACCTCACCTTCCATAATTTGGGAATCTTTTTTAAAGCATATGCTCGGGGTCAAGTCATTTCATACTCAGCCTGTGTAAATAGACAAAGAAGGAAGAAGCAAGAAGAATTATCTGTGGAGATAGCTCAACTTGATTCAGCTTATGCAGCTTTCTCCAGATCCTGAAATTTATAAAAAGAGACTCAAACTTCAATCTGATTTTAATATATTATCATCCCATCAGGCTGAAAAGTTATTGCTGAAGGCCAAACATGCATTTTTTTGAACATGGTGACAAGCCAAGTAAACTTCTTGCACTTCAGTTAAAGGAAAAGTCAGCTCAAAACTTAATATCTAAGATTCGGTCCTCCGATGGCCATTTGATCACTGACCCTGTTAGCATTACTAAACAATTTAAAGATTACTACTCTTTGTTATACAAGTCAGACCCCCCCCCCCCCCCCCCACAGATAGGTCCCTTCTGGAAAATTTATTTGAATCATTACCCATACCTACAATAACAAACGCAATGAGAAAAGAGCTAGAATGACCTTTTTCCGCAAAGGAGATAGTACTAGCAATTGAGAGCATGCAGAATAGTAAGACCCCTTGGCCAACCTCCAACCCTCAATCAGTCTTGTATTTCTTTGATTTTGAAAAAAGACAAAGACCCGCACGAATGTGACTCGTACAGGCCAATTAGTCTTGAGAAAAGAAAAAAAAAGACGCAGAGAAAGCCTTTGATCGGGTGGAATGGGATTACCTTTTCTATGTATTACATAAATTTGGCTTTGGCCACACGTTCATATCCTGGATAAAACTTTTATATTCTTCCCCAGTATGCTCTGTTCGGGCCAATGGTGTATCTATGGAAGTAAAATAATGGTCTTTGAAACAAAAAAGCATGCTGAATAGCACTAACTGAAAAAAAAAAAAAAATGACACAAAGTTACAGAAACTAAACAACCAAAAGCAATATATGTCTTCCTTAGATGTAATGTTAGTTCTGTACTTCAGCGTTGAGTAAAATCCCATTATAATCTCCTTTATGGTAGAGAATGCTGCTTACTAGGCTACGGGTAACAGCCTTTATACAGTCTATGGTAAAGGCAAAGATGTTGAAATAAACATTCACACAATCAGCTTTTCCACATGCCCCGATAATCAAAACTTCTGCTTAGCGCCTGCTCCATTTATGCAGATCAGTTTTTGTAACTTTGTTACTTAATCCACCTCTTGCTTTGGTCTTCATCAGAAGCCGCTTGCACCACCTGCTGGTGAGCGACATACAGGAGATGGAGATCATGCCTCTGTGCTCTACTGCTATTCCTGCAGCTCCCGGATGTGAAAGGGCGAATTATCTGCCGAATTTTAACCACAGAATTTGTGGAAGCGAATTTGGAAAGTGAAATAAAATGGACCGAAATTTGCCCGTCGAATATTATACATCATATTTTTAAACCAATTGAATATTTTGGAAGTGAATTCTGGAACGTGAATATGAATTATTGATTTTTTAATTATGAAAAGGTGTGTGAAATATTTTTAATTGAAATATTCACAGCTTAAACAAACAACTATGTCAAATTTCAGGACCTAAAAATGCAAGCCTTGGAAATACAAGGCATTAAAATGCAAGTACTGTTAATGCAATGCATTATTTTTTTCAGTTAGTGCTATTCAGCATGCTTTTTTGTTTCAAAGACATATGTCATTATTTTACTTCCATATGTATCCTCCTTTATTTTCCCCTTAAAACGTGGCACTAGACAAGGCTGTCCACTTTCACCTTTGCTTTTTGCATTGGTAATTGAACCATTGGCAATTGCCATTCGTAGTGAGAAGGGTATACAGGGAATTAGGAGAGCTGGTGCTGTTCATAAAATCTCATTATATGCAGATGATGTGGTGATCTATATCTCTGATCCGGTTGTTTGTTTACCCGAAGCTCTGAGAATTATAAACTCCTTTAGCCTCTCTTCTGGCTATAAATTGAATATAAACAAAAGTGAGTTATTTCCAATAAATGTTAAAGTTTCTGATGTGCCAATGAATACTTCAATGTTTAAAGTCGCTTCACATAGTTTTAAATATTTAGGAGTAACAATTACATGTAAGTGTTTAGATTTATTCAAGGCTAATTTCACTACACTCCTCCAACGAGTTCAGAAAGATTTTACTCATTGGTTGGCTCTTCCCCTTTCATTAGCTGGACATGTGAGTTCAGTGAAAATTAACGTTTTACCTAGATTTTTGTATTTATTGCAGTGTGTCCAAATTTTTATACCCAAATCTTTCTTTAAGACTCTAAATCAAAATATCTCATATTTTATTTGGAACAAAGGACCAGCCAGAATTCGTAGAGAAATACTTCAGAAACCAAAGCTTGAAGGCGGGCTTGCCCTTCCTAATTTCCTGTTTTACTACTGGGGACCAAATATACATTCTACATTATTCTGGTTCCAAAGTAATTTTGGGCTCAGTGATTGGGTCCCGTCTTGGGTCAGTATTGAAGAGGGTTCCTGTTTTCCTGCCTCGCCTGCCGCACTATTGTGCAGCCCTCTTTCTGCTATCTTGCGCTGCCCTTATGGTAATTCTATTGTCTGGCAATCATTAAGAATTTGGTTCCAATTCCGAACCCATTTTGGTCTTCAGCGCTTACCATTGGTTTCACCTATAAACCGCAACCCCTTATTCCCCCCTTCGCTTAATGACAAAGCATTTAACATTTGGCAGAGAGCAGGGATTTCGGTTGTCAATGATATTTACTTGGATAATATTTTTCCCTGTTTTTCTCAATTGACACAAAAAATATCTCTCCCTAGTGCATAATTTTTTAGATATTTGCAACTTCGAAATTTTGTTAAAAACTAATTCCTTGATTTTCCTAATCTTAACAATGCTTGACATTTTTATATTACAGTAGGTATTGTGTTTTTGTTTTTTATGTTCTATTTCGTTTAGTTACATTTTAATTTATTTTATTATTATAATTTTTTATCTTAATTTATTAATGTTATTTACTTTTTTTTTCTTCTACGGGGTGGGAAGGGGTATAAAAAAGTATATGTATTTTTTCATGATACTCCTGTACCTTTATCCGGTTATTGTAAAAGTTCAATAAATAGAATAAAAAATATTAAAAAAAAATAAAAACCGAATAAACAGGGTTTGTTATTGCAAAAAAAAAAAAAGAAAAAAAAAAAAAAAACCCTGCTTGATCCGATAAATTTTCTTCTCTTTTAGAAGAAAAAAACATAACCACAGGTATTTATTCAATACAGTGGCTAAATTAACGGAAAAAAAAAAAAAACTCAACAAGTGTTGACATTTCCCAACACCACAGCAGTAATGACTTTATGAACTACTTTACTTCTAAAATCTATTAGAGATAAAATTGCAACCATTCAGCCATCAGCTACAGTATCGCATCAGACAGTGCATTATAGACCCCCTGAGGAACAGTTCCACTCATTCTTTACTATAGGAGGGGAAGAATTGTATAAACTTGTTAAATCATCTAAAACAACAACATGTATGTTAGACCCTATACCATCTAAGCTCCTAAAAGAGGTGCTTCCAGAAATCATAGATCCTCTTCTGACTATTATTAATTCCTCATTGTCATTAGGACATGTCCCCAAAACCTTCAAACTGGCTGTTATTAAGCCTCTACTCAAAAAAACACAACTTGATCCCAAAGAATTAGTTAATTATAGACCAATCTCGACTCTGCCTTTTCTGTCCAAGATACTAGAAAAGGTGGTATCCCCACAATTATATTCCTTCTTAGAGAAAAATGGTATATGTGAGGATTTCCAGTAAGGATTTAGACCGTATCATAGTACTGAGACTGCTCTCCTTAGAGTTACAAATGATCTGCTCTTATCATCTGATCGTGGGTGTATCTCTCTGTTAGTTTTATTGGATCTTAGTGCTGCGTTTGACACAATTGACCACAACATTCTTTTGCATAGACTTGAACAATTTGTTGCCATTAACGGAAGTGCATTAGCATGGTTTAAATTGTACTTATATGCCATCAGTTTGTAGCAATGAATGAAGATGTATCATATCGATCATAAGTGCAGTATGGAGTACCTAAAGGCTCAGTACTAGGGCCGCTACTCTTCACGCTTTATATGTTACCCTTGGGAGATATCATCAGGAAACATGGTGTTATCTTTCACTGTTATGCTGATGATACTCAGCTCTATATTCCTTCGCGGCCCGGTGAAACACCAATTTGAAAAACTAATGTAATGCATAGTTGATATAAAAAACTGGATGACGAGTAATTTCTTAGTGCTAAATTCTTAAAAAAAAAAAGAGGTGTTAATTATAGGACCTAAAAACTCTGCTTGTAATAACCTAGAACATTGTCTAAGACTTGATGGTTGCTCAATTCTTCGTCATCAGTTAGTAACCCAGGTGTGCTATTTGATCGCAATCTTTCCTTAGAAAGCCACGTTTCTAGCATTTGTAAAACTGCATTTTTCCATCTCAAAAATATATCTAAATTATGGCCTATGCTCTCAATGTCAAATGCAGAAATGTTAATCCATGCATTTATGACCTCAAGGTTAGATTATTGTAATGCTTTATTGGGTGGTTGTTCTACACGCTTAGTAAACAAACTACAGCTAGTCCAAAATGCAGCAGCAAGAGTTCTTACTAGAACCAGGAAGTATGACCATATTAGCCCGGTCCTGTCAACACTGCACTGGCTCCCTATCAAACATCGTGTAGATTTTAAAATATTGCTTATTACTTATAAAGCCCTAATTGGTTTAGCACCTCAGTATTTGAATGAGCTCCTTTTACATTATAATCCTCTATGTCACCTACGTTCTCAAAACTCAGGCAATTTGATAATACCTAGAATATCAAAATCAACTGCGGGCGGCAGATCCTTTTCCTATTTGGCGCCTAAACTCTGGAATAACCTACCTAACACGGTTCGGGAGGCAGACACACTCTTGCAGTTTAAATCTAGACCCATCTCTTTAACCTGGCTTACACATAACATACTAATATGCTTTTAATATCCAAATCCGTTAAAGGATTTTTAGGCTGCATTAATTAGGTAAACCGGAACTGGGAACATAACACCCTATGTACTTGCTACATCATTAGAAGAATGGCATCTACGCTAATATTTGTGTGTTTCTCTCTTATTCCGAGGTCACCTTAGCCACCAGATCCAGTCTGTGTCCAGATCAGAGGGTCACTGCAGTCACCCGGATCCAGTACGTATCCAGACCAGATGGTGGATCAGCACCTGGAAAGGACCTCTACCCCCCTGAAAGACAGCAGAGACCAGGACAACTAGAGCCCCAGATACAGATCCCCTGTAAAGACCTTGTCTCAGAGGTCCACCAGGACAAGACCACAGGAAACAGATGATTCTTCTGCACAATCTGACTTTGCTGCAGCCTGGAATTTAACTACTGGTTTCGTCTGGCCCCCCAACTGAGCCTGGTTTGTCCCAAGGGTTTTTTCTCCATTCTGTCACCGATGGAGTTTCGGTTCCATGCCGCTGTCGCCTCTGGCTTGCTTAATTAGGGTCACTTCATCTACATTGATATCGTTGACTTGATTGCAAATAAATGCACAGACACTATTTAACTGAACAGAGATGACATCACTGAATTCAATAATGAACTGCCTTTAACTGTCATTTGCATTATTGACACTGTTTCCTAACAGTGGTG
The DNA here is from genome assembly GCF_023724105.1 of Carassius gibelio. Lineage (NCBI taxonomy): Eukaryota > Metazoa > Chordata > Actinopteri > Cypriniformes > Cyprinidae > Carassius > Carassius gibelio. The sequence goes on from NC_068372.1 coordinate 544,518, forward strand.
GACGAAGTGCACAAATCAAGTACTTGAGTAAAAGTACAGATACGTATAGTAAAATATTACTCCAATAAAAGTAAAAGTACTCCTTTTTCAATTTTACTCAAGTGAAAGTACAAAAGTACTAATTTTTTTTTTTTATGTACTTAAGTAAAATGTACTGAAAGATAGATTTTTTTTTAAATAATCCTACTGCTCAAAATACCTGGGACTTTTTCCAAAATAACCACTATATGGAGTCAAGATATAATTTTTGTTGTTGATATGGACTACGTTGACGAGAGTAATGTTCACTGTGAAGTTTACACTGTGATGTACCTGAGAGAAAGCAGAATTGACCATCTGATTTTAAAATTTGTTGTTTTACAGAACATCACAGTTATACAGGTCCTTCTAAAAAAAATAGCATATTGTGAAAAAGTTCATTATTTTCCATAATGTAATGATAAAAATTAAACTTTCATATATTTTTGATTCATTGCACACCAATTGAAATATTTCAGGTCTTTTATTTTGGCATACAGCTCATGAAAACCCAAAATCTCAAAAAAAATTTGCATATTTCATCCGACCAATAAAAGAAAAGTGTTTTTAATGCAAAAAAAGTCAACCTTCAAATAATTATGTAAAGTTATGCACTCAATACTTGGTCGGGAATCCTTTTGCAGAAATGACTGCTTCAATGCGGCGTGGCATGGAGGCAATCAGCCTGTGGCACTACTGAGGTGTTATGGAGGCCCAGGATGCTTCGATATCGGTCTTAAGCTCATCCAGAGTGTTGGGTCTTGCGTCTCTCAACTTTCTCTTTACTATATCCCACAGATTCTCTATGGGGTTCAGGTCAGGAGAGTTGGCAGGCCAATTGAGCACAGTAATACCATGGTCAGTAAACCATTTACTAGTGGTTTTGGGGCACTGTGAGCAGGTGCCAGGTCGTGTTGAAAAACAAAATCTTCATCTCCATAAAGCTTTTCAGCAGATGGAAGCATGAAGTGCTCCAAAATCTCCTGATAGCTAGCTGCATTGACCCTGCCCTTGATAAAACACAGTGGACCAACACCAGCAGCTGACATGGCACCCCAGACCATCACTGACTGTGGGTACTTGACACTGGATTTCAGTCATTTTGACACTTCCTTCTCCCCAGTCTTCCTCCAGACTCTGGCACCTTGATTTCCGAATGAAATGCAAAATTTGCTTTCATCCGAAAAAAGTACTTAGGACCACTGAGTAAAAGTCCAGTGATGCTTCTCTGTAGCCCACTTCCTGCACACACCTGTGCACGGTGGCTCTGGATGTTTCTACTCCAGACTCAGTCCACTACTTCCGCAGGTCCCCCAAGGTCTGGAATCGGTCCTTCTCCACAATCTTCCTCAGGGTCAGATCTCCTCGTTGTGCAGCGTTTTTTGCCACACTTTTTCCTTCCCACAGACTTCCCACTGAGGTGCCTTGATACAGCACTCTGGGAACAGCCTATTCGTTCAGAAATTTCTGTCAATGATGGCCTTCTGGACAGCAGTCAGGTCGGCAGTCTTACCCATGATTGCGGTTTTGAGTAAATGAACCAGGCTGGGAGTTTTTAAAAGCCTCAGGAAACTTTTGCAGGTGTTTAGAGTTAGTTAGTTGATTCAGATGATTAGGTTAATAGCTCGTTTAGAGAACCTTTTCATGATATGCTAATTTTTTTAGATAGGAATTTGGGGTTTTCATGAGCTGTATGCCAAAATCATCAGTATTAAAACAATAAAAGACCTGAAATATTTCAGTTGGTGTGCAATGAATCTAAAATATATGAAAGTTTAATTTTTATCATTACATTATGGAAAATAATGAACTTTTTCACAATATGCTAATTTTATACAATTATATTTTCATAATGATTTTTTTCCTTCTCAAATCTTGTCTGTGGTGTAAAAACACCCCTGGCCAAATGGGTGCATCTCTTCCCCTCTTTGATAATTACTGTAGTTACCATGTTCTGAACATCACATCCTTACTAGATGTAATATTATATATATATATATATATATATATATATATATATATATATATATATATATATATATATATATATAGGTGGTTGAATAAAAATATTTGGACATTATTTATAAAAATTACCCCAATTTAGCACCAGCAATCTTGTTAGCTAGACAGTTAGCATCAGCTAACAATATTTACTTATTTTCAGTACGGTTATGAATAAACATTCATGTCTGTCTACTCGTCTAATTAATCCAAAGAATATAATGTTACTGTTGATAAACAATATAAAAACATACGTCACATAGGACATGGTAGCATTTTAATAAAACTGTTAATATTACGGCAGCGGGGAATTTGAACATGCACAAGTTATTTTATTTAATCTGTGTTAGTTTATTTATTTTAATTTTTTTTACCTAAACACAGAGACGCTGATTGATGTGTCTGCATCGTCTGCACTCAAGCATTTCAGTGGGTTTAAACAGATCACTCTTTACAGCGGATTTAGTTCCCAAACAACTGACAATTTTGACCTAAATATGATTTTCAGTTACAATAATTAACTTAATTAATTAAGTAATAATTAATTAATTAATTAAATAATTAATTTCAACATTAATAACTTACTTTTAGCAACATCAGACACACGCGCGCTCATAAGATCTCCCGGTTCTTACTTCAGTAGACTTACTTCTGCACTAAACGGTTCATTTGAATCAGTGAGTGGTCGACTCCAGAACAGCTGCAATCGGATAATTCTAATTCGTAAACTAATCGTTTGGTGCGATTTGTGATCCGATTTAAAAGTTTATTTTGAAAATACTCAGTTCTTTCATGATAAATCACACACAGCTTCTGTGTGTCAACTCGGAGCGGGTGATATAGGGAGTAACGATATGTTTTATGAAATGTAGTGAAGTTAAAAGTACGATATTATGCTTTGGAATGTAGTGAAGTAAAAGTAAAAGTTACTCAAAATAAAAAATATTCCAGTAAAGTACAGATACTTGAAAAATGTAATTAAGTACAGTAACGAAGTAAAGCTACTACGTTACTGTCCACCACTGTTTCCTAATGAATGTTGTTCAGTTGCTTTGACGCTATGTATTTTGTTTAAAGCACTATATAAATAAAGGTGACTTGACAGTACAAAAGAAACATTATCCCAGTCAAAACTGGAAAATATGTATTGCACATAGAGAGCTAATTTGCATCTCAGGTCCCTAGAAAGGCTTAAAAAAAAAAAAAAAAAACACAAAGTGTAAAATAGAAACAGAATAAAACTACTACTCATAGAATAAAACTACCACAATATTTCCCTTACAGACATTCAAATACCTCCCTGAGTTATACATATAAGGAAAAAATACACTTTACATTCCATTACCCTTATACATACAAAAATTCTTACATTTAAATTTGAGTGCAATTCACCACTTTATCTTCAATGTAAAGGACTTTATTTCAAGTATTGCCTTAAACTCATTTGGCAACAGGTTCCAGAGTTTGGAGCCCTCAATAGAATAGGCTCTTTGCCCTTGTGTAGTTCTACACAAATTTATCCTACAATTCCCACCTGCCGAACTCCTAGTAATTCTACTTGTATCATCCTGTCTCTTTATCAATTTACATAAAACAGATGGTGCCTCATTATGCAAACATTTAAAAATCTATTTTATATATGACAGCTTTTTAAAATTTGTGAAACTTAGCATATTAAATGTGTTTAAGATGTTGCAATGATGCCATCGATTTGGCTTTTTATCCATTATTTTTAGAGCACTATTTTTAGAGTCACTTGTTTGAGTCCAAACTGTTATACAGTATGAGATACGGGACAAGATCATTGCATGCATAAAAAGATGAGCAGCCTCATTTGAGATATATAAGTCTAAAACAGTTTAGGGTGCTCCTTACCATTTTTGATAGGGCTCACAAAACACAATCAGACCCCAGAGGGTTAACCCTTTGATGTCTAAGGGTATTTTTGGGGCCTGGATTAGAATTAGATATTTTTAATTCTTGTTTTGTTTGTGATAAATTTGTTATATTTAAATGGTGTGTTGTAAAGTAAAGGGAACTAAAAATATCCTGTTGATACATTATAACATTATTAGGCCATCCGTTATTTCTAAATGTAATAAAATTCAACTTATACATGATTTATATATTTTTTTCCTCTCACAAACGTAATTTATTTTTTAGCATGTAAAAAAAAAGAAGAAAAAAAAAACATGCAGCAAACGAAAATAGATGATTAATTCGTAATTATTATTTTTTTACTTTGTTAACAGTAATTATAATCATTATATACTTAGGAACAGAGTCTGGGCCTAATCTAGGCTATCAAGGTTTTTTTTTTCATTGCATCTGAAAATGACTTTGCCCAGCACATTCACTCCGCACTCTCTGACTCCGCCTCCCACATTGCTCAGCTGAAGATGATTTATGTTTTTTATTTTTTTATAAAATAAAATAAAGGTCTTTCCAGCATTAAGGAAATAACATTACTGTTTTTTTTTATCATATTGTCTCAGTTATACATTTGACTGGTAAATGAATGATAAAGATCTATATTAAAACTTCATTTGTCATTGAATATTTATTTTAAAATACATTTTTCTGAAAAAAAAACGGGGATTATTTTTTTAGGCAATATGCTATCACCCCTGAAAGCAAGTAAAGAAGGCTCCCTTTAAAATCACTTAAGTTGTCAGTTAGTTAAGCTCTTTTTACATTGTGTGTATTTTGTTGATTATAATGAGAGAACTTGAGTTTAATCGTGAGGACGGTTTATTAATCCATCCATTCTTTCGAGTTTCAAAGATTTAGCTAAACCGTGCAGGTTTAATTTATTCGTTTCTTGTTTTAGACTAATTAGGCCTAAATAATGGGAAGGAAATTATACAGTGCCTCACGTTTTATTAACATGCAACAATTTCTTAATTAGTGTACAGACAAATGTATTTGTTCCCAAGAAGTTATTTGTAAAAAACAAAAATAAGGACAGGTAACGAATAACAAATATGCCCTTTGTTTTATTAAAGGAATTTAAAAATATAAATTAAAATACATGAATATATGAAAATATTGACATTTTGCATATTTAGGGGTTTTCAGGACGAGGGCGTCGGGGTGCTGGCTAAGAGGTTAAAGCCCCACTTAGCGGTCAAAAGCTGCAAATGCACTTGACAGATGCCGCAGCACCGTGAAAAGGGGCGTTCTGGATGTCTACCTACTGTATGTGAGTAGCATGTATGTACATGATTGTGTTTTTGAGAGAAAATTTTTTTTATGCGTGGTTAGTGAAAAACTAAAAACATTAAATCACTTGAATAAGGCAATAAAACACATAAAGAACATTGGTTCCCGGAACTTTTGAGAACTGGAGTTTGTAGTCTAAAATTTTTATTTCTAAATTATGTGAAAATCATCTTGTTTACTCATCTTGTTTTACTCACTAAAACAATATATTGATTAAAATTTGCTAAGACACTTTTTGTTGGTAAAAGTCATATGCGAGTAGGCGTCAACTATCATGAATATCATTGTGATTTACACCTGAGAAGACAAAAGCCCACATAATGAGCTGCATGATGAGCTTTTCAGTCAGCTGTGTGACGGAGAGGGAAGAGTTGCCAGAAAGAATGTGAGGACAAAATAAATGTAGAGATTTTATGTTTGTAGTTTATTTAGAATATATTTAATTATCCCACAACATAACTTAATATTCACTTGCGAGTGCAGTTAAAGAGTTTATTAGGAACAATCAAAGCTGACTTTCAAAGCTGATTTTTTTGCATCATTACTCCAGTCACACAATCTTTCAGAAATCCTTTTAACAATCTGATTTTCTAAAAAAATATATGTAAAAATAAATAAATAAAACAACATTTATTGTTATTATTATTAATGTTGAAAAGAGCTGAGAATATTTTTTTCAGTTTTTTTTTTTAGGGGGCGGGGGTGAATTGAAAGAACAGCATTGTTTGTTAAAGTTACATTTATTTGTTTCATTTATATTATTAACATCAAGCTTTTGAATGGTAGTGTATATTGTTATTGAAACTTCATAATGTTTGACTTGATTATACATTTAGTCAGGAATTATAGTTTGGATTATATATATATATATATATATATATATATATATATATATATATATATATATCTCCAGGAATGAGGAGACAATGAATTCATGAAGTGAGAGTATTTAATAATTCAAATGGGAAACATAGAGCACATTGAATACATCAGGAACCTACTAACACAAACTGAAAGGACTAGGGCTTATAAAGACAGGATAAATGGGGAAACACGGGTGCATGGAAAAAATTATTAACAGGAAAATGGAACACATATGGAGGGAAAACATAACATAATGAGTCCGGGGGCGTGACACAAAAAATATTTCTAGATTTCCAAGATGTGCATGATCATATGAATTAAAAGTTTGATGACATTTGTAATCATTGTAATTTACAGTAATTATCTGTTGATCATTAGGAAACTTTTTTAAAACAAATTTAGAAAACATTAACAAGCACATTACGTGTTTGTAACTGTGAATTTATATTAACTAATGTTCCATTAAGCATAATTTTTGTTATTTATTAATACAATTATTATTAAGTGTTACCATTTATTTAAATCAGTGAATTAATGTGTTTAGTTATTCAATGCATCGGTGCACTTATTTAATTTGTCAAAACAATATCTAGAAATACTGCAATATCTCCTTCCATTCTGGTCCATATCTGGTCTTTTTTGTCTTATCTAATTTGTACAAAACCGCATAAATATTAGTTTCTTGAATTAAAATATAAATAGCAAAAATATTAATTTACACTGCAATGTTAATATAGATATATATATATATATATATATATATATATATATATATATATATATCTCGCTGCATCATGCTTTCTTTTTTATGTGAGTAACTATGCTAATATCTTCAAAGCGACATGCAAAGTGCTGTGACCCCGGGGCTCATTTTCTAAGACAGAACACAGGGCTGTCAAGGCCCCCCTATATGTGGCAGAGATGCAGACAGATGGTTGGGATAATTTGATAATTAGTCATGCAGTCTGTTGTATTAATAAACATTATAATATATTGAAAATGTCTTCAGGTGGGCCACAGGGGCAGCACATGAACAGGAAATGCACAACAAAAAGAGTATGACTGTCATTGCATAAAGTACAAAGTGTTTCTTTGACATTGGTGAAGTTAATACAAAAATTATTATAAAAAAGAAAAAAACAAAACACAAATTTAATGATTGTATATATACATAACATAGTTAAATTATCCCACTTTTTTAATCAACTGAAGTTATTTTACCATTGAGCAAATTACACCAAGGTTTATTGCGAAGAATTAATGCAATTTCTTCAAAGTTCTCAGAGAACATCAAAACCCATGATGGAGGGGCAGGTCATTAGAGCTGTGGTTATGGCATGATGTCTCTTCCTGCTGAAGGGAATAGTGGTAGGGGGCCATAAGCATATTAAGGAGTTCCTTCAGTTTGGTTTGAGAACCCTGATACGTCCTCAAGTTGACATGTTCAGTAATTGATCATTCAACTACTTCAAACTACTCCATTTTACAACAATCTTTCAGAGGTTTCTTGAGTAAAAATAATTTCTGAAAAGGACAATATATTCAGGACTCGACAATGTGAGTGTTTTTGTTTTTTGTTTTTTTTTATACAAGTTGGTCCTTAAAAGTCAAAAAGTTTTGATTTTTAATAAATATTACAGTCATATAAGTCTTAAATATCATAAAAAGTACAACGTTTTAATTACAATTTAAAGAGGCCTGAAATTGGGGTATGCAAAAACAGTAATTGCGATAAAGCCTAATGTGACCATTAACCTTTAAAAGACTAATTTCTTTGAAAAAATAGGATTGATGCACATTTCAAAGTAAAAAATATGAACTATATATATATATATATATATATATATATATATATATATATATATATATATATATATATATACAGGTCCTTCTCAAAACATTAGCATATTTTGAAAAAGTTCATTATTTTCCATAATGTAATGATAAAAATTTAACTTTCATATATTTTAGATTCATTGCACACCAACTGAAATATTTCAGGTCTTTCATTGTTTTAAAACTGATGATTTTGGCATACAGCTCATGAAAACCCAAAATTTCTCAAAAAATGTGCATATCATGAAAAGGTTCTCTAAACGAGCTATTAACCCAATCATCTGAATCAACTAATTAAATCTAAACACCTGCAAAAGATTCCTGAGGCTTTTAAAATCTCCCAGCCTGGTTCATTACTCAAAAGTGCAATCATGGGTAAGACTGCCGACCCGACTGCTGTCCAGAAGGCCATCATTGACACCCTCAAGCGAAAGGGTAAGACACAGAAAGAAATTTCTGAACGAATAGGCTGTTCCCAGAGTGCTGTATCAAGGCCCCTCATTGGGAAGTCTGTGGGAAGGAAAAAGTGTGGCAAAAATCGCTGCACAATGAGAAGAGGTGACCGGACCCTGAGGAAGATTGTGGAGAAGGACTGATTCCAGACCTTGGGGGACCTGCGGAAGCAGTGGACTGAGTCTTGAGTGGAAACATTCAGAGCCACCGTGCACAGGTGTGTGCAGGAAATGGGCTACAGAGAAGCAGCACTGGACTGTTGCTCAGTGGTCCAAAGTACTTTTTCGGATGAAAGCAAATTTTGCATGTCATTCGGAAATCAAGGTGCCAGAGTCTGGAGGAAGATTTGGGAGAAGGAAATGCCAAAATGCATGAAGTCCAGTGTCAAGTACCCAAAGTCAGTGATGGTCTGGGGTGCCATGTCAGCTGCTGGTGTTGGTCCACTGTGGCAGGGTCAAAGCAGCTAGCTATCAGGAGGTTTTGGAGCACTTCATGCTTCCATCTGGTGAAAAGCTTTATGGAGATGAAGATTTCGTTTTTCAGCACGACCTGGCACCTGCTCACAGTGCCCCAAAACCACTGGTAAATGGTTTACTGACCATGGTATTACTGTGCTCAATTGGCCTGCCAACTCTCCTGACCTGAACCCCATAGAGAATCTGTGGGATATAGTGAAGAGAAAGTTGAGAGACGCAAGACCCAACACTCTGGATGAGCTTAAGGTCGATATTGAAGCATCCTGGGCCTCCATAACAACTCAGCCACGCCGCATTGAAGCAGTCATTTCTGCAAAAGGATTCCCGACCAAGTATTGAGTGCATAACTGAACATAATTATTTGAAGGTTGACTTTTTTTTTGTATTAAAAACACTTCTTTTATTGGTCGGATGAAATATGCTAATTTTTTGAGCTGGGTTTTCATGAGCTGTATGCCAAAATCATCAGTATTAAAACAATAAAAGACCTGAAATATTCAGTTGGTGAGAAATGAATCTAAATATATGAAAGTTAATTTTTATCATTACAGTATGGAAAATAATGAACTTTTTCACAATATGCTAATTTTGAGAAGGACCTGTATATAAATTATCTGTTGTTGATGAAATATGAGTGTTTACTTGATGGTGTTTATATTTTTGTAGATTGTTTGGAGATAAAGATGGTGTTTATATTGATTGTAGATGCTAGTTGTCACAATTATATTCAGTTTAGTTTGGTTTTCTGTCTTTGTGTTCTTCTCTTGTGTGTGTGTGTGTCTGATGTGTTTGCCTCATCAATCAGTGTATTATACTCTGTTTGAATCCTCATTTGTTCAGTATTGTTAGTGTGATGTGGTTGTTCTACTTTGCCTGCTTGCCTTTTGAGTTTGTTCTGTGAATCTGTACTATTAAAAACTATTTAATTTCTTTATATTAATCACTGTGCTTTGGACTACCACTTTTTGTGACAAAATACTGAACCAAACTAAACTGAATATCATCGTGACACTAGTACAGCACAGACATTAAGGAGTGTCTCAGTGTATTTTGGGTCTTGTCTATAATTAAAACTCCATTATTTCATAAAGATTCATTGTGCTCCTTAATTTTTTTTAAACTTATGTGCTCCTTCTGTAAAATGTTAGCATCATGACTTGATTTATAAAAGAGCAGCAGGTGTTTTACATATTTAGTTCAACTACAGTTATTCTAGAATGGAATATTGCAGAACGGTGTCAGCTTTAAATTTATTTTAGATAACGTTGATGATTATAGAGGCTTATAAACTATACAAGTGGCCTGTTTTGAACCAGAGGACAGACCTTCAATTATTCTGCCACATTAATAAAATACACTTCAGTGACAACCCTATATCTGATAAAAAGGCAAATTTAATTAAATTCTCTGGTGATTCATATACACATGCCTACTGTTTAAATTAAACCTATCGTAATCAGAAAAAAAATAGACTGGCTGGAAACCTAAGCAAATGTGACAAAACAAACATTTTAATTTGCCACCTTATTCATTAAAAGATAATTGCTCACTCAGCTGTTAATTTAGGGAGTATTTTATTGCTCCCTATCTGCAGGAAACAATTGCTTCAAACACACAGATTGGTGAGGTTATCTGTAAATAGGTTATCTGTGTAAATTATAAAACACTATGATATGTTAATGTTGAATTTATATTTTATATATTTATTACATTTAATATTATCATCTCACACATGGATCTGCATTTTCTATAATGTCTAAATTGTAAATCAAAATACATATCTGATATGACGTATGACATAATTAGCATCAAACAATATAATACATATTATCAAGGATTAAAGATTAAATAAAATAAAAAAATGTTTGCACAACAATCAGTTAGGTGGCGATATTCACAAGCATGTAAATTACCGTTGAACAAAAGAAGATAGAAACAGCATGTTGTCATTTTTCTAAGCGTCCATTTCCAAAGTAACTCATCACTTCAAGTCAAGTCAAGTCTGCTTTATTGTCAATTCTGCCACATGTACGGTGCATACATACAGAGAATTTAAACTGTGTTACTCTCAGACCCATGGTGCATACAGATAACACTAACAGTAGAGCTTAAAAATACATTAGAACAAAAAAATATATATATATTTTTAAATAAAGTAAATAAAGCAGCGCAAGGCACATGGCAGATAGAGTGCAACCCAGTTAAATGAACAAACAGTGCATATAAAGATTGTAGTGCAAGATTGTATAGCTTATTCAGTCTGAATAAAGTGACAAAGGGTAGTGAGCAGTCCAATGCCACACAAAGCATGTTATCATATGTTGGTGGGAGGGGGTAGTGGAAGGACCTGGGGATGTGGGACCTGGGGGTGGGGGGGGGGGGGGGGCTTTCATAGTTCAGTGAAGCCAGGGGCAGAAGAGGGAAGGGGGGCGAGTTCGGGAGAAAGTTCAGCTTCCTGACAGCCTGATGAATGAAGCTGTCCTTCAGTCTGCTGATCCTGGCCTGGAGACTCCGCAGTCTCCTCCCTGATGGCAGCAAACTGAAGAAGCTGTGTGATAGGTGAGTGGAATCACCTGCAATGCAGAGGGCTTTGCGGGTGAGACAGGTGCCATAAATGTCCTGGAGGGAGGAGAGAGAGACACCAATGATCTTCTTAGCTGCTCTCACTATGCTTTGAAGATTCTTCCGGCAGGACACGTTGCAGGTGCCATACCACACAGTGATGCGCTCTGCGCTAACCCCTCTACTGCTTCCTCTCACGCCGCTTGTGGCACCACCGTTGTGGGGGAGATGCAGCAGTGGGGGTCGGTGATGGTGTAGGCCTCTGGAGCAGACAGAGCAGCTGTTAACTCTAAAAATGTGGTTCTGCCAACATCCAGCAGAAACTCACAACTGTATGCATGCTTACAAACAGGTAAACACAATGAAAACATACAAAAACTCTGTGACTCACAAGACAAAAATCATGAAAACACCGTTCTGAGGGGACAGAGAGAGGCCGCTGCATGTGGATGGACCGCCATCTTGAGTTCGTCGCTCTGTTGAGAATGTCTTGAGTCTTAACCAGGAACATATTCTGAGTTGAATAAACGTACTCCCGGACACGTTTTTGGAACCACATACCTCAAGTAAGCAAGGTTGGTAGTTAACCAGCTGAAAATTCAGGGTATAGCTGACGGTAAGTTAACTGTGCTTTCTGGAACAACACCACAGGGGGTATTCCAAAATGCAGGTTATCTGACATACCCAGCTGTGTTTGAGGATAAGTGAGAGGATAACATCAGCTTTCATTTTCAAAATTGGAGGTTACTTTCAGGGTAACCACAGTAATTTGCTATGTGTGTGTGTGTGTGTGTGTGTGTATATATATATATATATATATATATACATATTTGTATATATATACATATTTGTATAATGTGTTAATGATGATTAAAATTAAGGCTACATATTATTCCAATATGATTATTATATATATATATATATATATATATATATATATATATATATATATATATATATATATATATATATATATATATTTTTTTTTTTTATTGGCATATATATATATATATATATATATATATATATATATATATAAATATATATATATATATATATATATATATATATATATATATATATATATATATATATATATATATATATATATATATATATATATGTTACCTGTATACATTATAAAACAATATGACATACAGGTGCATCTCAAAAAATTTTAATATCATGGAAAAAGTCAATATTTTTTGTTATTTATTAATAATAATGATAATAATAATAACTTTCTTATCTTCTAGATTCATTGCTCACCGACAGATATATTTCACGAGTTTTGACCAACACCTGAAGACGTCATGGCACCCCAAATCATCACTTCAATTAAATTCAATTCAAGTTTATTTGTAAAGTGCTTTTTACGATACAAATTATTGCAAAGCAATTTAACAGAAAATTAAGTTTCAACAATATTTAGTAGTAGCTTATAAGTGGTGATTAGTTTATGTGCAAATAACAGGAATTTTCAGAAAGAATTATACAAGACATAGTCAACCAGACAATGAACACTATTAACAGCAATTATAATGTGATTGCATAGTAAGTAGCAATATTTGTTGGTTATATATGTTGTTTCAGGGTTCGTATCATCTGAGGTCCTCTGAGAGGTTGGCATCATCTCTTCTCAGGTGTTCTGGATCCAGACTGGGTTGTAGTGTGGTATAAGGCTAGTTAGGTACGCAGGAGCAAAACCATTAAGGGCCTTATAGGTAAGTAATAATAATTTGTAACTGATACGGAACTTAATAGGTAGCCACTGCAGAGACTGTAAAATTGGGGTAATATGATCATATTTTCTTGGCCTGGTAAGGACTGTAGCCGCTGCATTTTGGACTACCTGTAGCTTGTTTATTGAAGATGCTGGACAACCACCAAGAAGTGTGTTACAATAGTCCAGTCTAGAGTTCATAAATGCAAATCACTGACTTTGGAAACTTTGCATTTACTGTGCAAAATTTACTATGCTAAATGCTAAATTTACTTTAGGTTCACGATGGTGCAGCACACGGCTGCATCAGGTCTTGGCTCTCCAGTGTTTGTAATGAGAGAAGGCGTGCTCGTCAAGCTCAGATAGCTTGGATTCTGAACGCCGTTGCCTAGTGTCCATCTGGCAAATATCTGCTCTCTACCTGACAAAACGGACAAACTTCTCCTGCACTTTCTGACAATTAAAGATTCCTTACATTCTGTTGCTCTGTGTTTCATGGACACCTGGCTGAATGATACGATTCCGGACAGCGTGCTCCATCTGCCCCACTTTGACATGTTTAGAGCAGATCACGATGTAGAATCAATGTGGACATCTCGCAGCGGCGGGACATTCTTTTACATCAATGAAAGATGGTGTATAAATGTAACTGTGTTATAGAAGATGCACTGTCCTGATCTAGAAGCACTCTTCATTAACTGCAAGCCGTTCTATTCACAGCGGGAGTTTCAATCTTTCATTCTTTTGAGAGTTAACATTCCACCGGAAACGTGTGTGAGCAGCTTTAGGGATGTCTGATCACTGCTTGGTTCATCTTATACAAACCTACAGGCAAAAACTTAAATCTGCTAAACCTATAGTAAAGACTGTAAAGAGATGGACCAACGAAACAGAGTGTGCTTTAAAAGCCTGTTTCGACCTCACTGATTTTAGTGTTTTTGAAGCTACTACCACTGATCTGGACGAACTCACAGCGACTATAACATTCTATATTAGTTTTTGTGAGGATTTATGCATTCCTACCAGGACTTATTTAACATTCAACAATGAAAAGCCATGCAAAACTGAGACATCTTCATCAGGCCAAAGAGAATGCATACAGAAATGGGGACAGAGTCTAGTACAATCAGGCCAGGAATACATTGAATAAAGAGATTAATAGCTAAAAGGACCATCATCCCTGTTCCAAAGAAACCCAAGATAACAGGACTTAACGACTACAGACATGTGGGTCTAACATCTGTCGTCAAGAAAAAGTTTGAAAAACTGGTTCTGGCTTTTCTGAAGGACATCACTTGGACTCTCACTGGACCCCCTGTAGTTTTCTAACCGACTTATGTGAGGATCCTGTTTGTGGACTTTAGTTCGGCTTTCAACACCATTATCCCAACAGCCCTCCAGACCAAACTGAACCAAACTGAAACAGCCGCTCAAACAACACCGGTTCCCCTCAAGGATGTGTTCTCCCCACACTGCTCTTCTCCCTTACAGCAACAACTACACCTTTAAACAACCCTCTGTAAATCTCCTGAAGTTTGCAGGTGACACTACAGTCATCTGTCTCACCCAGGACGGTGACGAGTCTGCTTACAGACAAGAGGTTGAGCAGCTGGCTGTCTTAATAACCTGGAGCTGAACATGCTCAAAACAGTGGAGATGATGGTGGACTTCAGGAGAAACTCCTCTGCACTCCCCCCCATTCACCATCATAGACAGAACTCTAGTGGTAGTGGAGTCATTCAGATTCCTGGTAACCACCATCTCTCAGGACCTGAAGTGGGACAACAACATAACATAACATAACATAACATAACATTTTAACACCGTTAAAAAGGCCCAGTAAAGGTTGTAGTCCCTTCTCCAGCTGAGGAATTAACCTGCCAAAGGAACTGCTGAAACAGTTCTACTCAGCCGTCACTGAGTCTGTCCTGCGCACTTCAATAACCATCTGTCTTCTATGTGAAGACTACAGAGAATGGTCCGGACTGCTGAAAGCATTACTGGTGCTACCCTGGCCACCCTTTAACAACTGTATACATCCAGAGTGAGGAAAGGGGCTCAGAAAATCGCTCTGGATCCCTCACATCCAAGTTATCCCCTTTTTGAACTTTTGCCATCTGACCAAAGACCAGGACAGCCAGGCACAAGAGAAGTTTCTTCCCCCAGGGAATCTACCTCATGAACATATATATCGTATATGTGGCTTAGCCTTCTTGTGGAGACAACTGTCAAGTTAGTAGACTTTCCCATAATTTACTTTTCCTTTAGCCTGAAGTTTATTTTTTTACAGTACACTTTTTGGAATTGAAGGGAGTTTACATTTGCTGTAAATAGAACTTATATTAAAAACAATCAAGCCCTGCTCATATTTAAAAAGTAACATAAAAGTAACGCAAAAGGAATGTAATGCATTACTTTTCATAAAAAGTAAAGAAGTGACGTAATAAGTTACTTTTTTTAAGGGCGTAACACAATATTGTAATGCATTACTTTAAAAGTAACTTTCCCCAAGACTGTGTGTTGTATGTATATATATACACTTATTTATGTATGTTTGTATATATGTATGATTTAATGATAAAGCGCAAATATAATAAATAAGGTGATATCTTATTCTTATGTGGTTGTTATTTATTTTATTGGCATAAATAACAGATATCTGTATAAATTATAAAAGTCAAGAACAGGGAGGAGGAACACCAACCCCTACCTGTGGATGTCACTGTTGGACAGTGTTATTCCTGCTTCCTGCTTGCCTTGCTGCTAATTTGTGATCGTATCTCCATGTAGCTTTGTTTTTCTGTAGAATCTCTTTCTTACTATTACTCTCTGTTGTTTAAAGTGATAAAATATAACTTATTTCCCACCATATTTCTGATATTATCTATCAATCTAATCTGATTAATTTGATTGTTTGCGTTTATTCTAAATCTGAGAGTGCAGCTTAACTGGCGTGCCTCCGGCTTTGCTACCGTTCGGACATTCTAGCTTACTGCTCTGGGCTTTGCTTCTTATTTCTGTACTTTTCTCAGCACAGTGCTCAAACAACAGATTTTTGGCACAAACGCTAAAACTAAAAACACTTTGGGACTGGATTAATACTACAGAAAGAAAACTTACATTCCGGAGACGGGATAACAACTGCCTACATTCAAACAGAAGAGAGAGAAAATGCCTCCTGTTGGATCTACTGGTTGCATGAACTGCTGCAAACTTCTACAAAGGATTGTGATTCTTGAAACAAAGATACTTGCTGGACTTCCAAAACAGGCGGAACACTCAGCAGACTGTCATCATGGACCCCCTCAGCATACAGCCGGTCAGTCCCATGAATCTTCTGAATCTCAACAGTTTATACCATGTGTAGAGGAACAAGCCGAAACTGATCGCCACACTAATCGATGGCACAAACAGGGAGCGAGACCCAAAGGAACACGAGACATCAGAATGTCACAAGTTTCTCGAATTGCTGCCGTAGCTTCCTCTACCCCAGATACGACTATGACAAGGCTTGTAAATACTGGCATTCTACCACCCCTATACATCTTGAAAACAGATTTGAAGCATAAATGAATGTGGGTGAGGAATCCCCAAATGTGATTAAACATAGATCAGATCAGCCAGCAGCAAACATCGCTACTAACCAGTGGTGGACAGTAACGGAGTAGCTTTACTTCGTTACTGTACTTAAGTACATTTTTCAAGTATCTGTACTTTACTGGAGTAGTTTTATTTTGAGTCACTTTTACTTCACTACATTCCAAAGCATAAAATCGTACTTTTAACTTCACTACATTTCATAAAACATATCGTTACTCCCTATAATATATCATGTGCTCCGACACGCAGAAGCAGTGTCTGATTCATCATGAATGAACTGAGTCTTTTCAAAATAAACTTTTAAATCGGATCGCAAATTCCACCAAACGATTCATTTACGAATTAGAAGTATCCGATTGATATACTGTCTATGGATTGCAGCTGTTCTGGAGTCGACCACTCACTGATTCAAATGAACCGTTTAGTGCGAGTCACCAGAACTAAGAACCGGGTCTTGATCTTGTGAGCATGTGTGCGTCTGATGTTGCTAAAGTAAGTTATTAATGTAGAAAATTTGGATTAATTATTGTAACTGAAAATCATATTTAGGTCAAAACTGCCAGTTGTTTGGGAACTAAATCCAGTGTAAAGAGTGATCTATTTAAGCCCACTGAAATTCTCCAGTGCAGACGATGCAGACACATCAATTTTAGGTAAAGAAAAAAAAAAAAAAAAAAACTTAAAATAACACAGATTAAATACAATAACTCATGCACGTTCAAATTCTCCACTGCCATAATGTTAACAGTTTTATTAAAATGCTACCATCCATGTCCTATGTGACGTCTGTTTTTATATTGTTTATCAACAGTAACGTTATACATATGTATATTGTTTGGATTAACTAGACGAGTAGACAGACATGAATGTTTATTCATAACCGTAATGAAGTAAATATTGTTAGCTGATACTAATTGCTAGCTAACAAGCTTGCTGGTGCTAAGTTGAGGTAATTTTTTTATAAATAATGTCCAAATATTTTTATTCAACCACCTATATATATATATATATATATATATATATATATATATATATATATATATATATATAGATATATATAGATAGATAGATAGATAGATAGATAGATAGATAGATAGATAGATAGATAGATTACATCTAGGGACAGAAGAAAGGATGTGATGTTCAGAACATGGTAACAGTTATTATCAAAGTGGGAAGAGATGCACCCCGTTTGGCCAGGGGTGTTTTTAAACCACAAACAAGGTTTGAGAAGGAAAAAATCATTATGAAAATATAATTATATTTTCTTTAAAATGTTCTTCCTAACTTCAGGCCTTATTATCATTTCATATATAACTGTGATGTTCTGTAAAAACAACAAACTTTAAAATACTTTACTCTTACTGGTTGACATTTCCCAACACCACAGCAGTAATGATTTTATGAACTACTTTACTTCTTAAATCGATACTATTAGAGATAAAATTGCAACCATTCAGCCGTCAGCTACAGTATCACATCAGACAGTGCATTATAGACCCCCTGAGGAAGAGTTCCACTCATTCTCTACTATAGGAGAGGAAGAATTGTATAAACTTGTTCATCTAAACCAACAACATGTATGTTAGACCCTATACCATCTAAGCTCCTAAAAGAGGTGCTTCCAGAAGTCATAGGTCCTCTTTTGACTATTATTAATTCCTCATTGTCATTAGGATATGTCCCCAAAACTTTCAAACTGGCTGTTATTAAGCCTCTCATAAAAAAAAAACACACAACTCGACCCCAAAGAACTAGTTAATTATAGACTAATCTCGAATCTCCCTTTAATGTCCAAGATACTAGAAAAGGTGGTATCCTCACAATTATATTCCTTCTTAGAGAAAAATGGTATATGTGAGGATTTCCAGTCAGGATTTAGACCGTATCATAGTACTGAGACTGCTCTCCTTAGAGTTACAAATGATCTGCTCTTATCATCTGATCGTGGGTGTATCTCTCTATTAGTATTATTGGATCTTAGTGCTGCGTTTGACACTATTGAACACAACATTCTTTTGCATAGACTTTAACACTTTGTTGGCATGAGTGGAAGTGAATTAGCATGGTTTAAATCATACTTACAGTATATGACCGCCATCAGTTCGTAGCAGTGAATGAAGATGTATCATATCGATCACAAGTGCAGTATGGAGTACCTCAAGGCTCAGTACTAGGGCTGCTACTCTTCACGCTTTATATGTTACCCTTGGGAGATATCATCAGGAAACATGTTGTTAGCTTTCACTGTTATGCTGATGATACTCAGCTCTATATTTCTTCGCGGCCCGGTGAAACACACCAATTTGAAAAACTTATTGAATGCAAAGTCGATATAAAAAATTGGATGACGAGTAATTTCTTACTGCTAAATTCAGAAAAAACAGAGATGTTAATTATAGGACCTAAAAACTCTGCTTGTAATAACCTAGAACACTAAGACTTGTTTTATTGGGTGATTGTTCTGCACGCTTAGTAAACAAACTACAGCTAGTCCAAAATGCAGCAGCAAGAGTTCTTACTAGAACCAGGAAGTATGACCATATTAGCCCGGTCCTGTCATCGCTGCACTGGCTCCCTGTCAAACATTGTATAGATTTTAAAATATTGCTTATTACTTATAAAGCCCTGAATGGTTTAGCACCTCGGTATTTGAATGAGCTCCTTTTACATTATACTCCTCTATGTCCGCTACGTTCTCAAAACTCTGGCAATTTCATAATACCTAGAATATCAAAATCAACTGCGGGTGGCAGATCCTTTTCCTATTTGGCGCCTAAACTCTGGAATAACCTACCTAACATTGTTCGGGAGGTAGACAAACTCTTGCAGTTTAAATCTAGATTAAAGACCCATCTCTTTAACCTGGCATACACATAACATACTAATATGCTTTTAATATCCAAATCCGTTAAAGGATTTTCAGGCTGCATTAATTAGGTAAACCGGAAACACTTCACATAACACCCTATGTACCTTCTACATCATTAGAAGAATGGCTGATAGAATTTTGACTGATTCTCTCTTGTTCCGAGGTCACCGTGGCCACCAGATCCAGTCTGTATCCAGACCAGAGGGTCACTGCAGTCACCCGGATCCAGTACGTATCCTGACTAGAGGATGACACGGGAGTGGATTTTCACTCCTGTCCCGTCCCACTCCCATAGAAAGAAATCTTGTCCCGTCCCACTCCCAGACCAAAGTTAAAAAAATAATCCCATCCCATCCCGCTCCTGGTAAATTGACTCCCACTCCCATCCCGCTCCTGTTTAAACTGATTCCCACTCCTGTACCGCTCCCATATATTTTTTTTCTTCAATTAGTGTTTAGTTAATACATAGAATTTGATTTAATCTGCTCTCCATCCTGTTTTAGACCAGCTACTGACGCCTGTTTCTAGATTTTCTCCAGAAAATGGAAGACAGCAAATAAAAGAAAAACAGTACATAGTTCACACCATGTGTACAATAGTTTAATAAACCCAAACAGCACATAAAGCTTCATTTTACTCATTTATTGTTGAGTAAACAATACATTTATAGTTTACATTTATAGTTTTTTTAAATTACATGTTAACGATTTTCAAAAGGTCTGTGGTTACAGCATGGTCCCTAGTCTGCATGAAAGGAAGAAGAATATTTTTAATGGGCCACAAAATATCTTACATGTAAAAAAGATTACCAGTTTAGAATATGGAGATATTATGGCGTTTAAAAATTGTAAGGAAAATCTGGTGTTTAGGGTTTAGAATTTATAGATCACAGACTACTGCGTGAGAGGTACAATTTATGTATAAAAATAGTGCAGCTGTCACACACCTGGACTCATTTAATGTGTTTTTGCCCGTGACCCAGTTTCTGTCTTTCCGTGTTTGATTAGTTCCCAGGTGTGTCCATTATCTTCCTCATGTGTTCCAGAGCTTGCTCCTTATGACCTTCAGAGACTGTATACAGCTCACCCTCAGTCGCAGGAGTGTGGGCAGGGCTTTCCTCCACGCCCTCGATCTCCACGAGGACTCCCACGATGCACGGTGTTGCCGGCTCACACACCTGGTCAGTCGCGCTCTCGAGATCCTGTTCCCTGTCAATGGATTGCTCGGGCTCTGCGGCTGCGGTGGGCTCTGGCTCCGTGTGGCGTGATGGTGGCTGGCTGGTCTCTGGGTCGGGAGTGGGGCTGGCGAGGTCCTCTATGGGGCAGACGGTGAGAGGTGACCCATTTCTCGCCAGAGTCCACTCCACGAATGCGGCGAAATCCTCTCGAGGACCATCTTCGGACGACAACGCTCTGCATTTGGAGTTCAGGCTGGTGTTGTAGAAGGTGCAGAGCGCGTTGTCCGGGTAGCTGGTGGCATTAGCTAATAGAATAAACTGTCTGGTATGGTCCTCGAGAGAACGTCCTTCCTGCTTCAGCGTTGTCGTCCGAAGATGGTCCTCGAGAGGATTTCGCCGCATTCGTGGAGTGGACTCTGGCGAGAAATGGGTCACCTCTCACCGTCTGCCCCATAGAGGACCTCGCCAGCCCCACTCCCGACCCAGAGACCAGCCAGCCACCATCACGCCACACGGAGCCAGAGCCCACCGCAGCCGCAGAGCCCGAGCAATCCATTGACAGGGAACAGGATCTCGAGAGCGCGACTGACCAGGTGTGTGAGCCGGCAACACCGTGCATCGTGGGAGTCCTCGTGGAGATCGAGGGCGTGGAGGAAAGCCCTGCCCACACTCCTGCGACTGAGGGTGAGCTGTATACAGTCTCTGAAGGTCATAAGGAGCAAGCTCTGGAACACATGAGGAAGATAATGGACACACCTGGGAACTAATCAAACACGGAAAGACAGAAACTGGGTCACGGGCAAAAACACATTAAATGAGTCCAGGTGTGTGACAGCAGCGTGACATAACTGGCGGAGCTCCTCCATGACCAGCAGTTTTATTTTCTCATACTCCCTTTCTACGTGACGGGAAACTGTGCGTGCACATGGCAGTATGTCTTCCACCTGCACGTTACTTCCATATTTGGCTCCAATGTCGAGCAGCTCCTGTGATACATTGGTAAAGCCTTTCCCCTCTACCACAGAAAAGGGTCTGAGATCTTGGCTGCACATGCAAGCAATTTTGTCGGTCAGACGAGACTTGAGACCTGACGGCAATTTTCGCTTGATGAACGAAGCGATGCTTGGCTGATTCTTGCCTTGCCAGTGTGCCTCTTCAGACCGCTCGTCCCTGAATCACTTGCGTACTTGACTAAGACTAAGCATGTCTAACAAGCAGTGTACATCGTGCTATCACCGTCACATTCTACTTTCATAAACTTAATTAATATTTCAGACTTTCCGAACAGTTCTTTGAACATAATAGACATGTCATTACTTATGACTTTGCGCTGTAAATCATTTTTTGCCACATCGACTTCTCCGCGGCTGTTAGCTCTCTCCATCACTGCTCTTTGAATTCCGGCTGGAAGCCATGACAAAAAGCACTGATGGCTTCTGGGACGGCTGGGTCGTGTAGTTATTTTTTAATTGTGTCACATTGTAGGCGTATTAAAAGGAAACTACAAAATGGTGCATTTACTTTTTTCTTTTTTTGTCGTCTTTGCTATTGGTTGATTCCCGCTCCCGTCTGCTCCCGTTAACCATTTATCCTGTACCGTCCAAATCCCGTGATTAATAGCAAAGGTGACTCCCATCCTGCAGGAATCCCACGGGAATCCCGTGACCCGTGGGATTCCCGAAAAAATGTCAGCCTCTAATCCAGACATGATGGTGGATCAGCACCTAGAAAGGACCTCTACTGCCCTGAAAGACAGCGGAGACCAGGACAACTAGAGCCCCAGATACAGATCCACTGTAAAGACCTTGTCTCAGAGGACCACCAGGACAAGACCACAGGAAACAGATGATTCTTCTGCACAATCTGACTTTGCTGCAGCCTGGAATTGAAGTACTGGTTTCGTCTGGTCAGAGGAGAACTGGCCCCCCAACTGAGCCTGGTTTCTCCCAAGGTTTTTTTCTCCATTCTGTCACCGATGGAGTTGTGGTTCCTTGCCGCTGTCGCCTCTGGCTTGCTTAGTTGGGGTCACTTCATCTACAGCGATATCATTGACTTGATTGCAGATAAATGCACAGACACTATTTAAACTGAACAGAGATGGCATAACTGAATTCAATGATGAACTGCCTTTAACTATCATTTTGCATTATTGACACACTGTTTTCCAAATTAATGTTGTTCAGTGCTTTGACGCAATGTATTTTGTTTAAAGCACTATATAAATAAAGGTGATTGATTGATTGATTGGTGAAGATCATATGGTCATCTCTGTTTTCTCTCGGGTAAATCACAGTGTAAACTTCACAGTTAACATCACTCTCATCAGTGTAGTCCATATCAACAACAAAAATATATCTTGACTCCATATAGTGGTTATTTTGGAAAAAATCACAGGTATTTTGAACAGTAGGATTATAAAAACTAGGATATGTGCTAATATAAAATTAAATTAAGTAGCCTATATAAAATTGCAAACATCTATCTTTCAGTACTTTTTTACTTAAGTACATAAAAAATCGAGTTCTTTTGTACTTTCACATTAGTAAAAAAAAAAAAAAAAAACTTTTACTCTTACTGGAGTAATATTTTATTATATGTATCTGTACTTTTACTCAAGTACTTGATTTGTGTTCTTCCTCCACAACTGCTACTAACAAGGGCTCAAGGACGAGCAGACAGCGGCATTCAGCTCAGAACGCAGCCGAGCCCTGGACTCTGATAGTGGGTGACTCTATTATCAGAAACATCCGTAGCAGGACTACAAACAACATGCTGCCTTCCTCAAGCAATGGTCTCTGTGATGTGAACAAGGAATATGTAAATCAAATATGTTTTCACGGTTGCTTGGGCTGAACACATGGCTACAAAGATCTTGTAATATAAAAGGAGTGAATTTCATCGACAACTTCAATCTTTTCTGGGGCCATAGACAATTTTTTTTACATTTTAGCCAGCACTCCGACGCCCTCGTCCTGAAAGCCCCTAAACTTGCGGGACAAATTTAATCTTGACAATCTATGTATCATTATAAAGATCTAAGCCTCAAGCATCAACGACAGATCGCTGTTTTTCAATGGAAATCGTATAAAGACTGTATTTGCTACATTTGTGTAAGCAGTACACATAAAAACATGAGCAATGGAAATGCTGTACATACCAGATCTGTCGTAATAACGAGTCATAAACACATCCACAGCTGTAAATCCCAGTTTAGTTGGAAAGGTAAGGGTCCATTGAACGACATCTCATGAAGCACGTTTAGTCCAATGAAGCAATAATGTTGTAATATGGATCATAATTCCTTTGTTTACGCTTCAGTTCTTCAGCGACAGAACTGTTTGTGTCCATTATGGAATAACTCATGGTCAGAAAATACGTCTTTGTAGTTAAAAAACGGCATGGTTTTGCAGTGTACAGTGTCACAAACAGAATGAGAGGATCCACCGGAAAAAAGAATTAATGAAAGATAGGCGAAATATAGTATATTTGAATTTTGGCGCTCTGACGCACCTGTCAGCTGATGGAGGCGGAACTTATGGCGATCGCCTTTTTCTTTGTTTCTTTTATTTTTCAACAGTTTTTATATATGTTAGAGTGTGTTTTATGTTGAATGTGAATGTATCTGCATGATTACCATCTGTTTGAGTGCAAATCAGCCCAAATCAGCTCGCAATTACTGTATAATCATGGCTATACAAGTGAACGCGTCTATATGAATAGAGAGAGTGGATTATTTACTATATGGCGCATGTGTGTTATTCCCATCTGTATAAGTGGCCATCAGCACATCAGCACTTATTTGCATCGTAATTCATTGTAAATGCTGCATTTCTAGCAATCTCAGGATTTTATGTAATTGGCAAACAAAGTTACATCTTTTTTTATTTTTCTTATTTTTCTTACTCAAATTATTCTTATTGTATTTTTCTATTGCTCAAATAAATCACTTATATGATGTCTAAGTTTCTGTCTAGTGTTTTATAATTGAAAAAAAAAAAACTATGCAGTGGTATGTTTACTGACTAAATAGTTTGTAGATTTATTCTTAAATTTATACCCACATCAATGGCATAATTTCCAAAAACTATTAATTTGGTTTTATTTAAATTAAGGGTTAACTTATTAGAATCAAAAAACTTTGTTAACAATGATAATTGTTTTTCTACTATATCTATCAATGCTTCAAAATTTTTACCAAAACTAAGCATGCTGGTGTCATCAGCAAATAAAATAAGGTTTGATGTTTTTGAAACTAAACAATTTGCATAAACATAATTTGCTGTTATACTCCATATAACTCCATATACAAGCCAGAAACTAAGCCTTTTTTTGCACAGGCCTATCTAAAGGGTTAATGGTCCCATCTAGTGATCAACTGTATAAAAAATAAAAAAATAAAAATAAAAATAAATACATTTTACCTCTTCCCAAAAGGGAAAACCACAAACAATCAACAATGCACGATTATATGTTGTCATGGCTTTGCAATCAAAAAATGTCATTATAATGGAAGTCAATGGGGCAAAAACTGCCAACAACAAACTAAGGAGAAATGTCTGGAAATTAAGGAGAAAAAAAATTAATCTATTGCTGCACAAAACTAAAAATGCATCGAAGCCAATGTTGCTACTAATCTTTGACATGCTCAAGACTGTTATAAAAAGTTTTTTATAAGTGTTTTTTTCCCCCAAATCAGTGACATAATTTATGAACTTGGCAATTAAAGAGATAAAATCTTGGATTTTTTTTTTTTAGTTGGTAGTTTTAATCTGACACATTTTTACAGCAGTTTAGGGATGTAGAGGTCCTTCCTAGGTGCTGATCCACCATCTGGTCTGGATACGTATTGGATCCGGGTGACAGTAGTGACCCTCTGATCAGGATACAGACTGGATCTGGTGGCTAGGGTGACCTCGGAATAAGAGAGAAACAGACTAATATTAGCGTAGATGCCATTATTCTAATGATGTAGCAAGTACAT
Organism: Carassius gibelio; assembly: GCF_023724105.1. Lineage (NCBI taxonomy): Eukaryota > Metazoa > Chordata > Actinopteri > Cypriniformes > Cyprinidae > Carassius > Carassius gibelio. The sequence goes on from NC_068372.1 coordinate 570,303, forward strand.
CGGGTGGTATGGAAAGTGTTCCCGGTTCTGGTTTACCTAATTAATGCAGCCTAAAATATCCTTTGGATTTGGATATTAAAAGCATATTAGTATGTTATGTGTAAGCCAGGTTAAAGAGATGTGTCTTTAATCTAGATTTAAACTGCAAGAGTGTGTCTGCCTCCCGAACAATGTTAGGTAGGTTATTCCAGAGTTTAGGCGCCAAATAGGAAAAGGATCTGCCGCCCGCAGTTGATTTTGATATTCTAGGTATTATCAAATTGCCTGAGTTTTGAGAACGTAGCAGACATAGAGGATTATAATGTAAAAGGAGCTCATTCAAATACTGTGAATACTTTAAGCAATATTTTAAAATCTACACAATGTTTGATAGGGAGCCAGTGCAGTGTTGACAGGACCGGGCTAATATGGTCATAATTCCTGGTTCTAGTAAGAACTCTAGCTGCTGCATTTTGTACTAGCTGTATTTTGTTTACTAAGCGTGCAGAACAACCACCCAATAAAGCATTACACAATAATCTAACCTTGAGGTCATAAATGCATGGATTAACATTCCTGCATTTGACATTGAGAGCATAGGCCGTAATTTATGTATATTTTTGAGATGGAAAAATGCAATTTTACAAATGCTAGAAACGTGGCTTTCTAAGGAAAGATTGCGATCAAATAGCACACCTAGGTTCATAACTGATGATGAAGAATTGACAGAGCAGCCATCAAGTCTAAGACAGTGTTCTAGGTTATTACATGCAGAGTTTTTAGGTCCTGTAATTAACACCTCTGTTTTTTTTTTTTTTTTCAGAATTTAGCAGTAAGAAATTACTCATCATCCAGTTTTTTATATCGACTATGCATTCCATTAGTTTTTCAAATTGGTGTGTTTCACCGGGCCGCGAAGAAATATAGAGCTGAGTATCATCAGCATAACAGTGAAAGCTAACACCATGTTTCCTGATGATATCTCCCAAGGGTAACATATAAAGCATGAAGAGTAGTGGCCCTTGTACTAAGCCTTGAGGTACTCCATACTGCACTTGTGATCGATATGATACATCTTCATTGACTGCTATGAACTGATGGCAGTCATTTATGTACGATTTAAACCATGCTAATGCACTTCCATTAATGCCAACAGTGTTCAAGTCTATGCAAAAGAATGTTTTGGTCAATTGTATCAAACGCAGCACTAAGATGCAATAAAACTAATCGAGAGATACAACAGCGATCAGATGATAAGAGCAGGTCATTTGTAAGTCTAAGGAGAGCAGTCTCAGTAAGGTATCTTGGTATCTAGTATCTTGGACAGAAAAGAGAGATTCAAGATTGGTCTATAATTAACTAGTTATTTGGGGTCAAGTTGTGGTTTTTTGATGATAGGCTTGATAACTGCCAGTTTGAAGGTTTTGGGGACATATCCTAATGACAATGAGGAATTAATAATAGTCAGAAGAGGATCTATGACTTTTGGAAGCACCTCTTTTAATAGCTTAGATGGTATAGGGTCTAACATACATGTTGTTGGTTTAGATGATTTAACAGGTTTATACAATTCTTCCTCTCCTATAGTAGAGAATGAGTGGAACTGTTCCTCAGGGGGTCTATAGTGCACTGTCTGATGCGATACTGTAGCTGACGGCTGAATGGTTGCAATTTTATCTCTAATAGTATCGATTTTAGTAGTAAAGTAGTTCATAAAGTCATTACTGCTTTGATGTTGGGAAATGTCAACACTTGTTGAGGCTTTATTTTTCGTAAATTTTTCGTTAATTTAGCCACTGTATTGAATAAATACCTGGGGTTATGTTCATCTATAAAGACAGCCTTCATGCTTTTGATGTGAAACTAGCCACAGCTAGACAGAATTTCTTCTCAAACCTTATAAACAGTAACTTAGATAACACTCGTACTCTTTTTGCCACTGTTGAGAGTCAGATTCCCAGTGAAATGCTCTCAGACAGCAAATGCAATGAGTTTGCATCCTTTTCTGAGAAGGCCAGTACACCTCCAGCTCCATCACCCTGAACGTAGGAGCCCCACAGGGCTGTGTCCTGAGTCCCCTGCTCTACTCTCTCTACACACATGACTGTGTGTCTTCGCACAGCTCCACATCCATTATCAAATTTGCTGATGATACTGTGGTTCTGGGCCTCATTCACAACAATAATGAGACCGCATACTTGGATGAGGTAGAGAAATTGACAGCGCGGTGCCAGGACAACTGTCTCTATCTGAATGTGAGCAAAACTAAAGAACTGATTGTGGACTTCAGGAAGAGACAGCAGCAGCCCTATACTCCTCTTATGATCAGCGGGACCCCTGTGGAGAGGGTGAGCAGCTTCAAGTACCTTGGTGTAAACATCTCTGAGGACCTGACTTGGACTACTCACATTCAAACACAGGTTAATAAAGCCAGACAAAGACTGTACCATCTGTGACAGCTGAGTGTAACGATAAAATCTCCATACTCATCGGGAAGAAGGAGGCGGGAACCGGCGCACAATCAAAAATCACTTTAATTATTCAAAATAAACAAAACAGCGCATCAGCCCCTCACGGCGACTGACGCGCACAAATAAAAGCCAATGTCCCATAATGTCCCAGGCCTGGTCCTCTCTCGTCCTTCACTATAGTCGCTCCAGTTTTATATCCTTCCATCTCCTACGTGGGACTCGATACCAGCGGTGGGGCACAGGTGCAGCTCATCTCCAATCACTACACCTGGCCTCACTCCTCGTTCCCACGCCTCTCGGCCCCGCCCCACTCGCCACACTGAGGAAATTCAGGGTCTCACCAGCAATCCTGAAAACTGTCTATTCTGGGGCTATAGAAAGTGTATTGACTTATTGTATCTCAGTGTGGTATGGGAACAGCTCCAATCAAGAATGCAAAGCCCTGCAGAGAGTTGTGCGCTTAGCTGAGCGCATTTCAGGGTCCGCTCTCCCCTCTCTGCAGTACATCTACCTCAAACGCTGCAGAAGTAGAGCTGCAAAAATCATCAAAGACTCCACCCACCCCAGTAATCATATTTTCACTTTGCTGCCATCTGGTAAGCGCTACCGTAGCCTGATGGCAAAAACCGAGAGACTCAGGAGGAGTTTCTTCCCTCAGGCCTTCAGGCTCTTAAACTCTAAACCAGCTTCTTAACATCCTCATGCCTCCACTTAATGTTCACTTTATCTTTTTACTTTATTCACTACCTCACATAGACACACTGACAGTGTCACCCTGTTTTGCACAATTGCTTCTTGTACATTCCTGTGTATCTTAATATTTAAGACTACAGTTTACATTCATGCACATTATTTTGCGTTCTATATTTAATTCTACAATATAATTTTTTTATATTTTATTCTTATATTTTTATTGTTTACTTTTATTTCATTCTTACATAGCTATATTTATGTATATTTTCATCTGTGTTGTTTTCTTTAATAATTGCACTGTCCATGGAGCGGACCTGACTCACATTTCACTGCTGGTTATATGTGCTATATATAATTTTGTATGTGACGAATAAAAATCTTGAATCTCTTGAATCTTGAATCATCAATATCAGGAAGGCGATTAGCACATCCTCAAGTAATGTAGAGGTCAGACAGATTAAGCTACTATGTCTATTTTTAAAGCAACTGATAGCAAAATTCTGGAAGACATAGTGGAGTACCTAAAATCGTCAACCTGCTATCTTGACACACTTCCCGCATCATTTTTCAAAAGTGTGTTTAACTTCTTAGAAGCAGATTTTTTAGAAGTGGTGAATGCCTCACTTCTTTCTGGGACATTTCCAAACTCCTTAAAAACTGCAGTTGTTAAGCCCCTCCTGAAAAAGAGCAATCTTGATAACACCATTTTGAGCAATTTTAGACCAATATCTAATCTTCCTTTTTTAGGCTAAATTATAGGAAAGGTAGTTTTTAATCAGCTGAATAAACACTTAAACTCAAATGGATACCTGAATAATTTTCAATCTGGTTTTTGACCACATCACAGCACAGAGACAGCACTCATTAAGATAATAAATTATATTTGCCTAAATTGTGACTCTGGCAAAATATCGGTGCTGGTATTGCTAGATCTCAGTGCTGCGTTTGACACTGTCAATCATAACATACTACTAGAGAGACTGGAAAACTGGGTCGGGCTTTCTGAGATGGTACTCAAGTGGTTCAGGTACTTAGAAGGGAGAGGCTATTATGTGAGTCTAGGAGAGCATAAGTCTTAGTGGACGTTCATGACATGTGGAGTCCCACAAGGGTCAATTCTTGCACCGCTCTTGTTTAGCCTGTATATGCTCCCACTAAGTCAAATACTGAGAAAGAACCAAATTGCCTATCACAGCTATGCTGATGATACCCAGGTTTACCTAGCCTTATCTCCAAATGACTACAGCCCCATTGTCTCCCTCTGCCAATACATTGATGAAATTAATAGTTGGATGTGCCAGAAATTTCTTCAGTTAAACAAGGAAAAAACTGAAGTAATTGCATTTGGAAACAAAGATGAAGTTTTCAAGGTGAATGCATACCTTGACTCTAGGGGTAAAACAAATAAAAATCAAGTCGGGAATCTTGGTGTGATTCTGGAGACAGACCTTTTTTACAGATTTTCTGTAGTCATGTCAAAGCAGTGACTAAATCAGCATACTATCTTTTAAAAAACATTGCAAGAATTAGATGTTTTGTTTCCAGCCAAGACTTGGAGAAACTTGTCCATGCCTTTATCACCAGCAGGGTCGACTATTGTAATGGGCTCCTCACCGGCCTTCCCAAAAGACCATTAGACAGCTGCAGCTCATCCAGAACGCTGCTGCCAGGATTCTGACTAGAACCAGAAAATCTGAGCATATCACACCAGTCCTCAGGTCCTTACACTGGCTTCCAGTTACATTCAGGATTGATTTGAAAGTACTTTTACTCGTATACATATTGAAAAATATATTGCAGATATGCTCACTGATTATAAGCCTAAGAAACCACTCAGATCACTAGAATCGAGTCAGTTAGAAATACCAAGGGTTCACACAAAACAAGGGGAGTTATAATGCCGCCCACAGTTGGAATCAGCTTCCAGAAGAGATCAGATGTGCTAAAACACTAGTCACATTTAAATCTAGACTTAAAATGCATCTGTTTAGCTGTGCATTGTCTGAACTGATTGCACTATATTTTCACTGTTTTTTTTTTTTTGTTTTTTTTTTTTATGTAAAATCATTTTCTGATTTAAATTCATTTTAAATAAGTAATTTGTTTTTATAATTTTAAAAGTTTTAAAATTGCTTGTTTTCTTCTTGTTATTATTTTTCTTCATCATTATTTTACTTTCTTTTATGTAAAGCACTTTGAATTACCATTGTGTACGAAATGTGCTATATAAATAAACTTGCCTTGCCTTGCATAAGATTGATTACTGGATCTGCTTGCAAGCAATGTTTAAAATGATGCCACCATTCTAAATTACTGCTTGTACTACACAAAGTAGTACACATGTGAATGCTGGGATGTTCCTGGCTAGCTTGTCGAGTTCTCTGGGAGTCACAGCATGCACTGCAGCAGGGATGCTTTGAAGGGACCCCCTACTCTCTGTGGTTGCTGGAGGTATTATGGTTCTGTCTACTAAGTTGTTAAGCAGAAAGTGCTGGCTCGTCCCTCGTAGTTTGGCTCGTCCCATGTAGCAAGCCTGAGGGAATTTGCACTGCTGAGCAAGGGTGAGGGAGTAGAGTAACTCTCCCACTGTGGTTCCTTTTGCAGCCTATAAGACTACCTGAGTTCCATCTGTACAGGTCAAGTTCGTCTTGAATTTTGTCCAGCTTTTCCAGGTCCTCCAGGAGAAGAAACAGTCGAGCAACATAGAAGGACAGCAGCTTGTGAGTGTTTTGTCTTGTTTTCTCATCAGACTAGTGTGTGATCATCATTGCTAGGAAAGTTTTGGTTTAAATTGTGTGTGTCTTACCGTGGTTAATACGTGCTGAAAGTGGCGCTTGGTTTTGCGTTTGCCTATCGCGGGACTGCCTGGTTTCGATCTGCTAAATAGTGAGGCGTGTCCAGCTGACTTCAATCACAGGTAATCAGGCTAATACAAAGCACTAGGTTTCACCGCGGCAGCGGTCGCGGCAACCCTCGTGTGAACCCTCCTCGTGTGAAGACCGATGAGTGTAAAGACAATCGACTCTACCTGTGCGACTCCACAGAGCAAGGACACCGACAGGGCACCTGAGTATTGCTTCTCTCTTTTTTTGCACTCTTTGTATAGTTTGTTCTCAAATATATCTTACACTTGTAGTCACTATGTGCTTTCAGATCTCTACTATCACTACTAACACTCGGAGAGCACGCTATGTACGTCGCAGGAAGGCCTGTCTGACAAACCTACGCCATGTCCCTCTGACCTCTACTACTATGCTCTCTATTCCAGTCGGTCTCTGGAACTGCCAGTCTGCAGTTAATAAAGCAGACTTCATTTCCTCTATTGCTACCCATTCCGGTCTCAACCTCATGGCACTGACAGAGACTTGGATCAAACCTGAAGATACTGCCACCCCTGCAGCCCTCTCTACTAATTTCACTTGTTCCCACACTCCTCGTACCACTGGGAGGGGTGGAGGTACCGGTCTCCTTATAACCAAAGAATGGAAATTTGAACTTCAGCCATCACCTACAGGTACTGGTTCATTTGAATCACATGCCATTACTGTAACCCACCCTGTTAAAATCCACTTTGTGGTCATTTATCGTCCTCCAGGTCAACTGGGAAACTTCTTGGAGGAGTTGGATGTGCTGCTATCAAACTTTCCTGAAGATGGTACTCCTCTGGTACTGCTTGGCGACTTCAACATCCACTTAGATAAACCCCAGGCTGCTGACTTCAAAACTCTGCTCACCTCATTTGATCTCAAGCTAATGTCCACTACAGCGACTCACAAATCGGGCAACCAACTTGACCTCATCTACACGCGTGGTTGCTCTGTGGACACCTCTTCAGTTGCTCCACTGCACACCTCTGATCACTTCCTCATTACTGCTAACCTAGCACTTACTCCTGAAGTGGCACACACTCCAACGCAGGTCACCTTTCGACGGAACCTACGCTCACTCTCTCCATCTCGCCTATCTGCTGTGGTTTCATCCTCTCTTCCACCTTTCTCTCAGTTTTCTGCTCTGGACACGAACAGTGCTACGGACACTCTTTGCTCCACTTTAACATCTTGCTTGGACAACTTTTGCCCACTGTTGTCTAGACCAGCACGCACTGCCCCATCTGCCCCCTGGCTGTCCGAGGTTCTCCGTGAACATCGCTCTAAACTCAGGGCTGCAGAGAGGAAATGGCAGAAATCGAAAAACTCTACGGATCTCAGTGTGTATCAATCACTCCTCTCTTCCTTCTCTGCAAAGGTCTTAACAGCTAAAACATCCTACTACCACAACAAAATTAACAGCTGCTGTGACGCTCGGACACTATTCAAGACTTTCTCTTCTCTTCTTAATCCGCCGCCTCCACCTCCTCCATCGACTCTTACAGCGGACGACTTTGCAACTTTCTTCACAAATAAGATGAGATCCATCAGTGAACAATTCTTCACACCACAGACTGAGGAAAACTTCACAATGACTGATGCACACTCTTTATCCCCTTCTCCCCACTCTCAGAGATGGACGTCTCCAAAATTCTCCTCTCCAATCATCCTACTACTTGTCCACTTGATCCTATCCCCACTCACCTCCTTCAAGCGATCTCTTTTTCAGTCATACCTTCACTTACTCACATTATCAACTCCTCTCTTCAATCTGGAACATTTCCCTTAGCATTCAAGCAGGCTCGGGTAAGCCCACTGCTCAAGAAACCATCTCTAAATCCAGCGCTTCTTGAAAACTACAGACCGGTATCCCTTCTTACATTCATTGCAAAGACACTTGAGCGGGCTGTGTTCAACCAGCTTTCTATGTTCCTTGGACAGAACAACCTCCTGGACAACAAACCAATGGCTTCAAAAGTGGCCACTCAACTGAGACTGCTCTGCTCTCGGTTACTGAAGCCCTGCGACTAGCAAGAGCAGCTTCAAAATCCTCTGTACTCATCTTACTGGACCTGTCTGCTGCTTTTGACACTGTTAATCACCAGATTCTCCTGTCCACCCTCAGAAAGATGGGGATCTCTGGAACTGCTCTCCTGTGGGTTAAGTCTTACCTCTCTGACAGATCCTTCAGTGTGTCTTGGAGGGGTGATGTTTCAAAGTCACACCACCTTGCTACTGGGGTTCCTCAAGGCTCAGTACTTGGACCACTTCTCTTCTCCATCTACATGACATCTTTAGGATCTGTCATTCAGAAGCATGGCTTTTCTTATCACTGCTATGCTGATGACACCCAACTCTACTTCTCATTCCAGCCTGATGACCCGACGGTAGCTGCTCGCATTTCAGCCTGTCTGAGTGACATTTCCCACTGGATGAATGACCATCACCTTCAGCTTAACCTTACAAAGACTGAACTACTGGTGATTCCAGCTAACCCATTGATTCATCACAACTTCTCTATACAGCTGGGCTCGTCAACCATAACTCCTTCGAGGACAGCCAGAAACCTAGGAGTTGTGATGGATCATCAGTTAAGCTTCACTGACCACATTGCTACAACGACCCGGTCCTGCAGGTTTGCCTTATACAACATTAGGAAGATTAGACCCTTCCTGTCAGAGCAAGCAACCCAACTTCTTGTCCAAGCTCTTGTTCTCTCCAGACTGGACTATTGTAATGCTCTCCTGGCGGGCCTTCCTGCATGTACTGTCAAGCCTCTGCATACCAGAATGCAGCAGCGAGGGTTGTCTTCAATGAGCCAAAAAAAGCTCATGTTACTCCCCTCCTCATCAGGTTACACTGGCTACCAGTAGCTGCTTGCATCAAATTCAAGGTACTGATGCTTGCCTACAAGACAACCACTGGCACGGCACCAACTTACCTAAACTCACTGGTTAAATCCTATGTGCCCTCCAGAAGCTTGCGCTCTGCAAGTGAACAACGCCTTGTGGTGCCATCCCAAAGAAATTCAAAATCACTCTCACGGACCTTTTCCTGGACTGTGCCCAGCTGGTGGAATGACCTCCCAATCTCAATTCGTACAGCGGAGTCTTTACTCACTTTCAAGAAACATCTAAAGACTCATCTTTTTCGCCTGCACTTAACCTACTAACACCAGTACTTTTCCTTTTCTTGTCTTTTTCATTTAATTAAAAAAAAAAAAAAAAATATATTATATACACCTGGCTATGCGTTCTATACTAGACTAACTGAGACTTGTCATGGCACTTGTATTCTGTTGTTGTTCTCTTGTTGACCTGACTGCTTCTATTCTCATTTGTAAGTCGCTTTGGATAAAAGCGTCTGCTAAATGATTAAATGTAAATGTAAATGTAAATGTCCTTTCTGGCTGCCTTTTCCAGCTGCTCTTGTTGTTCAGCAGCTGTCAGAACCTTTTGAAATCTGTTGGTTTCCTCCTGTAACTCCATTCTGCATGGGTCCTTGTGGGGTCTGTGAGATCCGTGATCTGTTGCTTTAGATCCTTTTACCTCCTGGGGCCTGTTGCACAAAAGTAGAATTAAGACATCCGGGATAAATGACTGAGCTGAGCTCAATAAAGCCAAAACATGTGCGTCCAGGCTTAATTGGTTGCACAAAGACCAAGCCAGGATGAGCAGACACGGATTCATTAAGCCAGGTGAAACCAATCCTGGATAGGTGCGCGCTCACGGCTCACTCAAATAGACCCCGCCACAGATCACAGATTAACTGATTTACCATGGCAACTAGAGCCGCGTACTTTTCCCCGTCGGAAGCACAAATCCTCATGGAGGCATACGAGGAGGTAAAAGATATAATTAAGAAGAAAGGCAACACCGCCACAGTGATAAAGCAAAGAGAAAAAGCGTGGCAAAGTATTGCAGACCGCCTGAATGCGTAAGTAGTGCACAATTACACACTCACCGCTCCGCTGAAACATCACAATTACAAATCAAATATTTAATTCACATCTCCAAAAACGCAGTTGTACTGTAATTATGAAACGGTTACATTTTTTATTGAAATGCACTGCATATATGAGTGAAATTGTGTAACGTAACTCCATCACACTGTATAAAGCTATGATATATTATTATTAAAGCCTTACATTATTATTTTACGTTACTACGCTCAGTACGGTTTAATCTTAGCCGTTGTACTCTGCTTATTATGTTGTCCACCGGTTTTTTTTGTGTTTCCCCTGCTTTTATTAATGTAAAGCAGCTTTGACAGAATGAAACAATTGTGAAAAGTGCTATATAAATAAAATTTTCTTGAATACATAGATGAGCTATAATAATAATCACTTTAATTTATATAGCGCCTTTCAAAGGACCCAAGGTCGGTTGCTCACTGCACTGCAAAAATGTCTTTCTTACTTAGTAATTTTGTCTTGTTTTCAGTAAAAAAAATATCTAAAAAAAAATCTTAAATATTTTCTAGAGCAAAATAACCTAGGAAAATAAGCAAAAAACTTATGCCAGTGAAACAAGAGAACTTTTCTAAAAGTAAGTGTTTATGGGAAAAGTAAACTTATTTCAAGATAATTTTTCTTATTATATTGACAGATATTTAAATTTTTTGCTTGTTTTAAGCACACATTTACTTGAAGTTTATATTTTTGGTCTAAACCTATACTTATTTTGCTAGGTCATTTAGAAAATCAATAAAATACATGTTTTTTATATATATTTTTTTTACTGAAAACAATACAAAAATACCAAGTCATTTTTGTCAGTGTGACTCCATTAAATGTTCTTGTGATAAAGAATGTGTGTGTGTGTGTGTGTGCGTGTGATGTAGATTAAACATGAACGGGCCAAAACGGACATGGCAGCAGGTCAAAATCAAATACAAGAACATTCTGCAGAATCGTATGGTCCCTGACTAATATTTAACAAAGCACAAGCATATATTGTACCCAGAAGGTGCCTGCTCACACATTGTCTGTACTGTTTTAGCAGTGAAAAAGAATACCCACAGACAAGGCACGGGTGGTGGGTCACCAAAGGCTGACCTTACCCCAGCAGAGGACATGGCCTTGGAGCTAAATAAAGGCAGGCCCGTCTTAGAGGGGATCCCTGGGGGGAAAGAGACGAGCATAGGTTCCTCCCAAGATGCCACCCGCTTCATTCAAGGCATGTCCTTCCATCTCTACATGGAATACAACCACATTCATATTGAATCAATTTGGACTGTCTGACTTTGGTTTACCTATTGCCTTGCAGTGTCTGGCAGCACTGTGTTCCTGTTAGAGCCACCAGCACAAGCACCAGACGATGCTGATCCAGTGAGTACTCCATCAAAGGCATACTGTAGACCTGGCATGTCTTGTCTACTGGCTTCAATATGAATCCGATTAAATGTGATAGGGTGAAAGTCCCAGTGCAGCAGCAACAGCACATGATGGAGATGATGATGAGGAGGAGACCATCTCTCTGGATTCCAGAAGGCATGAGGTATCATGTTAAGACTGTGAAAGTACTATTTACTCTACAATGGTGAGGAGTCCTCATCAAAATCAAAAAATCTAATTTCTTTTACAGGACCCAGATGCTATACAGTGGGAAAACCAGCCTGGCAACATAGTGCGTATTAATAAAAGGACACCACATCCTGCCAAATTCCAGCTGCGCTAATTGTATTGTGTTCACAGAGCTCACAAGCTATCAGAAAGTTGTATGGCAACCACCTCCGGCGCCAAATAGAACTGGCAGACATAGACATTCAGTACAAGAAGAAAAAGCTAGAAAATCTTGCACTGGAGTCCGAAATAAAAAATAGGACAATTAGGAAACTGGACCTTGAAATAAAAAAACTTGAGCGGGAGGTGAGATATGCCTTCAATGTACACTGTATGCTAACTGTAACACAAATGTATTAATCATTTTTCTTTCCTCCCCCAGCTCCAAGAAGATGACACAGCTCAAAATAAAAATTAGGTATATTCTCGTAAAGTCAAGTGAGCCATGACATATGAGCTCTTATTGTGAGCACACAGGACGGTGGCATCTTTCTAAGGTATTTTTTATTTTCACAGCAATCAGTACAACCAAGTCATCGTTATAAGGCACCGGCCTCTTTTGCCCACCCCCCCAGCACCAGGTGTGGCCACTAGCCTATATGAAGGCCCAAAATTGTGTGTTCCTTTCTGCTCTGACAATGGCATGCCCATTCTTGCGAGATGTGGTGGATGAAGAAGCACTTGTGCTGAGGAGAGCCTTCAGGCGAGAAAGGGTCTTCAGGGACCGGTTGGACCCACTGGCCTTCCCTGATGACCATCTATATGAAAGATACAGGTTTTCTGCAGATGGCATCAGGTATCTATGCAGACTACTGGGTCCCAGGATTAAGCACCGCACTGCACGGAGCCATGCACTGAGTGTGGAGCAAATGGTTTGTGTAGCCTTGCGCTTTTTTGCTAGTGGAGCCTTCCTGTACTCAGTGGGGGATGCAGAACAGCTGAACAAGGCCACAATTTGCCGCACAATAAGGAGTGTGTGTCTGGCTATCAAAGCATTAGCAGATGTCTTCATCTCCTTCCCTGGCCACAGAAGACTCTGTGACATGAAAGAGGAGTTCTATAGGATTGCAGGTAAGAGGATCTACAAATTACAGGACAACTGTTAACACATAGTAGGATACTCATTACTTTGTGTGACAGGTTTCCCCAATGTCATTGGTGCAGTGGACTGCACACACATAAGGATAAAAGCCCCCTCAGGTGCCCATGAGGCCGATTTTGTGAATAGGAAATCCTTTCACAGCATTAATGTTCAGGTGAACATAACTTTTTGATATTGTCCATTGACGAACACTCTGCATTGCCAATGATGTGCATTGATTGGTGTAATATTCCTCATCTTATGATTTCAGATGGTCTGCAATGCTGACTGTGTGATCAGCAATGTTGTGGCGAAATGGCCTGGCTCAGTCCATGACTCCAGAATCTTTCGGGCCTCTGAAATCTATCAGTGCCTATCACAAGGTAAGCCACACAACCCCTATTTATAACCATCATGGCTGTGTCAAGAATATCACTGTGTTCATGAGGTAGTAATGATGAGATTTTGTGTTGACAGGTGAATTCTCTGGTGTGTTGCTGGGAGACCGGGGGTATGGCTGCCAGCCTTTTCTCCTGACACCTTTCACAGACCCCCAGGAAGCACAGCAGGCCTACAACCATGCCCATGCCAGGACCAGGGCCAGAGTTGAAATGACCTTTGGCCTCCTGAAGGCACGCTTTCACTGCCTTCACAAATTAAGGGTCAACCCTGTTAGGGCATGTGATATTACTGTGGCTTGTGCTGTCTTCCACAATGTAGCCTGCCTGAGGAAGGAGAGGGCCCCCAGAGTGCCACCAGCCATTGACTGGGACAATCCGGCAATCTTCCCTGATGACGACAGTGGTCGGCTGCTGAGGGACCAATATGTGTTGAATTATTTTAGTTAGTATGTGTGCTTTCAATTTAGGTAAAAAATGTCCTGTTGTGGCAGAGGAAATAGGTTTTTTTTGGGTTGTTTTTTTTTTTTTTACGAATTTGGCCTCTTATGATGTTTGTGCAGTATACTGTGTGTAATACAAGGCTGCAGGGAGGCTACTGCATCCATTCATTTGTCTGTTCAGTTGATGTGTATGGATTTGTCCTGCATTTATTTTAGTGTGCAGACATGCAGGGTGTGTTATATACAGTATTGTTCAAAATAATAGCAGTACAATGTGACTAACCAGAAAAATCAAGGTTTTTCGTATATTTTTTTATTGCTACGTGGCAAACATGTTACCAGTAGGTTCAGTAGATTCTCAGAAAACAAATGAGACCCAGCATTCATGATGTGCACGCTCTTAAGGCTGTGCAATTGGGCAATTAGTTGAATTAGTTGAAAGGGGTGTGTTCAAAAAAATAGCAGTGTGGCATTCAATCACTGAGGTCATCAATTTTGTGAAGAAACAGGTGTGAATCAGGTGGCCCCTATTTAAGGATGAAGCCAACACTTGTTGAACATGCATTTGAAAGCTGAGGAAAATGGGTCGTTCAAGACATTGTTCAGAAGAACTGCGTAATTTGATTAAAAAGTTGATTAGAGAGGGGAAAACCTATAAAGAGGTGCAAAAAATGATAGGCTGTTCAGCTAAAATGATCTCCAATGCCTTAAAATGGAGAGCAAAACCAGAGAGACGTGGAAGAAAACGGAAAACAACCATCAAAATGGATAGAAGAATAACCAGAATGGCAAAGGCTCAGCCAATGATCACCTCCAGGATGATCAAAGACAGTCTGGAGTTACCTGTAAGTACTGTGACAGTTAGAAGACGTCTGTGTGAAGCTAATCTATTTTCAAGAATCCCCCGCAAAGTCCCTCTGTTAAAAAAAAGGCATGTGCAGAAGAGGTTACAATTTGCCAAAGAACACATCAACTGGCCTAAAGAGAAATGGAGGAACATTTTGTGGACTGATGAGAGTAAAATTGTTCTTTTTGGGTCCAAGGGCCACAGGCAGTTTGTGAGACGACCCCCAAACTCTGAATTCAAGCCACAGTACACAGTGAAGACAGTGAATTATGGAGGTGCAAGCATCATGATATGGGCATGTTTCTCCTACTATGGTGTTGGGCCTATTTATCGCATACCAGGGATCATGGATCAGTTTGCATATGTTAAAATACTTGAAGAGGTCATGTTGCCCTATGCTGAAGAGGACATGCCCTTGAAATGGTTGTTTCAACAAGACAATGACCCAAAACACACTAGTAAACGGGCAAAGTCTTGGTTTCAAACCAACAAAATTAATGTTATGGAGTGGCCAGCCCAATCTCCAGACCTTAATCCAATTGAGAACTTGTGGGGTGATATCAAAAATGCTGTTTCTGAAGCAAAACCAAGAAATGTGAATGAATTGTGGAATGTTGTTAAAGAATCATGGAGTGGAATAACAGCTGAGAGGTGCCACAAGTTGGTTGACTCCATGCCACACAGATGTCAAGCAGTTTTAAAAAACTGTGGTCATACAACTAAATATTAGTTTAGTCATTCACAGGATTGCTAAATCCCAGAGAAAAAAAAAAATGTTTGTACAAAATAGTTTTGAGTTTGTACAGTCAAAGGTAGACACTGCTATTTTTTTGAACACACCCCTTTCAACTAATTGCCCAATTGCACAGCCTTAAGAGCGTGCATATCATGAATGCTGGGTCTTGTTTGTTTTCTGAGAATCTACTGAACCTACTGGTAACTTGTTTGCCACGTAGCAATAAAAAATATACTAAAAACCTTGATTATTCTGGTTAGTCACATTGTACTGCTATTATTTTGAACAATACTGTACATTCCTTTGAATGTGTATGTATCATTTTGTATAATATGCTTTGATTCTGTGCTTTCCATCTTGTAGAGTCACTGTGACTTCAGTTTCGAAAGGAGCTGATAGTTTACCTGCTTTGTTTTGTCCTTATTCAATAAAGGAACATAATGTTACACATTGTGTTTTTATATTCATATGGAATGTGTATTTGTTTATATGACCGAGTACTAGGGTCCCACTGAGGAAAAAGGATAAAGTCATAAATTTATGAGGCTGGTTCTTTCTGCAGTAAAGCAACATATTCTTTTTACAGTTTTGATAGTTATGACAATGTGATACTTCATATTCTGGCACATCAGCATGTCTTTGTTTATGAAACCATACTGAAGTACAATTTCACGAATGTGTATTTGTTTATATGACCGAGTACTAGGGTCCCACTGAGGAAAAAGGATAAAGTCATAAATTTATGAGGCTGGTTCTTTCTGCAGTAAAGCAACATATTCTTTTTACAGTTTTGATAGTTATGACAATGTGATACTTCATATTCTGGCACATCAGCATGTCTTTGTTTATGAAACCATACTGAAGTACAATTTCACGAAATGCCCCACATCTGTCATTTTAACAACTGTCCTCCTTTAAAACAACTGGTTACAATATTATGACTTGTCTTTTTTTTTTTCCTCTGTGGCCCTAATATTCTATTTTATTTATAGTCTATGGGAAACTGTAAATTATCTAATGATAGCAAAATCATCTAAAAATCATTATTTATCCAAAATGATTGAAATTAATGATCACAAACGTTTAAATAATGACAGTGGGTCTAGTTATATGTGATATCAATGTATAGTGAGCAGTGAAATAACTATTGGTTTCCATTTGTGGCGACTGCTGACTGACATTAGGGATGAGATTAAATAGATCCTGGAATTTAGCCTGGTCTGGAGCAGGCTAGCTCCACAGAATAAATCTCCATGGTAATTTATACCATAACATATCCTCCTGCCCCCTATCCAGCTTTAATGCAACCGGATTAGGGATCAATTGAGCCAGGATCACCAAGATATCCTGGCTTAATCCCTTATCCTACTTTTGTGCAACAGGCCCCTGTTTCAGACTAATCTTGGTGATCTCTTTGTAGTCATAACTCTGGTTTGAGTCATGAGTCAGTAGTACCCTTGTTGTCTAGTTGCTTTTGGTTTTGGTGCAGTAGGTTGTCTGCAGCCCTGGGTAGATGGGTGACCCTCACCACGCCTGGCCAGTCCTTTTGGTCTTGGCAAACTCATGTTAAGAGTAAGGGGCGAGAGACTAATACAAGATCAAACAGAATGTGGATCTAGGTTTTACAGCTAGGTTTTGCCAGGTGTGGTTAGCTGGTGAAGTATTCTATTATTATCTTAGCTGTGGATAGCTGAATGCTAAGATAGTTTTGAGTCAGCATATGATTGCTGAAAGGGGTATAAGCAGAGTATTAATTGATGACTTAAGACCAAATTATCACTCAGGGGTGCATTTCCCAAAACCACAGTTGCTAACCTGTTAGCAACTTAGTTGGTTGGCAATGGGAAATTGCATTGCAACCAACAAAGGTGCTAACTTAGTTACCAACCATGGTTTTGGGAAATGCACCCTAGAACTTACTGATAGATCACAACAGGCTCGATCTCTGTGGAAGTGAAGTAGAGGAGGGAAAAGGAAGAGGCATTACATTTACATTTACATTTAATCATTTAGCAGACGCTTTTATCCAAAGCGACTTACAAATGAGAACAATAGAAGCAGTCAGGTCAACGAGAGAACAACAAAAGTATACAAGTCCCATGACAAGTCTCAGTTAGTCTAGTATAGAATGCCAAGCCAGGTTTTTTTTTTTTTTTCTTTAGCCCCAGACTCAACTGTATGAATTGAGATTGGAAGCTCATTCCACCAGTTGGGCACAGTCCAGGAAAAGGTCAGTGAGAGTGATTTTGAACTTCTTTGGGATGGCACCACAAGGCGTTGTTCACTTGCAGAGCGCAAACTCCTGGAGGGCACATAAGATTTAACCAGTGAGTTTAGGTGTGTTGGTGTCGTGCCAATGGTCGTCTTGTAGGCAAGCATCAGTACCATGAATTTGATGCGAGCGGCTACTGGTAGCCAGTGTAATCTGATGAGGAGAGGAGTAATATGAAATTGTTTTGCACATTAAAGACAACCCTTGCTGCTGCATTCTGGATCAATTGCAGAGGCTTGACAGTACATGCAGGAAGGCCAGCCAGGAGAGCATTATAATAGTCATAGGTGTGATTGGCAAAGGACAAAAAAGCAGGAAACAATACGATGCACTTACCATGACGCGGCGATAGAACACCCCCCCCCCCCCCCCCACACACACACACACAGAGAC
The DNA here is from genome assembly GCF_023724105.1 of Carassius gibelio. Lineage (NCBI taxonomy): Eukaryota > Metazoa > Chordata > Actinopteri > Cypriniformes > Cyprinidae > Carassius > Carassius gibelio. The sequence continues at coordinate 588,046 of NC_068372.1, forward strand.
ATAATTTATATAGCATAATAATAAGTTAATAATAAATTATTGTACAAGTTTTTTGTTTAAATTAATTAATTAAAAATAGAAGAAAAATAGAAATACACATCTAAATTAAATGATTAAACAAAATAGGCAAAATAGGGATGAATTCCAAAAGAAATTATTTATTGGGCATTTCTTGTCCTCCCAGATGTTTTGTTTTAACTTTATTTCTATAGTGTCCTTTACATCTATTAAAAACAACATCTTTAATTCCCCTCTATATTTTTGAAAGTTATCTTTACTTGTGTTTTTGTTCAGCCATTTTGTCAGTGCCTCCGCCTGGAGATATTTGCTTTATTATAGACTTCTATGATTGCTAATCCACAACAGATGACGATTATAAGGTTGAACGTTCAGAATACGACTCCATAGGTTATATTTCAGCATGAATTTCGCAAATTGGCAGCGACTCTTAATTAGCACGTAGAACGCATTCATGTCAAGTAAATTTTGGGGGAAAACCGCATGGAATTGCGGTGAGAGTTTGTAACCTTGTACGTAGAGAGCGCTCTTCAGAGTTATCAGGAAACTCGACCCAGATCAGTTTTAAGCATTCATTAAAGTGAATCGGTTCAAAGTTGGACTGCTCGATTATGTCAAAAATCATAATCACAATTATTTTGGTCAATATTGTAATTACGATTATTTAACACGATCATGAGGGGGCCATATGACCAAAACTTATATGAGTGATTTATTTAAAGATAGGGATACATATCAAATATGAATTTCCTATAAATAAGGCTGCTACAATCATTATATCTGCACTGGTTACTTCACTGGTTTGCACTCTATCTTTACTTATCTTTCTTTTTACATGACCTATTTGTATAGTTGTACTTTATATTTTATTATCTGTGTTTAATGTTCTACTGTTAGTGTTATCTTTATGCACCGGGGGTCTGAGAGTAACACAGTTTCAATTATCTGTATGTATGTATGTACTGTACATGTGGAAGAATTGACAATTAAGCAGACTTGACTTGACTTGCTATGACATCAACATTGTAGAGACCAGCAGAATTTCAAACAAACAAAAAGTCCTCAAAATTATTGAAAATAATTAAACTGTCAGTAATAAAAAAAGCAAAGGAACAAATACAAAAGAATAAAAAGATACAAATTGAACAAACTGTCTCAAGCAGTATGATTATTTCATTTATTCGATACCATTTACTATTAATGTCTCTGTCTCGTTTCAGTTTACGTTTGGCTTAAGCTTTGTAAGTTTATATGAAAAGGTTCATGTAGCGTTGTACACCCTACTGCAGAAATTAATAATTACATGTAAAATAAAATATAGCCCGCTGTCACTTTTTGAGCCACACGGATCCAAATTACTGTTACTGTATTTTCATTCTCAACTCTTTACATTCATTTATTACAGGACCGACGAATGTATACATTAATAATCACCAAGCGCAGCGTTTTGACACATTTTTGCATGAACTTGACCGTTTTGGCGCGCACCTTGAGCTAAAAGATGATTTTAAATGTCCGTGTTCTGTTCTGTCTCTGAGCGCTTATATCTTCCTGAGGAGCAGTGCAAGTTCTCTTCCACGCTTTTAAAAACATGAATAAATATACTTCGATAATTCAAGCACGTCCCATTTTGCAAATGTCGCGTTACATGATTTTACTGATTTTCACGGGAAATTGGGCTTTTATGGAGGAACGAAAGTGCAGCGCTGCAAAAGGGGGAGGAATGGGGCGCAATAATCGTTTTATCTCGATTATTGGATTTTCATAATCATTGATAAAAATGAAATGATTTTTCATAAAAATGAAAGACAATATATTGGATTTTCTTAGGTGAATCATCCGTGTTCACTGTCTTCGTCAGTCAACTGAAGCTGTTCATGTGAGTAGACGGTGGTTGGGCACGTGCACATTCATAACAGTGCGCATACACTTTGAACTTCAATCGTGACAAATGATTCGACTACTTGCGGAGTGACATGACGACATGAATCAGAGGAACAAAAAAACGTTGACAGAGGTGAGCGGTCATTATGTTTACCAATACCCAACACATCGCAACCCATTTTTTTTTTTTTTTTTTTTTTTGCATGATTTACTAGAGCATCATTTTCAGGTGGGAAAAGCCGGATTTCCGGATTTTTCCGGAAGAATCACACCCCTGAATAGTCCAGTCTGGAGAGAACAAGAGCTTGGACAAGAAGTTGAGTGGCTTGCTCTGACAGGAAGGGTCTAATCTTCCTAATGTTTTATAAGGCAAACCTGCAGGACAGGTTCGTTGTAGCAATGTGGTCTGTGAAGCTTAACCCTCTGGAGTCTAAAGGGTATTGTAATGAGAAGGGAATAATTGGAATTAGGTGTTAATGCACACGCCCTTTAATTTGAATGAATTGTTGTGGCTTGATTAAATTAAAGTGTACAGCTGATGTAGGAGGAGATGAGAATTATTTAAGGATGGGTTGAGCACTATTCGAGAGAGATTCCGCGAGCTCTCACTGATGGGGAAATGCTAGACGGCCGCTCTGGATAATTAGTATCTCCGGCGGTGAAGATAGGCAGTCAGTGGTGGGTAAATGTGTTAGACAGCTAGGGACATGACTTTGGGCTAGGAGAGCTCGTGACCGATGTAACTTTGAGATAATACCGCGATTGGAGAAGCTGATTAGGTGGACTCATAAACCTGATAATTGAAGATTTCCTGTGTATCCTCCTCACCTGATGTGAGCTCGTCCGTTTTGTATGTGGGCCAATTTAGGCAAACAAGGGGTAATCTGTTTTATGAGAGAATGCTATATTTTAACAAGTAATAAAGAATCGTGTATAAACTGCCATCTGATTGTGCGGGTCTCTGCCTTCCCTGTCCTTTGTGCGGTTGTTACACTGGTGGCAGCGGTGGGATTTAATCCCTAACGATAATAAAACAGCCGTACGATGGAGGGCAGAGATAGGCAAAGGGATGTGTCAGTGGCTACCCCATCTACCTCAGCAACCGTAATGGAACCGTCGTCTTTAGCCCCAGCTGCATCATCAAACGTGTCTATGGTGCGTCCAGTGTTATGCCGGAGACCTTTACCGGTACGGGTCGAGAATGGTCTGATTGGAAGGAACAGTTTGAGATGGCAGCTGTGGTAAATAATTGGAATGACGGAATCAAATTGAAATTTATGTCACTCTTATTATTGGGGCGAGCTCGAGCTATCTATAGTGGTCTTTCAGTGGAGGCCAACGCAGTTATGTTTTATTGAAAGATGCTTTAGGTAAATGTTTTGGACCATGTGAAACCGCAGAATGGAATCGCGTTAGTTTTTCATCACGCAAGCGCATGCCGAACGAGACTTTACGTGAGTTTGGTAATGCGCTGTGGAGGTTGGTGACGAAGGAGTATTCTTCAGTAGGTGCAGATACACAGGATTTATTGGCTAGAGATCACTTTATTGCACATGTGGGAAATGGGGAGACTCGTATTCGATTACGTAGTATTAAACCTATTACTTTAGAAGAAGCCATTAATATTGCCAGGGAATTCGAACTTATTCAGGGATTAGAACAATGTACGATTACCCCTGATGCGCGAGTTTGTGGTCTTCATCTTCCTGCAGCAGAAAGTAAGGTAGATTCGCTGACGGAGGTGGTGGATGCGCTTCGTAAGGAAGTTCAGACACTGCAAAAATCTGTACAACAACTTTGTGAGGCAGTTCCCACACTTTTAAAGAATAGCACTGTTGAACAGTCAACTTTAAGTGCGGTTGGGAAACGACAGGTGCAACCTGTTGGAGGCGGTTGTTGGAAATGTGGTTGTAATCGCCATATTAGGAGAGACTGCCCTTATGTGCAGGGAAACGAGAGGGGGCAGGCATCATAGGCCGAATGCCTGCCCCAAAGCAAGATTATTTTTTTCAGTTGGCCTCATCAGTTCAAGGCAACCCTGGGATTTACCTTGCTGCCAAATTAGGTGGGTGTGACGTTAAACTTCTGGTCGATACAGGTGCTCAAGTCTCAATAATACCGAAACAGAGGTGGCTTACTATTACAAATGGTGGGGCTCATCTTGAACATCACAAGGGCGTGGTTAGAGTGGCCAATGGGGGGAGGATGCCGATTTTGGGTCGCTGGCAAACCGTATGCCAATTTGATTCACTAACTGTCATCACAGAGTTTCTTGTGGCAGATTTGGAGCCTCAGGAGATTTTGTTGGGCTCTGATTTTTTGCTTAAATATGGCGTTATTATTAATTTTGATCAAAAGAGCTGTCGGTTAATGGGAAAACAGATTCCCCTCTTGTTTGGCAATAATAATGGTATGCAGCCCTGTGATGTGATTGTGCACGTTGATACACCTGTTCCACCTCGTAGTGAAGTCTTGATTACAGGGGCAGTGGAGGGGGTATCTGAAAGTTTGCAGGGCATGTTAGAACCGTCTTCCTCCCTTTATAACCATTGCGACCTTTTGGTGGCAAGGTTAGTGTGTCGAGTGGAGCAGGGTATTCTGCCCATTCGTGTAATTAATGTCACTGATGTCACCCATATTTTAAAGCGTGGGATGAAAGTGGGCAAGTTATTTTTTGATGTTGTGGTAGAGGGAGGAGACGTGGCTATGGGTAAGAGTCCTGCATTCTCTGTGTATACGCTTATGGATCAGCTGAAATTACACGAAAAAGGCTTTGGGGAGGCTGAAACGCGCGCAGTGCGTGAGTTATTGTGCAAGTATTTGTCAGTTTTTAGCGTGAGTCATACAGATTTAGGGCGGACGCAATTAATAACGCATCAGATCGAGACGGGAGATGCCAAACCTATTAAATTACCTCCGCGCCGTGTTCCCCTTCATCTGCAAGATGAGGTGATGGAACATATTAAGGGTATGCAGGCAAATGGAAATGTACAGCCGTCGTGTAGCCCGTGGGGCGCGCCTGTGGTCCCTGTACGAAAGAAAGACGGGACCCTTCGATTTTGCGTGGATTATAGGCGGTTGAATGATGTGACACGGAAGGATGCATATCCCCTACCGCGTATTGATGATGCATTGGACAGCCTTGCCCATGCAAGGTGGTTTTCCACTCTTGACCTGGCCAGTGGATACTGGCAGGTCGAGGTGAACCCTATAGATACCCTTTTGTAACACGACAGGGGCTATTTGAATTCAACGTTTTAAGTTTCGGTTTGTGCAACGCACCAAGTACATTTCAGCGCCTTATGGACTTGGTGTTAGCGGATTTACAGTGGACTACTTGCCTTGTTTATTTAGATGATATTATTGTTTTTGGGAGAACATTTGGGGAACATCTGCAACGGCTGGATGAGGTCCTTGGTGAATTACGGCATGCGAAACTGAAGGTTAAACCCTCTAAATGTACATTGTTTGCCACTCAGGTCCGTTATTTGGGGCACGTTATATCTGCTGATGGAATCAGAGCAGACCCAGATAAAATAGATGCGGTGAGACAATGGCCTGTACCGAAAAATAAAACTGAAGTTCGGAGCTTTGTGGGGTTGGCATCTTATTATCGGCGATTTATAGAGGGGTTTTCTGAAATTGCGCGACCGTTACATCGTCTCACAGAGAAGGGTCGGAAATTCAAATGGGATGGTGAGTGCCAGCAGGCGTTTTTACAGCTTAAAACAGCCCTTGTGACAACTCCAGTCCTCGCGTATCCCGACCCGCACAAGGCATTTATTTTAGACACTGATGCGAGTGACGTTGGCATCGGTGCAGTTTTGTCACAAGAGGTCGATGACTTGGAGCGGGTTGTGGCATATGCTAGTCGAGCTTTAATGAAACAGGAACGCAGGTATGCCACCACTAAAAAGGAGTTGCTCAGTTTGGTGGTATTTACTAAATATTTCAAGCATTATTTGCTTGGGAAAGAATTTATATTGCATACTGACCATAGCGCCCTAAGGTGGCTTCATAATTTTCAGGGGCTTGAAGGACAACTGGCCAGATGGGTGGAACAGCTGGCCAGTTTTCAATTTAAGATTGTGCACCGCCCCGGGAAAAAGCATGTTAATGCGGATGCGCTTTCACGCTTGCCATCGTTTGGTGCCAAGTGTGAAGATTTTTCAGATCCACGTCAGGAGGTTAGTGCTTCTGTGTGTGCTGTATGTGCAACGGTCCCTTCGGAGATTGAGGATGAGTTGGTGGAGGCGCAGAAGAAGGATGCTGTTTTACAGCTTGTAGAACAGCTGTGTCCACGGGGGGAGGAGGGCCGTGCTGAAGCACAGACAAAGGTGGAAGTGAGAGGGTTTTTGCCCGTTTGGGATCAGTTGGAGTTTGAGCAAGGGCGATTAGTGCGTAAACCGCCGCTTAATACAGATGCTGCATTAAAAAGTCAGGTGGTCCTTCCGAAGGTGATGGTTCCAGAGGTTTTGAAAATGTTGCATAATTCTGCTACGGGTGGTCATCTAGGAGTGCAAAAATTACAGGCGAAAGTAAAGGATCGGTTCTATTGGCCTGGGTGGTTTGAAGATGTAAGGAAGTGGTGTAGGGAATGTACGGAATGTGCATCTCGTAAATTTGCAGCATTGAACGCTCGTGCCCCGTTGCAGCCCTCTTTTGTCTCTCGGCCTTTAGAACGTGTAGGGATAGACATCTTGGGGCCTTTGCCTTTAACTGGAGAGAAGAATAAGTATATCCTAGTAATTGGGGATTATTTCTCAAAGTGGACCGAAGCGGTTGCACTTCCAAATCAAGAAGCAGCGTCCATAGCTAAAGTTTTGGTGCAAGAGTGGGTGTGTAGATTTGGGGTCCTGTGCAGTATTCACTCGGATCAAGGTTGAAACTTTGAATCGAAGTTATTTACCGAGTTGTGTGGGTTGCTGCAGATGCATAAAACAAGAACTACAGCTTATCATCCACAGTCGAATGGGATGGTGGGGCGGTTTAACCGTACTTTACTTTCCATGCTGTCTTTGTTTGTGGATAGTAATCAGCAGAATTGGGACACGCTCCTGCCATACGTTATGATGGCTTATAGGAGCAGTATACATGCTACTACAGGGTTTTCACCATATAAGGTCTTGTTTGGACGAGAGATAATTTTGCCTGTGGATGTTGTGTTGGGAGTGGGGGAGACGGAACATTCTGATTCGGCAAATGATTATGTGGAGAAAGTAGCTGAAAGCTTGTCTACGGTAGTGGAGGCTGTGAAAGCGCATCAACTGAAAGCATCAGGAAGGCAGAAACGATGCTTTGATTTAAAAGTGTGCCATCAGTTTTATACAGAAGGGGAATTTGTGTGGGTAAAGAATAGGGTGCGTAAGCAGGGGTTGTGTCCAAAGTTGCAAAGGCATTTTGTGAGGCCGTTTGTTGTTATTGAGCGGGTTACGGACGTTTTGTATCGAATAGCTCCAAAAGAAAAAGGGCTTGAGCGAGTTGTGCATTTTAATCGTCTTAAGCCATATGTTTTTAATTCATTTGCAGGAAGGCCGGAATTGCAGAGTGTTGAGAGGGATCGAATGTTGGCTGGGGAAAGGAGTACGCTGCATCATGACCCTGCACGTATGGCTGATTCTGCACTGCATCCTGACCCTGCTCTGATGGCTGATTCTGCACTGCATCCTGACCCTGCTCTGCCACCTGATCCTGGGCTGGACGTTATGATGCCTTCTGTCCCTACTCCGTTACCTGTCCCTACATTGGATGTGGGTGCAGCCCTTTCTGGTGATAGCCCCTGTGCGGCTGTGCCTATTGGATCTATAGCCTGTGAGTCGCAGTCTGGGATAACGAACGGACTGGCTGAAAGACGTTCGTCGCGGGCCAGGAGGGTACCGGCCAGTTTGTTGGATTATGATTTATCTGCTTAACTTGAGGACGAGTACATTTTGCCTGGAGGGGGGGTAGTGTAATGAGAAGGCAATAATTGGAATTAAGTGTTAATGCACACGCCCCTTAATTTGAATGAATTGTTGTGGCTTGATTAAATTAAAGTGTACAGCTGATGTAGGAGGAGATGAGGATTATTTAAGGATGGGTTGAGCACTATTCGAGAGAGATTTGGCGAGCTCTCACTGATGGGGAAATGCTAGACGGCCGCTCGGGATAATTAGTATCTCTGGCGGTGAAGATAGGCAGTCAGTGGTGGGTAAATGTGTTAGACAGCTAGGGACATTACTTTGGGCTAGGAGAGAAGTGGAAAGTGAAAAAGTGGAAAGTGAAGAGACATTCAGCCAAGTATGGTGACCCATACTCAGAATTTGTGCTCTGCATTTAACCCATCCAAAATGCACACACACGGAGCAGTGAACACACACACACACACACTGTGAGCACACAATCGGAGCAGTGGGCAGCCATTTATGCTGCAGCGCCCGGGGAGCAGTTGGGGGTTCGATGCCTTGCTCAAGGACACCTAAGTCGTGGTATTGAAGGTGGAGAGAGAGCTGTTCATGCACTCCCCCCAACCACAATTTCGTCCGGCCCGAGACTAGAACCCACAACCCTTCGATTGGGAGTCCAACCCTCTAACCATTAGGCTATTGATATTTGAAGATTTCCTGTGTATCCTCCTCACCTGATGTGAGCTCGTCCGTTTTGTATGTGGGCCAATTTAGGCAAACGGGGTAATCTGTTTTATGAGAGAATGCTATATTTTAACAATCAATCAATCAATCAATCAATCACCTTTATTTATATAGTGCTTTAAACAAAATACATTGCGCCAAAGCACTGAACAACATTCATTTGGAAAACAGTGTCTCAATAATGCAAAATGATAGTTAAAGGCAGTTCATCATTGAATTCATTGATGTCATCTCTGTTCAGTTGAAATAGTGTCTGTTTTAATTTGCAATCAAGTCAACGATATCGCTGTAGATGAAGTGACCCCAACTAAGCAAGCCAGAGGCGACAGCGGCAAGGAACCGAAACTCCATCGGTGACAGAATGGAGAAAAAAACCTTGGGAGAAACCAGGCTCAGTTGGGGGGCCAGTTCTCCTCTGACCAGACGAAACCAGTAGTTCAATTCCAGGCTGCAGCAAAGTCAGATTGTGCAGAAGAATCATCTGTTTCCTGTGGTCTTGTCCTGGTGCTCCTCTGAGACAAGGTCTTTACAGGGGATCTGTATCTGGGGCTCTAGTTGTCCTGGTCTCCGCTGTCTTTCAGGGCAGTAGAGGTCCTTTCTAGGTGCTGATCCACCATCTGGTCTGGATACGTACTGGATCCGGGTGACTGCAGTGACCCTCTGATCTGGACACAGACTGGATCTGGTGGCCACGGTGACCTCGGAACAAGAGAGAAACAGACAAATATTAGCGTAGATGCCATTCTTCTAATGATGTAGAAAGTACGGTGTTATGTGAAGTGTTCCGGTTCCAGTTTACCTAATTAATGCAGCCTAATAATCCTTTAACGGATTTGGATATTAAAAGCATATTAGTATGTTATGTGTATGCCAGGTTAAAGAGATGGGTCTTTAATCTAGATTTAAACTGCAAGAGTGTGTCTGCCTCCCGAACAATGTTAGGTAGGTTATTCCAGAGTTTAGGCGCCAAATAGGAAAAGGATCTGCCGCCCGCAGTTGATTTTGATATTCTAGGTATTATCAAATTGCCTGAGTTTTGAGAACGTAGCGGACGTAGAGGAGTATAATGTAAAAGGAGCTCATTCAAATACTGAGGTGCTAAACCATTCAGGGCTTTATAAGTAATAAGCAATATTTTAAAATCTATACGATGTTTGATAGGGAGCCAGTGCAGTGTGGACAGGACCGGGCTAATATGGTCATACTTCCTGGTTCTAGTAAGAACTCTTGCTGCTGCATTTTGGACTAGCTGTAGTTTGTTTACCAAGCGTGCAGAACAACCACCCAATAAAGCATTACAATAGTCTAACCTTGAAGTCATAAATGCATGGATTAACATTTCTGCATTTGACATTGAGAGCATAGGCCGTAATTTAGATATATTTTTGAGATGGAAAAATGCAGTTTTACAAATGCTAGAAACGTGGCTTTCTAAGGAAAGATTGCGATCAAGTAGCACACCTAGGTTCCTAACTGATGACGAAGAATTGACAGAGCAACCATCAAGTCTTAGACAGTGTTCTAGGTTATTACAAGTAGAGTTTTTAGGCCCTATGATTAACACCTCTGTTTTTTCTGAATTTAGCAGTAAGAAATTACTCGTCATCCAATTTTTTATATCGACTATGCATTCCATTAGTTTTTCAAATTGGTGTGTTTCACCGGGCTGCGAGGAAATATAGAGCTGCGTATCATCAGCATAACAGTGAAAGCTAACACCATGTTTCCTGATGATATCTCCCAAGGGTAACATATAAAGCGTGAAGAGTAGCGGCCCTAGAACTGAGCCTTGAGGTACTCCATACTGCACTTGTGATCGATATGATACATCTTCATTCACTGCTACGAACTGATGGCGGTCATATAAGTACGATTTAAACCATGCTAATGCACTTCCACTGATGCCAACAAAGTGTTCAAGTCTATGCAAAAGAATGTTGTGGTCAATTGTGTCAAACGCAGCACTAAGATCCAATAAAACTAATAGAGAGATACACCCACGATCAGATGATAAGAGCAGATCATTTGTAACTCTAAGGAGAGCAGTTTCAGTACTATGATACGGTCTAAATCCTGACTGTAAATCCTCACATATACCAACAAGTAATAAAGAATCGTGTATAAACTGCCATCTGATTGTGCGGGTCTCTGCCTTCCCTGTCCTTTGTGCGGTTGTTACAGTATTTTTGGCCTGGAGAAATGTTGTCATGCCCTGACATTTGTGCTTTTTTCAGTTTCTTATAAATATCTAAATGGGTAAAGTCTATTCTCACTGTAATCAGCACAAACTGGGCTATAATAATTTGTGAAATGCATGTATGTACATGATTGTATTTTTGAGAAAAAAAATGTTATGCGTGGTAAGTGAAAAACAAAAAATGTTAAAACACTTGAATAAGGCCATAAAACACATAAAGAACAATGGTTCCCGGGATTTTTGAGAACTGGAGCTTGTAGCCTAGAATTTTTCTTTCTAAATTATGTGAAAATCATCTTGTTTACTCACTTACAGAAAACAATATATTGATTTAAATTTTCTAAGACACTTTTTGTTGGTAAAAGTCATATGCGAGTAGGCGTCAACTATCATGAATATCATTGTGCTTTACACCTGAGAAGACAAAGGCCTGCATAATGAGCTGCATAATTAGCCTTTCTGTCAGCTGTATGTCACTGAGAGGGAGGTGTTACAAGAAAGAATGTGAGGACAAAATAAATCTATATAATTTTATGTTTGCAGTTTATTTAGAATATATTTAATTATCCCACAACATAATTTAATATCCATTTGGGGGAGCAGTTAAACAGTTTATTAGGAACAATCAAAGCTGACTTGAATTTTTTTGCATCATTACTCCAGTCCCACAATCCTTCAGAAATCCTTTTAAAAATCTTATTTTCTACCACAACAAAATAAATAAATAAAAATAATAAAAAATAAAAACATTTATTGTTATTATTATCATTATTATTATGATTATTATCAATGTTGAAAAGAGCTGAGAATATTTTTCAGGTTTTTTAGGGACAGCATTGTTTCAAACTAATTTACATTTGTTAGTAATCTTTATTTGTTACATTTATATTATTTACATCACACTTTTGCATGGTATAGTATTGTATATTGTTATTGAAACTTCATAATATTTCACTTGATTATACATTTAGTCAGGAATTATTGTGGAAGATTTTTATTGGTCAATATGTAAACTAATCAGGCATAATCAATGTGAATCTAGCCATTTATGTATCAAGTTTTTCTACTGTTTTAATCATGCTTTTGACTGGATGTAGAGGCCTGCGTGAGAATGGAATGTGCATAGAGTGCAGGGCTATAGTATTTGTTGCATCTGCACACTCTATTTGGACAATAGACAAAATATATGATTAGGCCTCCTCGTTTCACTTAAAATAATTTCTACATCCTAAAATCAAGCTGAAGACACATCCATAAAAGGTAAGAGTTGATAAACATAACCATATGTATGAAATGTATTGAACATGGACACGCCTTCAGAAGCACTGTATAAAATATAGAACCGACACAGACTCGACAGACTGTTCTTCAGAGCTTTCTCAGTTTTATTTTCTCTTGAAAATAAAATCTTTCTTCTGGAAACAAAACCCAGAGACAGTGTGTTTCCTCAGATCCATGGCAGACGAAAATACACTACATTTGGCGACCACGAAGGGACAGGAAAGGAGCAGCAGAGTGGACGACTGCTTTTGAGCTGACTGATGAGCAACACACACACAGTGGCGGCCACCATAGAATAAGGTAAGCATTTTTGCTTATATAATTAGTGTGTGTTGTTGATCGGTCAGTTCAGAGCGGTAAGGTCACTTAAAAATCTGCTCTTCCAAATTTAGAACTAGTTAAATAAACAAAACCCCGAGACTGTGTGATTCCTCAGATCAATGACAAATGAAAATACACTACATTATAGTTTGGAAAAAGTCTAACTAGTAAAATGTTTACAGGTTATGTGAAAACTAGCACACGTATATAAATAAATAAAAAGAGACTCTGCTGAATAAAGTTGCTTCATTCTTTTTTTCTGAGGAAATCCATTTCTCAAATCCTCAACCACATCAAATCTTTTTGGGGTGAAATATGTGTTATTCCTCTCATCGCGAAGCAAACAGTATAATAAACCTCAAAGAACTTGGAGAACAGTCTCGCTGCGTTGTCTTTTGTGTGGGCGTATTCAAGCCACAAGCTTCAGTTTGAATCTGAATACAGCATTCAGCGTGGGGGCGTGGTCACATTAGAATCTGAATAGCACATTCAGCGCGGGGTGTGGTCACATTAGATATAATGAAGGGAGAGGTGAAAAACGGACATTGCGTTGTTTTCATATGGATTACTTTATCACAGAATATTTGTTTTCGGCGGCACTTATTTAGTTTAAAAGAAGACATGTCAAGCTTTCTATAGATATCTCTCTCATGTCTCTTAGTTGAGTATTCACAGAGTTACAGTTCATTTTAAAGGGGGGGGTGAAATGCTATTTCATGCATACTGAGTTTTTTACACTGTTAAAGAGTTGGATTCCCATGCTAAACATGGACAAAGTTTCAAAAATTAATTTGTACGTTTGAAGGAGTATTTTTGTTCCAAAAATACTCCTTCCGGTTTGTCACAAGTTTCGGAAAGTTTTTTTCGAGTATGGCTCTGTGTGACGTTAGATGGAGCGGAATTTCCTTATATGGGTCCTAAGGACACTTCTGCTGAAGAGCGCGCGCTCCCGTATAGCAGCGCACTGAGAGGCTGAGCACAGACTCACTGATCAGAGCGAGAGCGTCGCAAAATGTCACAGAAGTGTGTTTTATTGGTTGCCAGGGCAAGACAACCCTGCACAGATTACCAAAAAAAAAAAAAAACAGCATTAAGGGACCAGTGGATGGAGTTTATTTTTACAGAGCATCAACGGAGTTGTGCAAGTGTTTTTGTTTGTTCCCTGCATTTCGAAGATGCTTGTTTTGCAAACAAGGCCCAGTTTGACGCCGGATTTGCACATCGTTTATTTCTTAAGGATAATGCAGACCCAACGAAAAAGGGTCACGATCGTGTGTTGGAACCGCATGCGGTGAGTAAAACTGCTTCAAATATCTCTGTGTTGTTAACTTGGCTATCGGCGGTAAGCACATCAAGTAAACAACATGCAATGTTGTCATCAAACTGCACTTTCCACATGTACAGCTTAAAAAAAAAAAAAAAAAAAAGACAACATAAAGTGGAACTTAGTCATTTTCCAAAACCGCTAAGCAAATATATACAGTTTTAGTACATACCACATAGAGACGTCGTTTGCTGATGCTGCTCTTGTTAAATTTCAGCCTCTGGATCTGTGTCACAGCTTCCAGACGCTCTCAACGCAAAAGCCTACTCGCGCCCGTGATTCTTTAGCTCCGCCCACACGTCACGCCTCCAGCCTGTCGTGTTTTTCCGGGAAAAATCGGTACAGACTATCTTTCTCTTATGAATATAATAAAACTAAAGACTTTTTGGAGTTATGAAGGATGCAGTACTACTCTATAGGTACTCAAGATTAACAGGATATGAAAACGAGCATTTCACCCCACCTTTAATGACAAATTTGTAAATGAAGATCAGCGCAGACAAAGGCTGCAGACAGCACACCTTGTTTGTTATCTTTATTTTATAAGTTCACAAGTTTTAATGTTATTATGTCTATATCCAAAAAAGTAGACCCTTTACAGATTCGATTGATGTATTGATCTTATCTGTACGATTAAAACTGAAAGTGTAATTTAATTTCTTTTCGGGGTTATCAGGAGAAAATGACTCGACTATAGAGGGTTAACTGATGATCCAGCACAACTCCTAGGTTTCTGGCTGTCCTCGAAGGAGTTATGGTTGATGAACCCAGCTGTATAGAGAAGTTGTGATGAAGCAATGGGTTAGCTGGAATCACCAGGAGTTCTGTCTTTGTAAGGTTAAGCTGAAGGTGATGGTCATTCATCCAGCTAGAAATGTCACTCAGACAGGCTGAAATGCGAGCAGCTACGATCGGGTCAACTGGTTGGTATGAGAAGAAGAGTTGGGTGTAATCAGCGTAGCAGTGATAAGAAAAGCCATGATTCTGAATGACAGATCCTAATGACGTCATGTAGATGGAGAAGAGAAGTGGTCCAAGTACTGAGCCTTGAGGAACCCCAGTAGCAAGGTGTTGTGACTTAGAAACATAACCCCTACAAGACTTACTAAAGAATCTGTCAGAGAGGTAGGACTTAACCCACAGGAGTGCGGTTCCAGAGATGCCCATCTTTTTTAAGGTTGACATGAGAATCTGGTGATTAATGGTGTCAAAAGCAGCAGACAGGTCCAGTAAGATGCGTACTGAGGATTTTGAAGCTGCTCTTGCTAGTCGCAGGGCTTCAGTAACCGAGAGCAGAGCAGTCTCAGTAGAGTGGCCATTATTTAAAGCCAGATTGGTTGCTCTCCAGGAGGTTGTTCTGTACAAGGAACATAGACAGCTGGTTGAACACAGCTCGCTCAAGTGTCTTTGCAATGAATGGAAGAAGGGATACCAGTCTGTAGTTTTCAAGAAGGCCTGGATTTAGAGATTGTTTCTTGAGCAGTGGGCTTACCCGAGCATGCTTGAATGCTGAGGGAAATGTTCCAGAGTGAAGAGAGGAGTTGATAATGTGAGTAAGCGAAGGTATGACTGAAGAAGAGATCGCTTGAAGGAAGTGAGTGGGGATCAGATCAAGTGGACAAGTAGTAGGATGATTGGACAGGAGCAGTTTGGAAACACCCATCTCTGAGAGTGGGAAGGAGGAGGAGAAAGAGTGTGCATTGGTCATTGTGAAGTTGTCCTCAGTCTGCGGTGTGGAGAATTGGTCACTGATGGTTCTTGTCTTATTTGTGAAGAAAACTGCAAAGTCGTTCGCTGTAAGAGTCGATGGAGGAGGTGGTGGCCGTGGATTAAGAAGAGAAGAGAGTCTTAAAGAGTGTCCGAGCATCACAATAGCTGTTAATATATTTTGTTGTGGTAGTAAGATGTTTTAGCCATGAAGACATTTGCAGAGAAGGAAGAGAGGGAGAGACTGATACACACTGAGGTCGGTGGAGTTTCTTGATTTCTGCCATTTCCTCTCTGCAGCCCTAAGTTTAGAGCGATGTTCACGGAGAACCTCGGACAGCCAGGGGGCAGATGGGGCGGTGCGTGCTGGGTCTAGACAACAGTGGGCAAAAGTTTTCCAAGCAAGATGTTAAAGTGGAGCAAAGAGTGTCCGTAGCGCTGTTTGTGTCCAGAGCTGAAAACTGAGAGAGTGCAGGAAGCGAGGATGAAACCACAGAGGATAGGCGAGATGGAGAGAGTGAGCGTAGGTTCCGTCGAAAGGTGACCTGCGTTGGAGTGTGAGGCGCTTCAGGAGTAAGTGCTAGGTTAGCAGTAATGAGGAAGTGGTCTTAGGTGTGCAGTGGAGCAACTGAAGAGTTGTCCACAGAGAAACAGCGCGTGTAGATGAGGTCCAGTTGGTTGCCTGATTTGTGAGTCGCTGTAGTAGACACTTACTTGAGATCAAATGAGGTGAGCAGAGTTTTGAAGTCAGCAGCCTGGGGTTTATCTAGGTGGATGTTGAAGTCACCAAGCAGTACCAGAGGAGTACCATCTTCAGGAAAGTTTGATAGCAGCACATTCAACTCCTCCAAGAATTTTCCCAATTGACCTAGGGGACGATAAATGACCACAACGTGGATTTTAACAGAGTGGGTTACAGTAATGGCATGTGATTCAAATGAACCATTACCTGTAGGTGATGGCTGAAGATCAAAAGGGAGAGATTACTGCAAGATGTGTGCTGGGCAACACACCATGGTTATTCACAGCTGCTGCGTGTTCAGCTTCCATGCTTAGACCATACCATGTGTGTGCCCTGCCCTTCGTAGCGTGTTATTCACTGTGCTATTAAAAAACCCCCAATAACTTAGTAATTCTTCTCTAGATAAACAGTTAAATGTAATTAAATTAAAATTTAATTAGCTAGTAACTGAGCAACAGCATTCAGGAAGGATACATCTGAGTTTGTTACATTAGCGGAGAATAACTGAAGATAGGGAAACAGAGAATAGAGAAAGTGGAAAATCAGAAACCAGGGATTTCGTTAAATTCAAATTACTTCACACTGCATACACACATGCTGTATTTAAAAGCTTAAAGTAAAGGATGTTAAGCCTAATAGTTAAAGCTATTCTGTAGCTTAGCCTAAAATGAAACAATGCTAAGTCGTGTAAGCTTATGTAACCCCTCTCACCCGGGTCCTCTCTGACGCTCCTCGCACTCGCTCCGAGCGGGGCTCAAACCCGGGTCTTCGGCATGGGAGGGGGACGCACTGACAAAGAGGCTAAATGGCTACAGCCACTAGCGTCTGTCGCTAGTGCGTCTCTTGACATCGGGGAGTGAGGTTTACCTGCACAGCACTACTCGCTTGCCTCCGTTACACCCACCCCCCTAAACCTCACTCCCATCCGGTTCACGGCACCAATGTAACCCCTCTCACCCGGGTCCTCTCTGACGCTCCTCGCACTCGCTCCTCGCAGCACTACTCGCTGGCCTCCGTTACACTTAGTCACTTAAGGTGGTCTGTTTACAACATCGACCCACCAGGTGACGTGTGTGCTATGTGGAGTCAGCACTTTCTGTGACAAGTCGTTGTCATGGTAACCAATGCAATCCAACCGTTTTGTGTTTGCCTATTTCAAAGAAGTTTCCAACAGTTTTAAAACTTATTTACATAACAAAGACATATAAACTAATCTAACACAAGCACACACACATTCATACAAATTGCAGGAAGATAGAAAGTTAGGAAATAATTAGTTTAAGATAATTAAAATGTGGAATCCCAAGTTTACAGCAATACTTGACACTGCATAAACATGAACAGCCATCAATCACTTAATTAACCCTCACATTGGGTTCCTCAATGAGGTTTAAATTATATTAGATACACCAGTAAAAATGTGAGTCTGGAGGAGTTACTTGCATCTCCTGTGTTAAGGGGTTCCCTTTGTTGTCGTTGAAAGAGTGATTTTCCGATGTTGCTGATTGGCTGGAAGTTCAGTAGTCGTTGAAGTGACAAGAAAAGAACAGAAGTAAAGTTTGATGAGACTAGGTGGTGTTTCTTCTCATCATGGCGAAGTAGCAGCAGGCGTGCAGGCCAAAGCACGGTGGAACCGTGTCAAAGAACGCTAACAGTGATGACTAAAAGCATGACTAAAGGCAAAGCTAAAGGCTAAAAGCTGGCATGACTAATAGCAAAAACTAAGAAGCAAGGCTAAAAGCAGGATTTTATGGTGTCCTGAGTATTTAAACTGGCATTTTGGCCACACCTCAAACATTGTCTTGACCAATTAGATATTTTCTTTGCTCAGGGGATCATAAATCATATGTTATCTTATCAAGCACGTGGTCCAAATTGTCCTGCTCTTGCAGGGTCTAATTTTGGACATGATTCCTATAACAAGAATATGATACATTTGACAAATAACTGATAGTCAGGAATGTTACAAGCTAACAGATTCAAACACATACTGTGACGACTGGGTGAAGAAGGAGCTGGAAACAAGTGCAAGTTTAACAGTTTAATGAAAATAAAACAAACAAAAGTACAACACGATGCTGGGAAGACGACAATCTAAGATGGTGGTGAGACGTTGAGTAATCCGGATGGTGACGGTGAGTAGGCAGCAGGAGAGGATGGCACAGGAACTGCGGGGAAATGAGCCGAAGGTGGAGGTGCGAAGACTGGATGAGGTTCCGGGGGAAAACACGGACATCCAACGCAGGACAACACAGAAGCAAGAGACAGAGATCAGACATGAAACAACATTCTCACAAACACAAGACGGTTACAAGTCAATATATAGGGAGAGTGTAATGAGTGACAGCTGCTGCTGATGACAATTAACGGAGATGCCCACAAACTAATCAGTGCAGACGCAAAACATACAGATTTCACCACAAAGTGCAAAACCCAGAGATCACGGTTTACCAACTGTGACACATACATAATAAACATGAATATGAATCCTTAAGCTATCCAATAATTATTAAAAGAAATACACACATTAGTGATTATAAACATGTTAGTCAAATGTGTGGGTTACATATAAATGAATATGGAGTTAAGCAATGGACTGATATGCATTTATAAGTCTTTTTGAGTTCAATAAAAGACAGTTCTTATGCCATTCTCTGACAAAAAAAAATATTCTGTGGGGACCAGAGGTTAAAAGGCCCCCTTAGGAATTTCAGACTGGTTCTGCTAGGTGAGGGGGAAGTCAATCCAGGGATCTTGTTTATTAACATTTAATCATTTAGCAGATGTCATGTAGATGGAGAAGAGATGTGGTCCAAGTACCACTCTCATGGGTTTATATGTGCTGACCTGCGTTGTATCTTGATCACTTGCTCCAAATTTGACAATCTCTTCTCCGCATTGAAATGGTCAGTAATTGTTCCAGTAGTGTTAATGTTGAAAGCTGTTCTCTGAAAGAGTTGGTTGGTTGGTTGGTTATCTTACTTCTGACTTGTGGCACTAGGAATTATTTACAACCTCCTGTTGCCTTTCTGAGGAATTCGTCTGGTGTTTCAACCACAGTCCTGATCGACTCTTTAATCTGTCTGGTTCGGGTCTGATACGCTACACCAGGACATTTACATCTTGCCATCACACATTTAACTACCCTAGCCAACCCAGAACTGGTTTGTCCACTTTGCAGCCCACAACAACCAACACAAAAACCTGGTACAGTATGTGTCATAGGGCTAAAATCAAATTACATCTAAATACCTAAACATACACAGCTTTAGCCTACATCAAAACATGTTACAAATAGACGTTTGTGTACATTGAACATCTAGTGTTTACGAAACAGTCACAGTTAATTACTTTGTCATTTTGGTCAAGAAGTGTATGCTAAATGCAATGTAATTACAAAACACTAAAACAGATGTGAATAAACTTACCTTGACCCGTACAATGCTTTTTTCATCACCTGGGGACTTGAAGATGGCCATGTCCTACACCCAGCCACAGCAAAGAGCCTTGCAACTTTCCAAAGACTTAAACTCCTGCATTGTGTAGTAACTTACACCAAAAACAAGATAATTTACAATGTCCATATATGTGCTTGAAGGTAAATGGTTCAGGTCTCTGTGCCATTCCGCTGCAGGTAGCTCGCATGCATCGATATTTTGGATGCCTGAGAGCTTTTCGCTGTTTTGCGCTTAGTGTGAGCTTGTTCCTGTAAGGTCCCTTTTCTTTTCGCCTTATCTTTTTACATTGCTTTACTTTCTTCCTCTTCTTTCTCATATTCGTAGATCCCTCTCTGTCCCACCGAAATAATAAATGCACAAAAATTAAAGAGCTCTGGAATGTTTAGTCGTGCCTCTGTAAAGTTCTGAAGGTGTTGCCCCTGGCAAAAGATATCATCTCCTACCGTCATGGCTGACTGGCTCAGTTCCCGTCCAAATCAACCCAAATCGGCACGTGACTCGTCACTCTCAATAGATATCAATAGCCGTGTTTCCACTATCGAGCTAAGACCGGGCGTGCTAGTGCGTGCCAGGGCCAGTCGCGTTTCCACTGTCACTTCCGGGGCTTGATCGTGCCTCGCCGGGGCTTCCACGGGGCCAACGGCCAGGATTTTTTGGCCCGACGAAAACCTTGGGCCAAAGCTGGCCAGCTGGGGCTAGAGGAGGGGTTATGAACAAAGGCGGAGTTTCTCCGTGTCTAGAGAGCGTCTGCACGGATCATTTCAGAAAGATAACAGCTTTAACACCAGCATTAAAGACGTTTTAAAATAAGTAGAGCTCAAAAATCACTCTTAGTTAGCAGCAAGTGTTTGAAATAACTTGATCCGATGTGGATTATAATCACTAAACAAGGCAGAAATATTTATAAGTGATGTAAAAGTCTATGCACGCTAAACATTAACGTTACCATAGTAAACATGGTAAATATGACCGCTTGAATAAATCCGACGTCAGCTTCTTATTCTCTATTACAATTGTGTATTTATTAAGTAACATTTTATCTGTCGTCTCGTTTCATGAGTTTAGCTCCACGTTTTGCATAATAATGATTTTTGTTCGGGAGCTTTTTATAAAAATAGAGAGTCTGTGCTGCGGATCATTTCAGAAAGATAACAGCTTTAAACACAACAGCATTAAACACTTTTTTAAGTAAGTCGAGCTCAAAACTTTCTTTCAGTCAGCAGCGAGTGTTTGAAATAACTTGATCCAATGTGGATTATAGAATCACCATACAAGGCTGAAATATTTATAAGCGATGAAAAAGATATGCACGCTAAACGTTACCATAGTAAACATGGTAAAATATGACCGCTTGAAGAAATCAGACGTCAGCTCCTTATTCTCTATCACAGTCGTGTATTTATTAAGTAACTTATATTATATGTCACAAGCCTCGTCTCGAGAGTTTATCTCACGTTGCCTATCATAAAATAATATAGCCTAATAGTGTTTTTTTGTTCGGGAGCATTTATAAAAATAGAGATATTTCATTCTAAATATGACGGCTACTGAGGCAAATAAACAGAAACAGACTCGACTGAATAAGCAGGCCATTTTCATGAGCGTTAAAAATAAATAGATAAAATAGAAATACGTCTATTTATGTGTGATTAATTTTGAGTCCTGATAAGTTAGATCAATATCATGCATCACTTATTCTGTAGTTAAAACATTGATGCTTTTGAATTTGAATATATAACAAAGCATGCAAACAAACGGCCGCTTTTATCATGTTCGTTTTGTGATCGCACATGTTCCAGTGACTTATTTCTTAGTTTTCTGGTAACTTCTCTTTGATGGTGAAATTTTGAGGTTGCATGACGTTGTTCTGAGAGGCGTGTAAAGGGAGTGTTTTAGTGACGTGCAGCGGTGCTTCAAGCTCCACTGTGGAAACCCTGCGCTATTCTGGCCTTGGTGCTACTGGCCCGGGGCTATGAGCCCCGCCCGGCCCGCTTTAAGCCCTGGCTCGCACTGGCCCGACAGTGGAAATGCGGCTAATGTCAGTGTGAGAGCCACAGGCAGCCTGAGAAGCAAACATACTCCAGTACGTGTATTGAAATCTGTCCTGAAGTAGACTCTGCTCCAGTTGGCCACACTTTGATGGTCCTCACTAATGGCTTCACACTGTTGATGAGGAGTGAATTCTTAGGGGTGAGAAACAAAGGAAGGTGATCAGAGTGTCCTAGGTGGGGGTGGGGGGTCGCGATGAAAGCTCCATCTATGTTTATGTAAACATGATCTAAAGTTTTGTCCCCTCTGGTGTGGCAGGAAATGCGCTGATGGAATTTGGGGAGCACTGTCTTTAATTTGGAGTGATTAAAATCTCCAGCAACAATAAAAGCAGTGAGCAGTCTGTTGTTTACTAATGGCCGCATGAAGTTTGTTCAAAGCAAGCTTGGCATTAGCATCCAGTGGAATATGTACTGCAGTTATAGTTGTGAAAGTGAATTCCTGCAGCAGATAAAAAGGTCTACATTTAACCATGAGAAACTCTAGGTTAGCTGAGCAGTGTCTCCCAACAATGACAGTGTTTGTACTCCTCTTGTGCTCATTTAGAACACGCAACCACAATTATGGGAAAGACTACTGACTTGACAGTTGTACAGAAGACAATCATCAACACCCTCCACAAGGAGGGTAAGCCACAGAAGTCTCATTGCTGAAAGGGCTGGCTGTTCACAGAGTCAAAATATACTTGAATATACTCAAAATATATAGAGGCAAAGAATCCAAAGTCCAGTGTAAAGTTTCCAAAGTCAGTGATGATTTGGGGTGCAGTGACGTCGGCTCGTGTTGGTCCATTGTTTTTTATCAAGGCCAAAGTCCATGCAGCCATCTACCAGGAGATTGTGGAGCACTTTATGCTTCCATCTGCTGACAAGCTTTATCGAGATACTGATTCATTTTTGCAGCAGGACTTTAGCACCTGCTCACAGTGCCAAAACCACTTCCAAGCAGGTTGCTGACCATGACATTACTGTGCTTGATTGGCCAGCAAACTCACCTTACCTGAACCTCACAGAGAATTCATGGGGTATTGTGAAGAGGAAGAGAAGTAACATCTGACAAACAATACAGAAGAGCTGGAGGCTCCTATCAAAGCAACCTGGGCTTCAATAACACCTCAGCAGTGACACAGGCTGATTGCCTCCATGCCACACCGCATTGAAGCAGCAATTTGTCAAAAAGGAGTCCCAACCAAGTATTGAGTGCATAATTAAACCTGCTTTGGAGATCATGAACATTTCTGTTTTGTAAATCTTGTTTTTTTTTCTTGATTGATCTTTGATAAGTAGCCACCTTTTGCTCCGATTACTGCTTTGCACACTCTAGGTATTCTCTTGATGAGCTTCAAGAGGTAGTCACCTGAAATGCTCTTCCAACAGTCTTGAAGGAGTTCCCCGAGAGATGCTTCGCACTTGTTGGCCCTTTTGCCTTCAGTCTGCAGTTCAGCAAACCTCTAAACCATCTCGATTGGGTTCAGGTCCGGTGATGGTGGAGGCCAGGTCATCTGGCGCAGCACCCCATCACTCTCCTACTCGGTCAAATACCCCTTGATGCCTTCAGTGTGACTCTAAAATTTCATTGTCATGAAAATAAAGAAAACTCTTTGAATGAGAAGGTGTCCAAACTTTATATATATGTGTGTGTGTGTGTGTGTGTGTATTATATATATATATACACGTGTATATATATATATATATATATATATATACGTATATATACGTATATATATATATACGTATATATATATATATATACGTATATATATATATATATATATATATATATACGTATATATATATATACGTATATATATATATATATATATATATATATATATATATATATATATATATATATATATATATATATATACGTATATATATATATATATATATATATTTATTTATTTATTTCAGTTTTTGTGCAATGAATCTAGAATATAAGAAAGTTTTTTTTTTTTATTACAAAAAATAAAGAACCTTTCCATGGTATATTTTTTTCTCATATGCACCTATATATTCAGAATAAACCCTGTCCACAGCTGTGTATGCTATTACCAAACAATTAAGGTTCACTCTTCATAAAGCCACCTTTATTTATTAAAAGCAGAATGAAGATGTCTATCAATGTAAATCAAAATTACATGCCTCAAATCCAGCCAAGGTCTTTAAAAGGGCAAATACAAGGCCACACACACACACACACACACTCACACACAAACACACACATATATATATATATATATATATATATATATATATATATATATATATATATATATGCATGTTTACATTTTTTTTTTTTCAACTGGGATGGTGGTTATGAATGAATCACCCGGTGATAGCTACTCCATTAAATCCAATTTAACTTTAGAAACAAAATAAGACTTTGATCTTAACATTTTTATTTGCATGTGGTGCTTAAACCTATGTAGTCTAATCATACAGCAATTCAGGTATCAGGGTATAACAGTACAAATTGAGATCTGATACACAGAACTGAAAACACGTCACCAAGGGGAACAGTGAGTTATTTATGAGAAACAGTGCTATGCACAGTGATGTCATTCAAGTTATCTCTGGATTCACAGTTAAATCTTCACCCAAAACCATTTAAACCAGCAATTTAGGAAACAACACTCTCAAAAAACAAACATGAAATTAAATAAAATAAAGCTACTGGTTCACCTAAATATATTAAAGAGAAGGTCCATATGGGTTTTTTGAAATATTTACAAACGTAGCTATCTTTCAATGTAAATTTTTTTTATACATTTGCATAATCTCTGCCTGCCCGTGAAATACGAACACTCTGACCTGCCCACAAACACTTCCGCTAGTTAGTGTGTTTACATTATGTCTATTTACACCTCAAATAAAATAAAATTATTGTAATAAAACTGCTGTCACATCACGTAAAGATATTTAGCATGTGGAATGTGAATTTTACCGGAGGAACCACACCGAAAACCATGTATTTTCCCCCTGGAACACAATTTTTACAGGGAAACCCCCCTCGAAATGTGATTGGGCTAGTTTTTAGTAGCAGTTGGGTGGGGTTGCTACACTAATAGTAGTACCTGTATTATTTGAGTCCCCTTTAAAACCCCCCTCCCCACACTGTTAAGACAAAATTAACACCTCTGATATGACCTGCTCTTTAATGATTAAAATAAAGGTGACCTCATGATTTGATGCTGCACTTTTTACTTAATTTCCACTTAAATATTCTATAAATGTGTCACAAAATACATAGCTAATGAACCGTTTCAAAGGCACACTTGCTTTGTTTATAACCTGTAACAGGTTTCAGACTCATACAGGTATAATTACACATTTCACTTATGTTGGATCAGTCGCAAGTTTTTCTTTATTTCCTCATGTCTACACAACTGTGTGTTACTGAAGAAAATGAGAGTGTTAGGGACAGGGTAGGGCAATGATTTATTATTGTTTGTTCTCCTCCCATGGTGGAAGTCTTTTCACCAATGCCTCATGGTCAGTTTTAATGCTTGCCAGCAGGCCGCCCTTATTTTCCTCTGTCCCAGAGTAATCAATCTGCTCTCCTTTGAGAGTCGTCATTTCACCACCAAGAGACCTCAAGATGGCATCACCCGCACAGATATCCCATTTTTTGATGTACGTCACATGGATGTAAATATCGGCCGTATCTTGTTCCTCATCAGTGGGGTCTAGAAGAGCTAGTACCTTATATCCTTTGAAAAAAAAAACAAAAAAACAGACACAAATATTGCATTTGTTTTTCCCTCAATGCAGTCTACAAGAGAATTAGAAAATATTAAATTCTGTATCTATGTGAATAAGTATATTCTATATTAGGATAGGATTTGAAATTGTATCCATTTGGAATTGAGTGGATTGTGAAAATTTGGGTGACAATTTGAGGTTGAATATATACATACAAATAAATACTATTTGAGCTGGGGCAAGTTAAATTAAACTATATTAAATATTTAAATGTTTATTAATAGCAAAGAATATAAAATTCTAATCAAATATAAACATTTATATTAAACTATAATTGCTGAACCATTTCAAAGGTTTTTTTTTTACTATGTAAAACATGCACCAATAATTAATTCACAATAGCACCAGGAACATGTATTTAAAAAGTAAATTGGGTCAGTTCTGTTTTAATGTGGACATTGACTGGATTTACCGCTTGCATCAACCATTTACAAATAACTTAAGTCTTGAAAAAGCTATTTAAAAGAAAAAAAAAACATACAAATTACAAAATAAATACATCAACAATATTTTGTTGCATAAATATACAGAACATTTTAGCAAATGAGTATGGATATTAATTATTGATATTTGTATTTATATTTGATATTTATATTTGTACAACAACAAAAATAGTGTTTAATACATTACCAAGAGTCAAACGTTTGGAGTTGATTTTTGAAAATGTTTAAAGAAGTCTCTTATACTCACCCAAGGCTGTGTTGATTTGATCATAATGCAGTAAAACAGCAATAATGTGAAATCTATTTTTTAATGTGATAATATATATTTGTGTATATATATGTGTGTATGTATATATATATATATATATATTCAAATGTAATGTTCATGTGATGGCAAAGCTGAATTTTCAGTAGACATTACTTGTATTCAGTGTCACATGATACTTAAAAAAAAAAAAAAAAATTCTAACATGTTGATTTGATGCTAAAAAACAAACAAACATTATTTTCAATGTTAAAAAGAAAAACATTAAGTGTTGCTTAAGATTCTTTTTTTTTTTCTTAAGACTTTTCTTATAAAGTTTAAAAGAACAGCATTTATATTATTTTAGTAATTTATATTATTTATATCTTACTGACCCCAGTCATTTGAATGGTAATGTACATTTTTGGTAGAAATGTTTTTTTTTTTCAGAAGAGGGTGATTTATAGAATGCAATACCTGCACCCCCTGCTGGTATAATTTCTGTATTGTTGCCAAAGGCCACTTGAACGAAGCTCTTCACCTTGCCCGAGTGTGAGCGTGAAACGATCACCTTAGGAAAGTTTGTGTTGTAGGAAGCACGAGGTACCACATTGGATCCCTCTCCAACAAAACCCCATGCTGAGGATGAGAACGTACGTTTGAGCAGCACAGTGTGAATTAATAAAAAAAAAAAAAAAAAAAACAAGGTCAGAACAGAACAGTGTCGGTTATAATGCCCATTACTGCCCTTACAGATAATAGTTTACTATTATAATTGTCATTAAAGACACTATAACTCGTAATAGAAATTATAATAGTAAGCTATTTTAAATTCTCATGTTAAAATATTGTTAATACAATTAATCATTACACATTTTTAAACATTGTGTAGTTCTTGTCAAAAAATCACATATTTGTTGTTACCAATAACTTACAAAAAATTTGCAAAAAATTAACCGTGTAAATCACAAATCAATTATTACTCTGAACGTCACAGCACTCCCATAATGCCTCCTGGATCCAGGATCCAAAACCACCTGCTTAATCTGGTTTTGAATATGTCTGTAAACCTCAAATTAACACACCTGTGTACCCAGTGAAGGGTTTGTGAATCACACCTATAACAGGATCCCCGTCCACAGCCACACACACCATTGTGGTGACATACTTCTGGAGATTTTCTGTTGAAAGCACAAACAGGATTTACATCCTGGTACAGCACCTGTGCACTGAATAAACATAAAACAATTCCTCCTGCTATAACAGCAGAACTAACACAATAAAACTACAAGACCACAAAATACAACTCAAACATAGATAACCTATATAAATAATGTGATCCAAGATATATTTCTACCTGCTTCTTTCCTGAAATGGTTGTAGTTTAATGGCAACGGATTTTCATTAGGAATAAAGAGTTGCACCAGACCTGTGTATTCCTGAGTGGCGTCCAGTGGATCAATCCACACTGTGATACTTTCTGCAGGAACTTCCTTCCCTCCTGAGATCTTTGCCAGAATTTCTTCAGGGATGATGTGTGTCCACACAGTGGCCTCACCCTCGGCATTAGCCTGTTCTTCTGAGTTCACCTGCAAACAATGGAAACCACACTTGAGAACATTTATGCAGTGGTACTGGTTACTTCCCTTGAATTTAGTTGTTAGAAACCTATCTATAAAGTGGGTCAATTTCAAACTTTGCAAGGGCAGTCTGGTGCTTCTGACTCTCAGCCTGTAAGTACATTTACATATTAAAATAAATTGCCACTGATGATTCAAACACAAGTTTTAAGCAGTGTAGAGTAGCACTTCTTGTTTGTCGTTTCTCTGATCACAAATGCAGACATGGTTTTGTTTACACATTACGATAAGTAATGCAATGCATAAAAAGGCCGTATAAGTTATTATAGCAAGTAATTATGTCCCCACTGGATCCAACAAATGACTCATTTGTAATGGGTTTTATTGGTTTTGTCTCGTGCCGGGAGACGGCATCACAGTATGCTTGAGGGATTCAGCCAATCACAACACACTGGATAGCTGGCCAATCAGCATACACCTTTGCTTTTCAGAACAATATTCAGTAAGGCAGGGCACAGAGGAGCAACAATAATGTACATTATGTGGAACTAAATTAACCCCTTAACTGTCACTCACCTTTTTGAAGATAAGACTTGAATGTGCATGATACAAACCTACATTTTTGCAATTCATGACTGAAAACATTTTGTTACATGATTTTGATGTATCATTTACATGGTAATAAAATGTTTGGATTTAAAATGGGTTTCAAAGGATGAATTTTGAGATTTTAAGTTGATTTCTGATGATTTCAGTTAATTTCTGATGATTTCTAAAATGTGATAGAGAAAAAGGCAACGAAGAAGTCTTTTTTTTAAACAAAGGTCAAAACTCCTGTTATAATTTAGATTTTTGAGGTGCACTCGTCATAAATTAATCTTTTACTTTTCCTACATAATTTTAAACGAAAAAAGCACGACAAGAAACATTTTTGTATATCTATATACAATGAAATATATATATATTTTTTTTTTAGCTTTTTAGCCTTTATAATCAACAATACGTTGGTTATACATCAAGTCAGCCCCTGAAAATGTATTTCATTTGAAATCATTTAACTAACCAGCTAATATTCATTAAGTATATAGACAAAACATGTATTCATGTAATTGTAGGGTTTTTCCTACATTTAAATTTTTTTGTCCCGCCAAAGCCTTATTTGATCTGTAATTGGGTTTTGTGAGTGAAACAGACTACTGACGGAGTGACGGAGAGAACGAGCACAGCGCCCCAACCCCGTGCGGACACTCCCTGTCTTCAGTTCTGTCTTTGCTCTCTCCCTCACATCAAAATCAGCTGATCCCAGGGTCGTCGCTAGTGGGGTGAAAGGTAGTGACGATTATAGGGGCACACGGCTGAGGGGGTGCCCCTGGCGATCTCAGCCGTCTGGCTGAGGCCAGCCTAAAAAGACGCTCAGGACAGTTGACAGGCCACTGTTGATTGTGGTCACAAAAGCTTACCATTTTCACGTGTTTTTAAGCCATGCCACGTGTCGATATAAACATTAAAAAGAGTTTAAAGCATTCAAACACAAGACACGGAAAAGCTCAACTGAGAAGCTGTTCCTCGCGCGCTATGTTCGGTGAGCCCGCCGGGGGGGGGGGGAAAGAGAGGCGTCTCACAGACAGCAACACTGAACAGAGCTCTCCTTTGTGAAGTTCTCCTCGAACTTCCCCCTGCACCTGAATGAACAAATACAAATCGCAGTTTAAACAAACAGAAAAGGATGTGAAAGAGCCCAATTCAGCACCGCGGTGTTCTGGTGTTCAGAGCTCATGCAGAGAGAGGCGTCTCAAAACGCATAAACACTGAATTTGCCTTATTTTGCTCTTGTACCGTCAAATACAAATACCGTCAAATTCATACTGTCTTGGAAAGTATGTTCGAAAAAAAAAACTGTCAGTTATGTCTTAAGTGAAAGTAAAAAGTTTAGAAAAAAAATTGACGTGTATTATATTGGATGGATTCATCGTCTCTTAAAGTGACTGCGCCTAATTTAGCTATATAGCTGCTGTAATGTTAATCCAAGAAAATGAAAGAAAGAAAATCACACACTGCTCTTGACTGAATTACTTTTTACCAAGAATTACTGCACAGTCAAACCAGCAATTATTCAGACACCAGATATATTTTTTTACTAGTAGGTGCAGGGCACTATAATAGATTTATGCAGGTGAGTATAGCAAAATAAAGTGAACTGCGACATATTATACCCAAAAATTCTTCATACAGTGGAACACTAATAATAATAATAATAATAATAATAATAATAATAATATTGTTAATGATAATGATAATAAAATTGGGACCAAACATTATTCAGCATCATATATATATATATATATATATATATATATATATATATATATATATATAAATCTATACAGTTATGAGGCGTTTTGTGTATGTGGACAAATCTTTCGCGATGTCCTAAAAGCCAGGATTCCCACACAATACGTCCGCTAAAGTCTGATTTGTGACCTAATGACTCCTTTGAGCCAATTCATTATAATGAATGGTTAAAGCAATTGGTCTGCCCGTCAGTGTCTGAATCGGTGTAATCATTACTTCTTAGAAGAACATACACATCTAGAATGAGAAAGTAAGTGTGCTTACCCCATTTAGCAAGAGTGTTAAGTAAAATTTAGCCTTAATAATCTACAGTATGTATAGGCCTATGACAATGTGTAGTAAATTATCTCTAAAATAATTTATTTTAAAGTTAGACTGGAGTGAGATAAAACTAGATCTGTTGCTATAGCTAGCTGCTAAACATTTTATATGGGGAAAAATACACTATTACACCTTTTTAACATTACGTTTTTAATTGATATGATTATACTAAAATAATTATCAGGTCTATCAAAAAAGGATTTTATCTTCCTTAACTATGAAAGCCAGTCATGGAAATATTTAGCTTTCAGTCAGTAAGCTTTTTTTGAAAAGAGAGCAAGAAAAGATGACAGTGATCGTTTTTTTCATGCATAGGATAAAAAAAACCCTGTTTCTTTGTATTTGTTTTAAATTTAACATTTATTGTCAATATTGGACTTGCATAACTTGTGGGTACTAGGGTACTCTTTGCTGTGTGTGGATGACCATGTCGGTCAGCCACCACCGAAGACCAATTTTGACCCAGGAAAAACCCTGAATTATCTATTGGCAATATGTTTAATCTGTTTTATATTTGTTTTCCCATTTATTAAAAATAACAACATGAATTCAGTTTGCTACTTCTATAAATCAATTACTTAAAAATCATGATACATGACACACTAATGATTCATTATTATTACTCTGTTAAGCAGAGTTTTGTACCCACTGAAGTTTGCTCAAAAGAAATTTTGATGCCCCTGCTAACAATTTATACATTTTTCAGCTACTGGAAAATGCAGCATGGACTGTAATCTGGATATATTTCAGAGATGAAAAAAGTTGATTTAAAAGTATTACGTACATAAAGATCAAAAGTTAAATTATAATCGAAAATTACTCTGTTTTTTTTTTTTTTTTTGGTGTATAACTGTATAACAGAGCCATCCCACATGCAAGGCTATGGGTTTCAGTCTGTCGAACTTGTGAAGAGAGTAGTTATTAGGTTATACGATATGCCAAGATTTGATTGATGGGTTTGACCTTTGACCTTTAGCCCTCCCCCACATGACCTTGGCATTTTGTCCTTGACACTTCCTCCACTCGTCCTTTACCTTTTGACCTTGACCCCTCCCCCACTAGTACTTGACCTCTTGACCTTGGCCCTCCTCACCTGTCCTTGACCTATGACCTTTTAATGGTCACAGGTGTTGCTATGCTATGCCATCTGTTCGTAATAAATCCAGGTTATACGTCATCAGCGTGAAATGACGCCATCCGTGAATAATCGGCAGCTGTGACTGGTCATCTGTTTCCGAAATAGATCACGTCGTAAGGCATTGTCCTAATGACGAGTGTGACGGTCACCTGTTTGAGAAATAGACACCGGACCTCCGGTACGTGACCATTCGGCAACAGGTGTCCTTTATTTGAAAGATAAATCCTGTGTGTGCGTGACCATCCGGTGAGATTCAACCCCCATCTCTTTACACTCTACCTTTGTGTTAAAACATGTGAACTATCCATATGACGTGACCATTTGTCGTTTTTCTGGGTGATTCGTCAATATTATCCGTAGCGATGTCTGTCCGAAGACGCATCTTCTGTGAACCACGTGGTGCAGGTATACTTGCATTCATGTCTCTCTCTGCACCCCCCCTCTCTCTCCCTCTCATGCATGTGTACACATTCATTCTTCTCCAAGTCTTATTTTCTTTTAAATGAAAATAAACAAATTATACATTCACAAAACAATATATAAAAAAAAAAACATTTACAATAATTTTACTCATCACTAAAAATATACATTTTACCAGGATCAGGAAAACAATATATATATTCATATTTGTTATATTCATATTCACATCATATTAATGATTATTGTATCACCCCTTAATCTACCAACATTGTAGACATTCTAAAGATCATGTAGTATAACTGACCTTTTTCAAAAGCTGTATAATTCTTTTTTACTGTATACCTACAGTACCCCCACACAATAAAATGCTGCATGCACGTACATTTTTCATTAAATTTTGTTTTTAAGCGATCCGAATTATGACTACAATAAATTTAACCATAAAAAACATATCAGTATAATATCCATGCCATTATAAATCATATAAACAAGCAGACATGCACATGATTTTAAACAATATGAAAAAATAAATAAAATATAAAATTATACATGATAACGTTACTAAAGCAAAAACATTTTAAACAAGTATTCACCAAGTTTATCAAACTTATAAAACACATCACAGTAACAAACATGTTACTAAACCAAAGCAAATAATTTATTATACATTTTTAATTGTGTATTAAACATATACTTCAACAACATAAACATATTTTAAACAAAGTATTCAACATTTAAGTTAATCGAACTTATAAAACACACCATACCCTTCTTTTAAAAAAGTTAAATGATAAACAGAATCTCACAGGTCCTAGTAGGGGTATTCTCCTGTATGTGAAACCTGAAGGGGTGCTTCACAGACCCCTCACAGCGAGGGTGGAGTTCATTATTTCAAAGCTAACATTAATGTAATGTTTAAATAAACAGTAACCCCACTACATCTGATGTCCGCTGATTCCTAATTCAACAAAATGATAATATATATTACCTATAATATTTATATTTTTAGATAATATTATATAATAATTAATAATTTATATCATATTATATATATGATTATATTATATTAGATGTGTTATGCATTAATCACTTTGTATTCTTTAAAGTTATTATTTTTAGAATGATCTTCAAAGTTTTAATACCATCCCTCTCTCTCTCACACACACACACAATGAAACATGATGCCAAAGTCTTTCTGTATGTTTTAAAAGAAAACATTTTTTTTTTTTTTTTGCTTTAAATGTATGCTGAGGAGCTTTGTTTGTCACAGCATAGACTGTGAAGTTTAGATGGAGTTGATTTATCTTTTAGAAGAATTCTTTCAGAGAAAGACCCTCGTTTGTATTCAGCATTTAAGATGGTTCAGGACAGATGGCTTTGTGGACCCATGCATCCTAGAGTTGCAATTTGAGAACTGTGCTTTGGTATGGTCATAAACCTTACACATATCTATGGTACTTTCAGACACAGAGCAGGAAAGACATTTTGCAGGGCCTCTATGTGGCTGTTCCAAAATAACTCTATTTAAAAGCAAAAAATTAAATATTAAAATGACCACCTGTACATCTCACGGCTGTAGTTATATTTTATATATTTTACATTAAAAGTATCCTTACTATCCATATTATATTCTTTATTTAAACCAATATATTTAACTGACAGTATTCCCCCAACGTGTATTTTTTATCAGTTGTTTGGCCTTCTGCCTTTTTTCGTAGTGCTTTTCATTTACTGTAAGATCGCTTTACACTAGTGTAATGAAAGTTAACTTTTCTTAAAGTTTATAGTTGTATTTTACTGTATCCGCATCCTTCATTTTT
The DNA here is from genome assembly GCF_023724105.1 of Carassius gibelio. Lineage (NCBI taxonomy): Eukaryota > Metazoa > Chordata > Actinopteri > Cypriniformes > Cyprinidae > Carassius > Carassius gibelio. The sequence continues at coordinate 621,738 of NC_068372.1, forward strand.
GTTGTATACTGTAAGAATCAATGACTACCAAAAGGATTCCTATTTCCCAAAAGGAGGTCTTTGTAACAGTGTTTTGAAACCTTGAACATCAGGTTTGTGTATAGTCTGTGGCCAAAGTTTGAGTCTGACAAAAGAAAACATTTTTTTTGACTAAACTGTTTGATTTTGACCTGGAAGTTTGAAGTTTGCACGAGTTGGTGTGTAGTTTTGAGGTTGTGTTTATAAATGTGAGAAAATGGTGAATTGTTTCACGAATTGTGGGTTAGCAATCGATACAAACTGTAATGCATTTAATGTAATGCATGTAACGCCACAGTACATTGTAAAACTCACACATGCAAGTCAAAAAGCATACAACACCGCACATTACATACTCAGCACTTCACAGCACTTGAACAAACAAGCAAACAACCCCCTAAGCATTGTTTAATATATTTAAATTGTTGTAAAAATGTTAAAAATATTTTAATTTTCATTTGTAAAAAAATATTTTTCATTTAATATTCACCAGTGTCATGACTTCCACTCATTGTTATATATAACTAATTTAAGTATTGAGCAGTACCTACAAAAACTTAAAATTATCAATCTAAATTAGTTGAAATTTTATAATGGGGCAAGCAAGACTTTTATTGTAGAAATAACTTACATTTATTAGTTTTAGTTAAATTTATAAATACATGTATTAGTAAAATTTACTTAAAATATTTGTCTTAAACATGTCTTACACCAATTAATACATTTGTTCATTGGGATACTCAAATATGTTATTAATTGTCAACTAAAGATTTTAAGGTAACACTGCTTAAAATAGCATGTTACATTTACTTAAGAAAAGGGATGCAAAAATGATGCACTATATATTTTTAAGTAAATAGCATATTGTTTTTTTTCAGTGCAGTTTAACAGTTTCAACTGAAACACATCTCATCATTGCGGTCAAAATTAGAAATTCAGGTTTGAGGTTGTTAAACTTCGACACTATATATAAAAAAATAAGTAATGTGCACACAGAATCCCTGTGTAACCGAATCACTAAGAAAATCAGCATATGAATGTGAAAATTCCCGATTGTGACCATTTAGGTATATTCTTATAAAAGTTGCTTTTTTTTCTTTTTTTTTCTTACGGCACTAGATTTAGACCTGTTGTTCAGATAGGTGATGACAATGTTCACATTTTACTCGTCTTATTCGTTTCATTCAACATTCCCGCTTGACATTAAAGAATAGGTCTATGTGTACACCCCATCGGTCGTAAGTATTAGCATTTACATATTTATCCCTACTTCAATGTAAGAATGTAAATTCAACAACATATTGTTGAAATAAAAAATGTTGAATCCCTTCACTGGCAATTCTTTTCTCAGTTAATTTTTTGGGATATTAATGATTTAGCATACATCTTTATCCAAAGTCCTCCAGGTTGGAGGTTTAGCACAGGGCTAACAACTCTGTCTTGTAAAAACAAGCACGTTACGGAAACAGCAACAGAAGGAATCGACGCTACTGGGCGTGATGGACTTCCAGGGCTATCGTCAGATGCTTGGATGAACGCCATTGGTGAAAGCCGAAAGGAAGCCAGTGACAGGAAGGTGGAAATTCTGAATGCCAAACTTAAGACTAGGATAGGATTTTGGAATGTAAGAACAATGTACGATACAGGCAAATTAGCACAAGTGATATCAGAGATGAGAAGATACAACATAGATATACTTGGAGTAAGTGAAAGTAGATGGACAGGATCAGGGAGACTCACAACAAGCACAGGGGAAACAGTGCTGTACTCAGGAAGAGATGACCACCAACATAGGGAAGGAGTAGCCATCATTCTAAAGAAAGGAGTAGAAAAGAGCTTGATAGAGTGGAAACCTGTCAACAGTAGGCTCATGAAGATAAGGCTAAGGGGGAAGCAAATTAACACAACTATCATCCAGTGCTATGCTCGAACAAATGACAGCGATGACACTAGGAAGGATGAATTCTACGAACAACTACAGGCTGTACTGGAAACTACACCCAGACATGACATGAGGATAGTGATGGGGGACCTAAACGCCAAAATGGGAAACAACAACACAAAACACGACAGGGCGATGGGAAGGGAAGGCTGTGGTGTCATGAATGAGAATGGGGAGAGGTTAGCAGAGTTTTGCACCATGCATGACCTCGTCATTGGGGGAACCTTGTTCCAACACAAGGTCATTCACAAACTAACATGGCACTCTCCAAACGGAAAGGATCAAAATCAAATAGATCATCTCATGATAAATGGCACATGGAGACGCTCTTTACTTGATGTTAAGGTCAAACAAGGAGCAGACGTTGGTAGTGATCACCACCTAGTCACAGCTGTGCTGAGAATAAAGCTTAAGAAAACAGGAAGCAAAAAAATAGCCAGAAAGCATTTGATGTCGGAAAGCTAAATGACACAAAGGTCAGAGGTTATTTTATTATCAACACTATGTGGGAACAGACCAAAACAACCTATGTGAAGACCAGTGAAGCCTGTCTTGGATACAAGCACAAGGAAAAGAAGGAATGGTTAAGTGATGACACATGGCAAACTGTAGAAAATAGAAGGGCCTTAAAGAAGAAAGTAAATGAGGCAAAGTCTGAACGGCTTAAAGAAAAATACAGGAAACAATACCAAGAAACAAACAAAGTAGTGCGAAGGAAAGCTAGAGCAGACAAGCGGGCATATCTAGAAAATCTTGCAAGTCAAGCAGAAGAGGCAGCTAGGAAAGGGGAGCAAGGAAAAGTCTACAAGATCACTAAAATAGTGAGTGGCAAACACAGACGAACAACTGAAGCACCAATAGTAGACAAAAAGGGTCAGCTATTGACAACTGAGTCACAACAAGAAGCCCGATGGGCAGAGCACTTTCAGGAAGTTCTAAACAGACCACCACCCACAACAGAACCAAATATCCAGCATGCAGAGAATGACCTGGACATTAGCATTGAACCACCAACAAAGGAAGAAATTGTCTCAGCCATTAAATCCCAAAAAAATGGAAAAGCCCCTGGCCAAGATAACCTGAATGCAGAGCTTTTTAAAGCAGACCCAGATCTCGCCTCCAAAATACTTCAACCACTATTCAAAACCATCTGGGAGGGAAAAGAAATACCTGATGACTGGTCAGAAGGAATTATCATAAAGATACCAAAGAAGGGCAACTTGAGAGATTGTAATAAATGGCGCGGAATTACACTCCTATCGATACCAAGCAAAATCATGGCAAAAATCATTGAGCAGTGTCTTACAGAGGCAGTGGATAAGAAACTCATGAATGAACAGGCAGGATTCCGTAAGGGGAGGGGCTGTATTGATCAAATATTTGCACTTCGTAACATCATAGAACAATGCACAGAATGGCAGAGGCAATTATACATCAATTTTATCGACTTTGAAAAGGCATTCGATAGTATACACCGAGAAGGCCTCTGGAACATCTTAAGGTTGTATGGAATTCCACAACACATAGTGGACCTCATCAAGACCTTCTATGCCAACTTTAAATGCCGAGTGGGAAGCAGTAGCCTGGTGTTCCAGGTAAAGACAGGAGTCAGACAAGGATGTGTGATGTCAGCATTGCTCTTTAACATCGTTATCGACTGGGTGATGCGCCGCACAACAGAAGACCAAACAAGAGGTATACGATGGACCCTCTTCTCAGCATTGGAAGACCTTGATTTTGTTGATGATCTGGCTCTTGTCTCACACACTCACCAACACATGCAAGAGAAAACATCACGTCTCAGCTACTTTGCACAGCAAGTTGGCCTGAAAATAAACCAGAAAAAATCTGAAGTGATGGCGCTAAACATCTCAGATCTATTACCAATACATGTAAATGGAGAAGCTCTATTAACAACAAATGAGTTCACCTATCTTGGGAGTATTGTAAGATATGATGGGGGTGCACATAATGACATTAAAAATAGAATAAACAAAGCCAGAAATGCATTCAGAATGCTAAACAACATCTGGAAGTCTCAGCAATACAGAAACAAGACAAAACTCAAATTATATCAGAGCTGCGTTCTATCCACTCTTCTGTATGGCGCAGAATGCTGGAGAATGACAGAAAATGACATACGTCAACTGTCAGTCTTCCACACAAGGAGTCTGAGAAGAATCTGTCGGATTTTTTGGCCAAGCAAGATATCAAACAAGGATCTGTTAACAAGATGTCAACAAGACAGCATGGCAAACATCATAACAAAGCGGCGCTGGAACTGGATTGGACATGTTTTGAGAAGAGAACACGACAGCATCCCAAGAGTAGCCCTTCATTGGACACCCGAAGGCAGAAGAAAGAGAGGACGACCCAAGATCACCTGGCATCGCACAGTAGAGGAAGAAATTAAATCTATGAACCTGACATGGGGAGATATCCAGAAAAAAGCCCAGAATCGACCAGAGTGGAGAACCTTCGTTGCTGCCCTACATGCCAGAGGCATAATGGGCAGTAAGTAAGTAAGTTTATCCAAAGTGACCTACAATGAGTATGACAGAAGCATAAAAGTTGTGGATAGACAGGACGGGAGCAGACAGAAGCGAAATATTAATAAATGAATTTGCATCTGATATAAACTAGGATAGGATAATACTATAACGTAAAAGACTAGGAAAAGATCAAGTAAAGAATTTACTTGATCTTTGTGCTGCGTTCGACACCATAGATCATGACATACTCATAGATCGATTACAAAATACAGGTATTCAAGGGCAGGGTCTAAGAGGGGTTTAGATCCTACCGGTCCGATCACTACTATTTTGTTTACTTAAATGGGGAGTCATCTCATTTATCATCAGTAAAATATGGAGCGCCACAAGGATCCGTCCTAGGTCCCCTTCTATTTTCAATGTACATGTTGCCCCTTGGTAATATTATTAGAAAATACGGAATTAGCTTACACTGTTATGCTGATGATACTCAGCTATATATCTCAACGAGAACAGATGAAACCTCTAAATTATCTAAGCTAATAGAGTGTGTTAAAAATGTAAAAGATTGGATGACGAATAATTTTCTCCAATTAAATTCGGATAAGACAGAGATATTAATTATTGGACCAAAAAACACTACACAGAATCTTGTAGATTACAATCTGCAACTAGACGGATGTACTGTTACTTCCTCTACAGTAAAAAATCTGAGTGTTATATTAGACAGCAACTTGTCTTTTGAAAATCATATTTCCCATGTTACAAAAACTGCATTCTTCGATCTTAGAAACATTGCCAAGCTACGAAACATGTTGTTGACCTTACCAGGTCAAGGAAATGTTATCATATTACCCCAATTTTACAGTCACTGCACTGGCTATTAAGTTCCGTATCAGTTACAAATTATCATTAATTACCTATAAGGCCCTAAATGGTTTAGCTCCTGCATACCTAACTAGCCTTCTACCATGCTACAATTCATCACGCTCCCTAAAAGTCACAAAACGCTGGACTTTTGGTAGTTCCTAGGATAGCAAAGCTAATGATGCATGCTAATGATGTCTCTATTTGTTTCTATGTTAGGATTTACACAAGCTCCAGTCTGGATCCAGAACACCTGAGAAGAGATGATGATGACCCTCAGAGGACCTCAGATGATGCTAACCCTGAATCAACAACAGAACTAACAAATATTGCTACAAGTGTGACTGATTCATATAATAATTATTAATTATTAATAATATTTATAATGTTCATCATCTGGCTGACTACGTCTTGTATAAATTTTTCTACAAATCCTGTCATACGTGCACAAACTGACAGTCACCACTTATAAACAATTACTAAATATTGTAGAAACATAATTTTCTGTAAAGTTGCTTTGTAACGATTTGTATCGTAAAAAGCGCTATACAAATAAACTTGAATTTATTTATATTTTTCATTATATTTTATTATATGATATTGGTTTGAGACTAAGAGTATTTTATTTAGTGGATAACTTTGCAGCAGTATTTTATTTCTTATTCTTTTTTTATTTTATATATATTTTATTAAAAAGTACATAAAAAAGTGTAAATAGACTGTAAAAATAGTTTATAGTAATAATCTGCAGTTTAATGATTGCATTTCTTTCCCTTACTGTAACGAAAATGAACCAAACCATGACTCTAAAACCGAGGTACGTACCGAACCGTGATTTTTACGTACCGTTAAACCCCTAGAATTAATAGACGTGAGAAACTGCCTACCGCATGTTTTCTTAAAGAGAACAGGTTATTACGACATGACAAAGCGCAGATGCAGTTGTACTGTGGTTTCCTGGATCAGATGTTAAACACAGTGAATTACTAAAACAGTCAAAACCATCTCGCCTTTCACTTAAATGCAACAGCGGTTTATTTATTGAAGAACTGTTTAGAGACGCATACAATGAAAATACCACATCCATGACTTGTAATGTGTAATTTTATATGTAAAAGTTGTAACAGAGACTCACTTTTCACGTTGAAGCCTAGTGTCTCGCCGCCAATCATTAATTCATGTAAACACACACATCGCATGTTTAAAGACTGTACAAAGACAACCAAAAAATAATATATACAGTAGTAGAAAAAAGCTATTTACAGAGTTGCATTAAAACTTTCACAATAGTTTAGAAGAGTGGATTTCGACATACTGATACACATTTCTGATGGGGAGACATAGTTCTTGTATAAAAAACTATATCTATAACCTTTTCAAGTTAATGTAGTTAATTATTATGGTTTTTAATCGCGATCACGTTACAACAAGAGGCCGGACGGAATTGTGGGTGGGGGTAGTGCATGTACAGCTCTCTCCCCACCTTCAATACCACGACTTAGGTGCCCTTGAGCAAGGCATCGAACCCCCAACTGCTCCCCGGGCGCCGCAGCATAAATGGCTGCCCACTGCTCCGGGTGTGTGCTCACAGTGTGTCTGTGTGTGTGTGTTCACTGCTCTGTGTGTGTGCGCATTTCGGATGGGTTAAATGCAGAGCACGGGTCACCATACTTGGCTGAATGTCACTTCACTTCCTTCACTTCACCTATCTGAACAACAGGTCTAAATCTAGTGGCGAAAGAAAAAAAAAGCAACTTTTATAAGAATATACCCAAATTGTCACGATCGGGAATTTCCACATTCATTTGCTGATTTTCTTAGTGATTCGGTTACACAGAGATTCTGAATTTCTAATTTCGACCGCAATGAGACGTGTTTCAGTTGAAAGTGTTAAACTGCACTGAAAAAAACAATATGCTATTTACTTAAAGGGGGGGTGAAATGCTCGTTTTCACTCAATATCCTGTTAATCTTGAGTACCTATAGAGCAGTACTGCATCCTTCATAACTCCAAAAAGTCTTTAGTTTTATTATATTCATAAGAGAAAGATAGTAAGTACCGATTTATCCCGGAAAAACACGAGCCGCTGGAGGAGTGATGTGTGGGCGGAGCTAAAGAATCACAAGCGCCAGTAGGCTTGAAAGCGTTTAGAAGCTGTGACATTACCTTGAGGAAAAAAACATCATCCAAAACAAACCATGGCTAACAGTCAGATTCAGCGTATATATTTATGATCCAGAATCAGATCCAGAGGCTGAAACTGAACGAGAGCAGCAGCAGCAACGACTCGCTCCGAGCGGGGCTCGAACCCGGGTCTCGGCATGGGAGGCGGACGCACTAACAAGGAGGCAGAGATATTTGAAGCAGTTTTACTCACCGCCTGCGGTTCCAACACACGATCGTGACCCTTTTTCGTTGGGACTGCATCATCCTTAAGAAATAAACGATACGCAAATCCGTCGTCAAACTGGGCCTTGTTTGTAAAACAAGCATCTTCGAAATTTAGGGAAGGAACAAACACAAACACTTGCACAACTCCGTTGATGCTCTGTAAAACTCCATCCACTGGTCCCTTAATGCAGTTTTTTTTTTTGGTAATCTGTGCAGGGTTGTCTTGCCCTGGCAACCAAAAATACACTCCTTTTGTGACTTTTCGCGACGCTCTCGCTCTGATCAGTGAATGCCTGTTGTGCTCTGAGTGCTGTGCTATAAGAGAGCGCGCGCTCTTCCGGCAGACGTGCCCTCAGGATCCATATAAGGAAATTCCGCTCCATCTAAAGTCACACAGAGCCATACTCGAAAAAAACTTTCCGAAACTTGTGACAAACCGGAAGGAGTATTTTTGAAACAGAAATACTCCTTCAAACGTACAACTTAATTTTTGAAACTTTGTCCATGTTTAGCATGGGAATCCAACTCTTTAACAGTGTAAAAAACTCAGTATGCATGAAATAGCATTTCACCCCCCCTTTAAAAATATAGTGCATCATTTTTGCATCCCTTTCCTAAAGTATATGTAACATGCAGTTTTAAGCAGTGCTACCTTAAAATCTTTAGTTGACAATCATAACATATTTGAGTATCCCAATGAACAAATGTATTAATTGGTGTAAGACAATATTTTAAGTAGATTTTACTAATACATTTATTTATAAATTTATCTAAAACTAATAAATAAGTTATTTCTACAATAGAAGTCTTGCTAACTCCATTATGAAATTTCAACTCATTTAGATTGATAATTTTAAGTTTTTGTAGGTACTGCTCAATACTTATTTATATATAACAATGAGTGGAAGTCATGACAGACAATTGGTGAATATTAATTGAAAAATATTTTTTTTTTACAAATGCAACTTAAAATATTTTAAACATTTTTAAAACAATAAAAAAAAATGACAATACAGATACAGTAAAAACACTGAACAGTAAGTATCAACATGCTTTTTATATTTGCAGTGTTGTATGTGTGTGTGTGTGGTATATATTACACAATGTTTGAGGGGTTGTTTGCGTGTTTGTTTGAGTGGTGTGAAGTGCTGAGTATGTAATGTGCGGTGTTGTATGCTTTTTGACTTGCATGTGTGAGTTTTACAATGTATCGTGGCGTTAAAAATGCATTACAGTTTGCATCGATTGCTAACCCACAATTCGTGAAACAATTCACCATTTTCTCACATTTATAAACACAACCTCAAAACTAAACACCAACTTGTGCAAACTTCAAACTTCCAGGGCAAAATCAAACAGTTTAATCAAAAACATGTTTTCTTTTGTCAGACCCAAACTTTGGCCACAGACGATACACAAACCTGATGTTCAAGGTTTCAAAACACTGTTACAAAGACCTCCTTTTAGGAAATAGGAATCATTTTGGTAGTCAGTGATTCATACAGTATACAACATAAATAGAAGGATGCGGATACAGTAAAATACAACTATAAACTTTAAGAAAAGTTAACTTTCATTACACGAATATGAAGCGATCTTACAGTAAATGAAAAGCACTACGTATAAAGGCTGAAGGCCAAACAACTGAAGGAAAATACACGTTGGGGGAATACTGCCAGTTTAATATATTGTTTTAAATAAAGAATATAATATGGATAGTAAGGATACGTTTAATATAAAATATATAAAATAGAACTACAGCCGTTAGATGTACAGGTGGTCATTTTAATATTTTATTTTTGCTTTTAAATAGAGTTATTTTGGAACAGCTAAACAGAGGCCCTGCAAAATGTCTTTCCTGCTCTGTGTCTGAAAGTACCATAGATATGTATTAGGTTTATGACCATACCAAAGAGCAGTTCTCAAATTGCAACTCTAGGATGCATGGGTCCACACATCTGTCCTGAACCATCTTTAATGGCTGAATAAAAACTAGGGTCTTTCTCTGAAAGAATTCTTCTAAAAGATAAATCAACTCCATCTAAACTTCACAATCTATGCTGTGACAAACAAAGCTCCTCAGCATACATTTAAAGCAAAATAAATATTTTTTGTTTGATTTTTAAAACATACAGAAAGACTTTGGCATCATGTTTCATTGTGTGTGTGTGTGTGTGTGTGTGTGTGAGAGAGAGAGAGAGAGAGAGAGAGAGAGGGATGGTATTAAAACTTTGAAGATCATGCTAAAAATGAGAACTTTAAAGAATCTTAAGTGATTAATGCATAACACATCTAATATAATATAATCATATATGTATTATGATATAATGATACAAATTATTATTTATTATATAATATTATATAAAAAATATAAATATTATAGGTAATATATATCATCATTTTGTTGAATTAAGAATCAGCGGACATCAGATGTAGTGGGGGTACTGTTTATTTAAACATTACATTAATGTAAGCTTTGAAATAATGTACCCCATTGACTTCATCCAGATCATACAGTCTGGAACTCCACCCTCGCTGTGAGGGGTCTGTGAAGCACCCCTTCAGGTTTCACATACAATAGAATACCCCTACTAGGACCTGTGAGATTCTGTTTATCATTTAACTTTAAATTAGTTTTTTTGGTTCCACTTTATATTAGGTGGCCTTTACTACTATGTACTTACATTAAAAAAAAATAAGTACAATGTACTTATTGTGTTCATATTGTATTGTAAAACACTTTAGCTGCTATTGAGGTGGGATGGGGTAAGATTAGGGAGAGGGTTTGAGGTATGGGTAAGTTTAAGGGTGGGTTAAGGTGTAAAGTATGGGTCAACCGTGTAATTATAAATGTAATTAAAGAAATCAAATACAGATGTAATTACATGTCGTTTTTTTTAATATAAGTACAATGTAAAAACATGTGCACAATAAGTACATTGTACTAAATTATTAATTAAAATGTAAGTACATAGTAGTTAAGGCCACTTAATATAAAGTGGGTCTTAACACTCTAAAAATGTAAGGGATTTTATACATATATATATATATTTATTTATTTATCAGTGATGTTTATTGTATATACTATGTTACATATAATCACATTTAAAATAAGATAACTTTTTTTAAAAGAAGGGTATGGTGTGTTTTATAAGTTCGATTAACTTAAATGTTGAATACTTTTTCTTTGTTTAATGAATGAATTAGTTTAGTAGCATGATGTAGTTATATAATTATTTATTTCCATATTCTTTAAAGCTGCGGTAGGTAACTTTTGTAAATATATATTTTTTACATATTTGTTAAACCTGTCATTATGTCCTGACAGTAAAATATGAGACAGATAATCTGTGAAAAAAAAAATCAAGCTCCTCTGGCTCCTCCCAGTGGTCCTATTGCCATTTGCAGTTACGTAACTTTGTTTGTGTTCAAATGTAGAAAAATGTATATTTATTATGTACAGTATTGTTCAAAATAATAGCAGTACAATGTGACTAACCAGAATAATCAAGGTTTTTAGTATATTTTTTATTGCTACGTGGCAAACAAGTTACCAGTAGGTTCAGTAGATTGTCAGAAAACAAACAAGACCCAGCATTCATGATATGCACGCTCTTAAGGCTGTGCAATTGGGCAATTAGTTGAAAGGGGTGTGTTCAAAAAAATAGCAGTGTCTACTTTTGACTGTACAAACTCAAAACTATTTTGTACAAACATTTTTTTTTTTCTGGGATTTAGCAATCCTGTGAATCACTAAACTAATATTTAGTTGTATGACCACAGTTTTTTAAAACTGCTTGACATCTGTGTGGCATGGAGTCAACCAACTTGTGGCACCTCTCAGCTGTTATTCCACTCCACGATTCTTTAACAACATTCCACAATTCATTCACATTTCTTGGTTTTGCTTCAGAAACAGCATTTTTGATATCACCCCACAAGTTCTCAATTGGATTAAGGTCTGGAGATTGGGCTGGCCACTCCATAACATTAATTTTGTTGGTTTGGAACCAAGACTTTGCCCGTTTACTAGTGTGTTTTGGGTCATTGTCTTGTTGAAACAACCATTTCAAGGGCATGTCCTCTTCAGCATAGGGCAACATGACCTCTTCAAGTATTTTAACATATGCAAACTGATCCATGATCCCTGGTATGCGATAAATAGGCCCAACACCATAGTAGGAGAAACATGCCCATATCATGATGCTTGCACCTCCATGCTTCACTGTCTTCACTGTGTACTGTGGCTTGAATTCAGAGTTTGGGGGTCGTCTCACAAACTGCCTGTGGCCCTTGGACCCAAAAAGAACAATTTTACTCTCATCAGTCCACAAAATGTTCCTCCATTTCTCTATAGGCCAGTTGATGTGTTCTTTGGCAAATTGTAACCTCTTCTGCACATGCCTTTTTTTGGACTTTGCGGGGGATTCTTGAAAATAGATTAGCTTCACACAGACGTCTTCTAACTGTCACAGTACTTACAGGTAACTCCAGACTGTCTTTGATCATCCTGGAGGTGATCATTGGCTGAGCCTTTGCCATTCTGGTTATTCTTTTATCCATTTTGATGGTTGTCTTCCATTTTCTTCCACGTCTCTCTGGTTTTGCTCTCCATTTTAAGGCATTGGAGATCATTTTAGCTGAACAGCCTATCATTTTTTGCACCTCTTTATAGGTTTTCCCCTCTCTAATCAACTTTTGGTAGCACTTTATTTTACAGTCCTGTTCCTCATGTACATACTATGTACTTATTATAGTAATTACAATAACTATGTAATAACTAGGTACTAACCCTGAACCTACCCCTAAACCTAACCCCACCCCATGTAGTTACCTTGTATTACCAGAACTTTCTTATATAAATATACTGTAAGTACACTATAAGTACATGTTAGTACACGTACTGTAAAATAAAGTGCAACCCAACTTTTTAATCAAAGTACGCTGTTCTTCTGAACAATGTCTTGAACGACCCATTTTCCTCAGCTTTCAAATGCATGTTCAACAAGTGTTGGCTTCATCCTTAAATAGGGGCCACCTGATTCACACCTGTTTCTTCACAAAATTGATGACCTCAGTGATTTAATGCCACACTGCTATTTTTTTGAACACACGCCTTTCAACTAATTCAACTAATTGCCCAATTGCACAGCCTTAAGAGCGTGCATATCATGAATGCTGGGTCTCATTTGTTTTCTGAGAATCTACTGAACCTACTGGTAACTTGTTTGCCACGTAGCAATAAAAAAATATACGAAAAACCTTGATTATTCTGGTTAATCACATTGTACTGCTATTATTTTGAACAATACTGTATATGTATATAATAAGTGAGTACACCATGAATCCATTTTCCAAACCGTGTTTTTAGCTTGTCCTGAATCACTAGGGTGCACCTATAATAAGTGTTTATATTCAGACTATTTTAGATTGCTTCGGGGGTACCCAGTACCTTTGTGATTCTTCATAGACATAAACAGAGAGAAGTAGTTCCGGCTACGATGTTCTTCCGCAAGACGCAAGCAGTTCTGTTTATTAACTGCTAGAGCATCAAAAGTTCCCTACCGCAGCTTTAACCCCTGGAGTCTGAGTGGCTTTTGGGGGGACTAGAGATATTTTGGCATCCCCCGACAATGATGTTTTTCATTGTCCTAAAACGTATTAATGGCTAAAGTCTGAATATACATAAATATGTGAGCAGCATGATTGTGATTGTACATGTCTGTAAGTTTGAGAAGGCAGCATTTATGACCAGTTTTTGTTTAAAATATGTTTATAACGTGTTTTTATGTTGTTGCACTATTTGTTGAATACACAATTAAAAATGTATGATAAATGATTTGTATACTGTCCTCCCTTCATGTATTATCTTTACGAAGTTTGACAGCAAGTTAAACTCCATCCATTATAATCAAGAAATGCAAGTTGAAGTTTCAGCATTTATTGTAACTTGATCTCACAACATTACGATGGATCAGAGTGAAACTAAAGAAAAGAAATACAATCTCCAATTAGACTCATAACTAAACATAGCTCCAAATAACTTTACATAATGTCAGAATATACTTCTGAGTTACCCAAAGCAAGTACATAAAGAAAACTTACAGCTATTGCTCTTCAAAACTTCCAAAGGCAAGAAATGATGAGGATTATCCAAAGAAAAACACTCAGAGCAACATGCATCGTCCATGTGCCTAGCTGCACTTCCTGATATATATATAACCTGCAGTTTCTTTAACAACCACTAGATGTCAGCACCATGACAATAATAACTTGGACACATACTGTGAAACCGGTACAGAACACTCCCCGCCTGATGTCATTAGACATCAATATAGCTTATAACATTTCAGTCCTTTTTTGAAAGAAGCAAAATGACCTGTGAAATTGGTCTGTAGAACTTTTTGGTTCTACCTTGAGAAGTCGTTTTAACCTCTACTTTTCTTACATGTCCGTCTGCACTTGGGAATGTATGGGTGACCATTGCCATTGGCCAATCATTGCGACAAAGGGTACGATCTTTCAAGAGAACAATATCTCCAACTTCAAGATTGGAGCGTGATTCAGTCCATTTGCATCTTTGTTGCAGGATGGGAAGGTACTCTTGCCTCCAGCGGGTCCAGAACTGATTTGCAAGGATCTGTACTTTTTTCCATATGTTATATATATGTTACCCTTGGGAGATATCATCAGGAAACATGGTGTTAGCTTTCACTGTTATGCTGATGATACGCAGCTCTATATTTCCTCGCAGCCCGGTGAAACACACCAATTTGAAAAACTAATGGAATGCATAGTCGATATAAAAAATTGGATGACGAGTAATTTCTTACTGCTAAATTCAGAAAAAACAGAGGTGTTAATCATAGGGCCTAAAAACTCTACTTGTAATAACCTAGAACACTGTCTAAGACTTGATGGTTGCTCTGTCAATTCTTCGTCATCAGTTAGGAACCTAGGTGTGCTACTTGATCGCAATCTTTCCTTAGAAAGCCACGTTTCTAGCATTTGTAAAACTGCATTTTTCCATCTCAAAAATATATCTAAATTACGGCCTATGCTGTCAATGTCAAATGCAGAAATGTTAATCCATGCATTTATGACTTCAAGGTTAGACTACTGTAATGCTTTATTGGGTGGTTGTTCTGCACGCTTGGTAAACAAACTACAGCTAGTCCAAAATGCAGCAGCAAGAGTTCTTACTAGAACCAGGAAGTATGACCATATTAGCCCGGTCCTGTCCACACTGCACTGGCTCCCTATCAAACATCGTATAGATTTTAAAATATTGCTTATTACTTATAAAGCCCTGAATGGTTTAGCACCTCAGTATTTGAATGAGCTCCTTTTACATTATACTCCTCTACGTCCGCTACGTTCTCAAAACTCAGGCAATTTGATAATACCTAGAATATCAAAATCAACTGCGGGCGGCAGATCCTTTTCCTATTTGGCGCCTAAACTCTGGAATAACCTACCTAACATTGTTCGGGAGGCAGACACACTCTTGCAGTTTAAATCTAGATTAAAGACCCATCTCTTTAACCTGGCATACACATAACATACTAATATGCTTTTAATATCCAAATCCGTTAAAGGATTTTTAGGCTGCATTAATTAGGTAAACTGGAACCGGAACACTTCACATAACACCGTACTTTCTACATCATTAGAAGAATGGCATCTACGCTAATATTTGTCTGTTTCTCTCTTGTTCCGAGGTCACCGTGGCCACCAGATCCAGTCTGTGTCCAGATCAGAGGGTCACTGCAGTCACCCGGATCCAGTACGTATCCAGACCAGATGGTGGATCAGCACCTAGAAAGGACCTCTACTGCCCTGAAAGACAGCGGAGACCAGGACAACTAGAGCCCCAGATACAGATCCCCTGTAAAGACCTTGTCTCAGAGGAGCACCAGGACAAGACCACAGGAAACAGATGATTCTTCTGCACAATCTGACTTTGCTGCAGCCTGGAATTGAACTACTGGTTTCGTCTGGTCAGAGGAGAACTGGCCCCCCAACTGAGCCTGGTTTCTCCCAAGGTTTTTTTCTCCATTCTGTCACCGATGGAGTTTCGGTTCCTTGCCGCTGTCGCCTCTGGCTTGCTTAGTTGGGGTCACTTCATCTACAGCGATATCGTTGACTTGATTGCAAATTAAAACAGACACTATTTCAACTGAACAGAGATGACATCAATGAATTCAATGATGAACTGCCTTTAACTATCATTTTGCATTATTGAGACACTGTTTTCCAAATGAATGTTGTTCAGTGCTTTGGCGCAATGTATTTTGTTTAAAGCACTATATAAATAAAGGTGATTCCACTGACTTCCATAAAGATCCTTCTCTGAGAAGTTGCAGGTAGGAACTCCAAGAGGAAATCCAGTCTTCTGGGTGAGCAGAATGTTAGGGGTTAGTAGCAATGGCATCTCTGGGTCAGAGGAGACTGGAACCAGTGGTCTGGGATTGATTATTGCAGACACTTCTGCCATCAGAGTACACAGAACCTCATGAGTAAGCTAGGGATGCACCGAAATGAAAATTCTTGGCCGAAACCGAAAACCGAAAAAGAGAAAACCAAGGCCGAAAACCGAAACCCCGAAAGAAATTATGCCAATTATTAGTACCATTGCATTTATTGCTATGACAGTGTACTAACTTTACTAAAATTAAGACATTGCAATCGCATAAATTAATATTAAAGTTTCAAAGATAATTACAATTACATAACTTATTTAAAAAAACATTAAAAAAAAATTAATTACAAATGATTCAAATATTTATTAAGCACATTGCAACAATGCACAGTATAAAATAAAATTCAAACAAAAAATTTATCCCACTCATGTGTATATTTAATAATAATGTACAGGCCTACTGGCCTGCAGAAAGGTTTTAAAATGAACAGTTCTCTCATAAAAACAAAGTGCATTTAGGTGAAGTGCATTTGAAATTGTTCTCTGTAGGACTAGAAAGTGCATTACTTCTCCAGTTGGCAAGACTGTTATCACTTCTGGGGATGGGGACTTCAGACAGATAACCATCTAGCTGTTGAGCAGTTGAGCTTGTCATCTGCCTGACATTTGAGACATATTTGAGAGAGTGTATTTAAATAGGGCCAGGGCATAAATACACATTTTTATCAAATTAAAGCAGAAATCTAGCAGAAAATCTAGCATAAATATGGCTACAATCTGATATTATGTATGTATATATGTTTGTGTGTGTGTGTGTGTAGTAGCCTAAGAATAAAATAGCCAACGTATTATTATTATTTGGGGCACTTTCTTGCAGAATTCCACTGAACATATCAGACCACGATGGTGCATGCCACTCATCTGGTGCAAAGACCAGTCTTTTTTCTGCGCTCTGATCTGTCTCCTGCGCTTGGCTCTTCTCCGTCTCCACGCGGGTTCTCCGCATCCAGCGCGGCCTGGATCATTTCTCGTGCGCGCTGCCTTATTTCCGCATACAAGTAATGGTCTTTATAACGCGGATCAAGCACATTCGCGATAAAGTGCAGAGGATCCGACAAGATCTCAGTGAGACGTGTGCTAACAGACTCTATAAGACTGTACTTTTCTTTGTTTTTACTTCGTGGTCCGTCTTAATCTCTTTGTTAGGATACGCTTTAGTGCTGCGAATAAAGGAATACGAAGAGAGAGAATGTTCTCACTGGTGTTAAGTGAATGTCGCGTGGAGCTCGTGGTCTGCGCTTTGCAGGTGCACGTGCAGGTTGCGGTTTCTGTTTGCGTCATCACAACATTTCGGCCGTGTTGTTTCGGTGATAAAAGTCTATCGGCCGAAAACCGAAAAGGCCATTTTCGGCCGAAAAGTTTCGGTGGCCGAAATTTCGGTGCATCCCTAGAGTAAGCTGGATCGATTTGCTTTCCAGCAGCACACTGTCAAGGATTCTGCGTGTAATCCCTATCATTCTTTCCCACGCACCACCCATGTGTGATGCGTGAGGTGGGTTAAATTGCCACGAGCAGCCTTGTTCACTTAGATACTTTTGGACAGTGAGTTCTTTGCATGCTCCAATGAAATTTGTTCCACAATTGGATCTTAGCTGTTTTGCTGGTCCCCTTATAGAAAAGAAGCGACGTAATGCATTTATACAGCTGGATGTATCCATGGACTCTATTACTTTCATATGCACTGCTCTAGTGCTCATGCACGTAAAAAGGACTGCCCAACATTTACTGTTTGCTGCACCTCCTCTTGTGTGTCGAGTCAAAACTGTCCATGGGCCAAATACATCCAGTCCCACATAGGTGAAAGGAGGAGACATGTCCAGACACTCTGGTGGAAGATCCGCCATTATTTGCTGTTCAAATCTACCCCTTAGTTTTCGACAGGTTACACAATGATACAATATGGAGCTTATGAGCCTCTTGCCATTCACAATCCACAATCCACAGTCCTTATTGCTCCTTCCGTGAATTGACGACCTTGATGTTTCACTTCTTGATGGTAGTGTTTCACCAACAGGGTTGTGACATGGTTGTTCTTGGGAACAATAATCGGATTCTTCTCATGCTGATCCAGAGGAGCATTTTTCAGACGTCCACCTACTCTAAGCAGATCATTGTGGATCTGAGGATTGAGTTTTTTAAGTGCACTGCTTCTCGGAATGTTCCTTTGTTCTGCTAAGGCACTGAAATCATCGTGGAATGTTTCTTTCTGTACAGATTTAAGGATAACAAGCTTGGCTGCTAAAAGCTCTTCAGGAGTTCTGACCCTTTTGCATATGTGCCATCCTCTGCATTCATTTGTGTGAGTATTTGAGATCGGCTTGAATGAACGAACTATGTGGATAAGCAGTGCGATAGCTCTCAGGAGTGCTTTCCAGGAAGAGAAGCTTTTAAAGCGTTCTGAAGTAAGATGCCTTTCTTCAGTGAGAGTTGCAAAACTTGTTACATGAGGTCGGATTTCTACATCCAGTTCTGGCATTACCAACTCAAATGTCTTTTGAGTTTCTTGTTGAACTGTGAGAGGTTTGTGCAGAAAATCTGGACCTTTAAACCACTGTGTGTTAGCAAGCTGTGATGCAGACACTGATCTGGTGGCAATATCGGCTGGGTTCTGATTTGTTGGTACGAAGTGCCACTGTTCTGGGACCGTACTTTGACGGATTCGCTGCACTCTGTTGTGTACATACACAAAAAAACGCCGGGTCTCGTTGAATATGTAGCCAAGAACTACCTTACTGTCACAGTAAAACTTGACTGCATCTGGAACGAAATCAATTTCTTCAAGTATTATTTCTGCCATTTCAACAGCTAATACAGCTCCACACAATTCTAGGCGTGGAATGGTGGGCTGTAGACGAGGGTTCAATTTTGCCTTGCCCATAATAAATCCTACATGACTTAGTCCTTCTTCAGTAAAAACTCGAAGATAGGCCACTGCAGCTATAGCCATGTTGGATGCGTCTGAGAACAGACATATCTCTCTGTACTTTGAACTGGAAAGTGAGAGTAGGACATATGTACGTGGTATATGGAGATTTTCCAGATCTTGTAAGGAATTTTTCCATAATTCCCATTCCTCTTATTTGGACTCAAGGGAGTGGGACGTCTCAGTCGCTTGTGTCATGAGATATTTCCCGCAGCAAAGCTCTTCCTTTTATAGTAACTGGTGTCAATAAACCGAGTGGGTCGTAAAGGCTGTTAACGACAGACAACACTCCACGACGAGTGAAAGGCCTCTCAGACTTTGTGACATGAAAGGTGAATGTATCTGACTCCATTTCCCAGCATAGTCCAAGACTCCGCTGACTAGGAAGATTTTCTTTAGTAAGATCCAGGTCTTTTATGCCTTTGGCTAAATCCTCTGGAGGAAAGGCTTTCATCACTGTGGTTGAATTTGAAGCTATTTTGTGGAGTTTTATATTTGACTGTGCAAGAGATTTCTGGGTACGCTTCAGTAGACTGATGGCATCCTCTTCGGTTGGCAGAGATATCAGACCATCATCAACGTAAAAATGTCGCTCAACAAATTGGCGAGTGTCTGACCCATGTTCACGTTCACCTTCTTGTGCAGCACGTCTGAGACCATAGATTGCAATGGCAGGAGAAGGGCTGTTTCCAAAGACATGTACACGCATCTGGTACTCCGTGATCTCTTTTGACATGTCGTTGTCTCGGTGCCACAAGAACCTTAGGTACTTCCTGTGATTATCCTGTACCACAAAGCAATAGAACATCTGCTGAATGTCAACTGTAACGGCTATAGGTTCTTTTCTGAAGCGCAACAACACTCCAAGGAGAGAATTGTTCATGTCGGGTCCTGTAAGAAGGGTGCTGTTCAAAGAAATACCATGGTACTGTGCACTGGAATCGAATACTACCCTTATCTGGTCTGGTTTCCGTGGATGATAGACTCCAAAGATAGGCAGATACCAGGATTCCTCATTCTCTTTGAGCGGAGGAGCTAGTTCGGCGTGCCTGTTTTCAAACATCTTTCCCATGAATTCTTGAAAGTTTTCTCTAACAACTGGTCTTTTGTCCAGAGTGCGTTTCAAGGAGAGAAGTCACGAGAGTGCTTGATCTCGATTGTTAGGGAGAAGCGGTCGGGGTGATTTGAAGGGGAAAGGAGCGACCCAGAAGTTTCTCTCATCTTTGTGAAAGTCCTTCTTTTGATTTTTAGAAAGGCTTGATCTTCAAATGAAAGAGCACACTTGTTGTCATCTTTAGTTCTCTCGAACACTGAGTGACCAATGTCATTAGATGTCTTATGAGCCTTTGTAACTGCATTTAGACTATTGTGTTGATTGAACTCCCCGCCATGCTTTGTCCTCTCTTTCAAAGATATGTGACTTCCACAAGGAGTAAGGAAAGAAGGTCTGCCATTTTCTAGCACATTCGTCCTAAAGCTGCTTACAGTCGTCTTATGAGCATTACCGAGGCAGACTTCGCAGATCAGGACCCAGCCTAGATCAAGTCTCTGGGCGAAGGGAGAATTATGAGGACCATTGATTTGCTGCCTGACCTTATGCACTCTAATAAGATCTCTCCCCAACAAAAGCAGGATTTGGGCATTTGAATCTAGTTTCGGAATGAATCTTGCAATTGATTTCAAGTGAGGATGACAAAGTGCTATCTCTGGGGTTGGAATTTCTGACCTGTTATCAAGGATTTCATTGCATTCGATAAGTGGAGGAAGATCGATGCTCACACCTCCACGAAATGCTTCTATCTGGAATCCATATGCTTTCCTGCCCATCATCTCCATGACACCTGCACAGGTTCTGAGTGAGTAAGAATGTGGGTTGCTTTGAACGTCGAACAAATCAAAGAATTCTGAACGAGCCAAGGAGCGATTACTTTGGTCATCAAGGATTGCATAGATATTGACTGCATGCTCTGATTGTCCTTTCTTATACACTTTCACTAAGCATATTTTTGAACAAGAACGAGCTGAATGGTTACTACCACATACCTCTGTGCATTGGGAACTTACAGCAGCTGAGCCACTGAGGTTCTCTTCTCTTTCGATTTCATGTTTTGTATGCACTTGTTCTGCTGGATTTGAGGTCCAAGGAGCCGGACCTGGATGCATAGCTGTTGAGTGGAATTCACTTTCACATTCTCCGCATTTCAGTGGCATTCTGCAGTCTCTGGCTAAGTGAAAGGTTGATGCACAACATCTAAAACACACACAATTTTCCTTAAGATAGGTTCTTCGTTCCTTTATGGGCTTCTCTCTGAATCCTCTGCACTTAACAAGGGAGTGGGGTTTGTTATGGATAGGACAGATTTTGGTTAAATCATCTCTTTTCTCCTTTTTCTCAGTTTGACATTTCAGTGGAGTGGTCATATCTGTCTTGTGTGCAGAAATTAAACCTTTGGATACAGTGTTCCTAAATGAGGGTTTCTCATACCTGGGAGTCATGGTGTTGCTGGTAGACAGCTTGAAGCTGGGGTCATTTCGTGTCCTTGCTTCGCAACATACAAATTGTGTGAAAAAAGAAAACGGAGGAAAGTGCACTTTGTTTTCATCTTTATACCTTGATCCGATGGAAACCCACCTCTCCTGCAGATTATGCGGCAATTTATCCACTATAGGGTTGATACCACGGGCAGTGTCCAAGTAGGTTAAACCTGGGAAGTAGCCTTCTTCTTTGGCAGATTGTAACTCCATGAGAAGATCTCAGAGTTCTCTTAATTTGACATTGTCTCTGTTGGATATGCGAGGAAAATTGTCGAGCTTACTGAAAAGTGCACTTTCTACAATCTCAGGGGCTGCATAACACTCTCTGAGTCTGTCCCAGACCATTTTAAAGGCTAGTTTGGGGTGGTTTATATTCACAGATCTGAATCTTTTGACATATTCTGATGACTCTTTGCCAAGCCACTTTGCTAAGAGGTCAAGTTCCTCACCTGCTGTCAGATCCAGTCCTTCAATTACACTGATGAAAGAAGCTTCCCATGCTCTATAATTTTCAGGACAATCATCAAATTTGGTAAGTCCAGTGGTAACAAGCTCTCTGCGTGCAAGATATTTTGCGAAGTCCGTCATGCTGGCTGCTTGGGTATGATCTGCTCGAGGAGTATTGTATGGCGTTGCATGTTCAAAGGAATGCTGATGAGGAGCATTGATCGAATTAGGTGAAGGTAGCTCGCTCTTGAAAGAACTTCTTTTAATGGTGTGGATGTTTGGCAACTGTACACTTTGAATTTGAGGAATTTTTATTTCAGCTGGTTTCTTGACCTCGCTCCTCGTCGGTTGTTCATCAGTCACAACGTGTGAAGTGGTGTCATCGTTGCGTGAATGTTTCATCTGAGTGATATCATGTATTGCTGATTCGTGTTGTTTTGTGATGAACTTCCAGGGATGCTGTCTATGACAACCCATTTTCTTTGATCCTCAACATACTCATTTGTTCGTTCTTGGACAGTTAGAGGTGTGTCTGAACTGCTTTTAGAATCACTGTGATATTCACTCGCCTCTGCTGCAGCTTCCAGAATTTCAGCCTCAGCAAGCGCAGCTGCCACCTCCTTTTCAGCTTGCAATGCCTCCAATGTAGCCTCCAATGTGGCTTTCTCCGCTTTTAATCTGGCCTTTTCCTTTTTCATGTGCAGCTCTCTTTCTGCGAATGATGCACGAGCTCGTGCCACTTCAGCCACAGCTCTGGCTCTTGCCGCTGCATCACTGGTTGAAGATCTTGAAGATGTCTGCTTAGAACTGACCAACGAAGCTTTCCCAGATTTGCTAGATTTATCCTCCATATTTATATTGATGCTTGCCTTTCAGTAGCTTCTCAATAGCTTTTCACTATACTGTCCTCCCTTCATGTATTATCTTTACGAAGTTTGACAGCAAGTTAAACTCCATCCATTATAATCAAGAAATGCAAGTTGAAGTTTCAGCATTTATTGTAACTTGATCTCACAACATTACGATGGATCAGAGTGAAACTAAAGAAAAGAAATACAATCTCCAATTAGACTCATGACTAAACATAGCTCCAAATAACTTTACATAATGTCAAAATATACTTTTGAGTTACCCAAAGCAAGTACATAAAGAAAACTTACAGCTATTGCTCTTCAAAACTTCCAAAGGCAAGAAATGATGAGGATTATCCAAAGAAAAACACTCAGAGCAACATGCATCGTCCATGTGCCTAGCTGCACTTCCTGATATATTTATAACCTGCAGTTTCTTTAACAACCACTAGATGTCAGCACCATGACAATAATAACTTGGACACATACTGTGAAACCGGTACAGAACAATTTGCTTTGGTTTAGTAACATGTCTGTTAATGCGATGTGTTTTATAAGTTTGATAAACTTGGTGAATACTTGTTTAAAATGTATGTTCTGCTTTAGTAACATGTTGTCATGTATAATTTTATATTTTATTTATTGTTTATATGGATTTATCATGGCATGGATATTATACTGATATAACAAGGGACATGTGTTTTATTATGATTAAATTTATTGAGTAGTCAATTTGGATTGCTTAAAAGCTAAATTTAATTAAAAATGGACGTGCATGCAGCATTTTATTGTGTGGTGGTACTGTAGGTGTACAGTAAAAAAATAATTATACAGCTTTTGAAAAAGATCAGTTATACTACATGATCTTTAGAATGTCTACAATGTTGGTAGGTTTAGGGGGTGATACAATAATCATTAATATGATTTGAATATGAATATAAAAGGTTCTAAATGAAGAGTTTCGTTGCAAAACGAGATATATCCATTTTGAGAAATGTTGGTTATTTGACATTATTATTTAAGACATAAGTTCATTCACAATTTTTTGTACATTAAACTATTACTTGAGCTCAGTGAAGGCCAGGGGCACAATATTCTTTAAATCCAGGATATTTTTTATTTAATTTTAAGTCCATAAATAATTCATAAATAAGTCAAAAACCATGCCAAAATGCAACATATTTATCGTAACATTGACAAACATCTTAAATTGGTTAAAAAAACAATACATCATAAATATATGGAATATTATATACAAAGATTGATTAATAATAATAAGATTCTGATTTAGTTTGGCCAGAACATACACAACATAACACTTTTTTTTATTTTATTTTATTTTTTGCAAAACGCTATGCAAAGGCGTGTTTACGCGCGTCTGGAGGTCTCGCGGCGCGAAGGCGTTTAGCGCGGTGCAGAAGACGCGAATTTGCCTCATTCACGCGTTTAGAGACACCTTTGGCTTTCACAATAGGGGTTTTAAGAAAGGTTTTATAGAAATCATTTGCGCCAGACGCTCTATTCGCGTTTGGTGTGAACACAGCAACCTCCCTGGCTTTCTTCTTGACATCAGCGGAGACTTGTTCCCTGCTGCATTTGTTTATTGTTGACAGACGCAGGAGTATTTTATCCTGGTCCACTTTTCATTTAATCACTGAGCAAACTCAGAGCACTTCACCAGCGGTGACTCTCTCCTTGTGTGACATCCTGAACTCGCGCAGCATCCTGAACGTTCTATAGCCTATATCGCACTTTGTAAAGAAACTGGGCTGGCGCATATCGCGTTTTGTGAAAAAAATACATTTTGTAGTAGGCTTAAAATGTACATTTTTAAATCTTATTAATGCCAACAATTCACACATAGATTAAGGTACATCTGAACAGTGATTTCCAATAATAAAATCCAAATGTCAAAAAATGGCGTTTATCGTGTTTTGCAATCAAACTCTTCAAATATAATGTAGAAAAATGACAAATGGTCAAGTCGTATGGATAGTTCACAAGTTTTAACACAAAGGTAG
This sequence comes from Carassius gibelio, assembly GCF_023724105.1. Lineage (NCBI taxonomy): Eukaryota > Metazoa > Chordata > Actinopteri > Cypriniformes > Cyprinidae > Carassius > Carassius gibelio. The sequence goes on from NC_068372.1 coordinate 646,708, forward strand.
AGTGTAAAGAGATGGGGGTTGAATCTCACAAAATTGTCAGGAGCGGATGTGTCTAACACACACACACACACAGCCTGGAATTGAACTACTGGTTTCGTCTGGTCAGAGGAGAACTGGCCCCCCAACTGAGCCTGGTTTCTCCCAAGGTTTTTTTCTCCATTCTGTCACCGATGGAGTTTCGGTTCCTTGCCGCTGTCACCTCTGGCTTGCTTAGTTGGGGTCACTTCATCTACAGCGATATCATTGTCTTGATTGCAAATAAATGCACATGCACTATTTAACTGAACAGAGATGACTTAACTGAGTTCAATGATCAACTGCCTTTAACTTTCATTTTGCATTATTGAGACACTGTTTTCCAAATGAATGTTGTTCAGTTGCTTTGACGCAATGTATTTTGTTTAAAGCGCTATATAAATAAACGTGACTTTGACTTACTCACACACACACAGACACACTCACACGCAGGGAGACTCTAAGAGAGGGGTGAAAAAGAGGACCACGTTTAAGAGGTTTCAACTGTACAATATTAATCTAGTACAAAGAGTAAACTTTTATTATTAGATATTTTATTTAAAACCTATCATTATGCAGCTTGTATATTGGTTGTTTTTAATTTCCATTTAATTATTATGATTTTATTTTAAAACCTTTGTTATACAACTTTATTAGGGGTGTAACGGTACGCAAAAATCACGGTTCGGTACGTACCTCGGTTTTAAAGTCACGGTTCGGTTCATTTTCGGTACAGTAAGGGACAGAAATGCAAACATTAAACTGCAGGTTGTTTATTACTATAAACTTTTTTTTAACAATTTGTTTACACTTTTTTGAAAATACTTTTTAATAAAATAAATAATAAAATATAATTTATAATAAAATAAAAAAAGAATAAATAAATAAAATACTGCTGCAAAGTTCTCCACTAAATAAAATACTCTCAGTCTCAAACCAATATCATATAATAAAATATAATGAAAAATATAAATAAATAACTATGATTACAGTGCAGCATTACCAATCCCAGCTTGTAGGCCTGCTCATATTTAAAAAATATATATAACTTTTCCAAAGTGTAAAGTGCAGCATCAACAGTTTCAGTTTTTAGACCTGCTCAGATTTCGTTATTGCGTTGGACCGATCGAAATTAAGAGCAAAGGTCTGTTTAAATGCCGACGGGAGCTGCGTTTGAATTACAATTGTTGTTTTTTTTTCCTAGTTGTAGTGATGTTCACACTCGCGTGATGCCTTTTGAAAACCTTAGGCCAGTGACACACTGGCATATTGCACCTGTCAAACATAGTCTATTTTGCAGTCAATATTGTTGACTGCGTCCTTTATCAGTAGGCTTTATATTTATGCCCAACATGAAGTATAGATATTGTTGTCGTGAAGACAAGATCCTGGTCTGTTGGCGGTCTCCCTCTATGTCACCTACAGCAGCAGCGCGCCAGCGCCACATCAGGCACGATCCTGGTGTCACCGGCCTGTGAATCAGCTGCAGGGCGGGATTTGCGCTGAACGCGGAGACTTCCGCCACTTAATATGTTCGTTTGGAAACCCGAAAATGTACCTATGTTCCGCAAACAAAATATTGCATTCGGTCATTCTGTACACGTGCACCGTACCAAAAGCCCTGTACCGAAACGGTCCGGTACGAATACACGTACCGTTACACCCCTAAAAATTATTGATTGTTTTTACTTCAAATGATTAGGATTTTATTTTATACTTTTATTATACAACTTTATAGATTTTACTTCGATTTAATTATTAGGATTTTATTTAAAACTTTTATTATACAACTTCTTCATTGATTGTTAAATTTTAAATCTTTTATTTCCATTTCATTCATGGAATTTTTATTTGAAACCTTTATTATATCACTCTGAAACGATTTATACAGTCAACAGATTGTATTTGAGGGTACACACACTCATATTATGATATGAGGTCACATTATCTTCAGTCTCGATTCATCTTCCTCATTTTCCTCGCACGCTGTCCGTATTTACTGCTGTACGGCTTTCTCGGCGCCAAAGTCAACCTTTCCATTAGGGCTGAGCAAAAAAATCAAATGCGATTTTCATGCGCATCTCATCAGTAAAGATGCTCCTGTAATTAGAATTATATCTCCAGCACGTGCGATCAGTAGAGTTGTTCCGATTCCGATACTAGTATTGGAAATATCTCCGATACCACAAAAGATTCTGGCATCGGCGAGTACATGAACCCATATACCGATCCGATACCATTTTCTTAAACAAGACCTAGTTATGACCGCTAGCTTTGCCTAACCACTGCATGGTTCTTCTTCGCTGCTCAGAATCCATTGCAAACACAGGAAGTTGTGCTGTGTTCCCACAAGCAACCTCTGTTTAGAGCAGCGAAGAAGAAATGAAGACGCGTTAGCAGCACTGATCTATATATGACTGGATCGTTCATCGCATTCTAAACTGCCAACAAACAGTGAAGACGCTTCTATATTATAGATCAGTGGTTAGCTGTGTGTCTTTAGTACCGGTAGTTACCGACTCCCGAGTATATTTGGTACCCGCAGCTGCGTTCAGTCGCTTCCGTGTTAATCAAAGCGCAGGGCTCCAGACAATAGCCGAATATATACTAGTGTCTGTGAATATTAAACTGCTAAATATTATTTAAATATTATCCTGCAAATTCTACATCTCTGTGGGTGACGGGCGCAGATGCGCGGGAGCTCACTGTTTTGTAGTATCTGCTGTGTTTCATTATATGAGGACACGAACGCATAAACCGTTACTTCATGAGAATTTACAGTTTCATTTGAGAAAACGGTCATATCATAAACACAGACACTCAAAGATCTTCATGGCAGCCCATTAAAATAAATGTTTGGTTTAACATGAGTAAATTGACAATGTATTAAGCTACTGTTGTAGCCTACAGTAGATTTAGCTATGTCTCTATGTAGTAATAATAATACGTCTCTATTAATAATAATAATTATGCCTAGACGGTTGCTTGTTTTTTACTTGTTTTGTTGTAAAGAGATTATCTGATTAATATATATTAATATATATATATATATATATATATATATATATATATATATATATATATATATATATATATATATATCTTTTTTTTTTATATTACTAGACTTATTTGTTGCAGTTTTTTATACAGTTATATTGTAAAACTAAAATCCCTTTTTTAGTTTGCAGTATTAGATTTTTGGCTGCATTTGAAGTTCTTTTTCGCTTAAGAAAATAAATAATACTGTCAAATTCATGTCAGATATAAAAATACTGTAATGTAGTTTGCCATGTATTTGTTCATGTTTTATTAAGGGATCTGTCTGAAGCACACCATAAAATAATTCTAGCAATTTACACAGGGCTAGTAGTATATACAGCTGTATATACAGATACACACCCAGGTATCGGAATCGGTATCGGGAAGAGAAAAAGGGTATCGGAACATCTTTAGCATTCAGATCAGGGTTGCCAGGTTTTCACAACAAATTCTGCCCTGATACCGATCACGGGGAAACCCCGCCCCACACGTGACAGACCATAAACCATGGTCACGCACACACAGGATTTATCTTTCACCTAAAGGTCACCTGTGGCCGGATGGTCACGTACCGGAGGTCCGGTGTCTATTTCTCAAACAGGTGACCATCACACTCGTCATAAGGATAATCCCTTACGATGTGATCAGGTGACAAGTCACAGCTGCCGATTATTCACGGATGGCGTCATTTCACGCTGATGACGTATAACCTAGATTTATTACGAACAGATGGCATAGCATAGCAACACCTGTGACCATTAAAAGGTCATAGGTCAAGGACAGGTGGGAGGGTCAAGGTCAAAAGGTCAATAACTAGTGGAGGATGGGTCAAGGACAAAAGGTCATGTGGGGAGGGGCTAAAGGTCAAAGGTCAAACCCATCAATCAAATTTGGACAGGTCGTATAACCTAATAACTACTGAGGCGAACCAATAAGCAACACTTCTGTCTTATCACTATTTAGACGTAGAAAATTAACAGACATCCATTTTTTTTTTATATATATAATCTGAGATCTGAGAGATAAGACTTAAACCAACCCAGAGCAGAGTCAGATACACCAAAGACAGACTTTAGACGAGAAAGTAAGGTACAATGAACAATAGTGTCACTGAGATCAAGCAAAATCAGTATTGATAAGCATCCAGAATTGGAAGCCATCAAAAAGTTATTTGTGACTTTCTCAGTGCTATGCATTTTACAGAGGCCAGATTGAAGAGGTTCAAAGAGGTTATTTTCAGACAGATGAGAGAGCAATTGTGATCTAACAATACGTTCTAACATCTTAGCAATAAAAGGGAGATTAGAGATGGGGCGAAAGTTTGTTAAGATTCTCAAAGTCACGGCTATTTGTTTTTAGAACAGGAGTTACAGTGGCAATTTTAAGTGCATATAATACTCAAAACAGCCGGACACAATGACGAAAAGCATGACTGAAACAACCTAGATGGTATGAGATCAACATTTGAGGTGGTAGCTTTCATTTTTAAAACCACAGTACACAGGGATAGAGAATCTAATGTGGAGAATTCTGAAAGATAAACACCAGAGAATTCTATATTATTTAATTTTGGGGTAACAAATGTATTTGTAGTAGTAATCTGATCTCTTATCCCCTCAATCGTATTACCAAAAAACACAAGAAACCTGTTCCCTGTTCTCGAGTCACGAACCGTTTCTGTCAGACACGTCTGATTCAAGAACCGAGGAACTGATGATACTGCGCATGTGTGATTCAGTGTGAAGCAGAACGACACACAAAACGTCTGAACTGAACTGATTCTTTTGGTGATTGATTCTGAGCTAATGTTATGCGGGTAAGACATAATCATTGATTTTAGAGCACACACTGTTGATCACGTCACTACAACTATCAAAGGACAGGTTGTGGATCGTGTAGAGAGTTATAAATATTTTGGCACAGTCATAGACTCAAAACTGTCATTTGATTTAAATTGTGAAATGGTCTGCAAAAAGGGTCATCAACGTTTGAGTTGCCTCAGGAAACTTGCTAAATTTAACATTGATAGACAAATGGCGACTTTGTTTTACTATGCTTTTATTGAATCTATTATGTTGTTTTCCATTGTGGTGTGGTATGGAAGCCGAGAATAAGAATAAGAATTCCCTAAACCAAATTGTTAAATGGGCGAGTAGGATAATTGAAGTAAATCAGCGGTCTTTGGGAAATATTTACACAAATCAACTGTACCAGAAAACAAGTGTTGTCTTGAATGATCGAGGTGTTGTCTTGAATGATCGATGTTTGAGTAAATGAATTACTCAGAGATATTGGTTTGTTTGAACTCAGAGGGAGTGTCAGCCACATTAAAAAAGTTAACAGCTTAAGTAATTTGTGGATTAATGCGTATTGGAGACGCAAACAGTTTAAAATGATTCAGTTCGATTTGGTGAACTGGTTCAAAAAGATCCCGTTACATTGAACAATCATTCGCGAACTGGATATTACAAACTGCTTTGTTTTGAACTCTCTCACAACAGACACAGAAGAAAAGACAATTCTGAATAAAGTTGTAGTTTTTGCTATTTTTGGACCAAAATGTATTTTCGATGCTTCAAAAAATTATAACTGACCCTCTGATGTCACATGGACATGGACCGTATACTGCGCACACAGTTTCAATGGAGGGACAGAAAGCACTCGGACTAAATCTTAAATATCTTAAACTGTGTTCCGAAGATAAACGGAGGTCTCAAGGGTTTGGAATGACATGAGGGTAAGTTATTAATGACATACAGTAGGTGGACAGCCTAAATGGGGATTACTGCCACGCATACCGCCTGTAATTAAGTCGCGTGTTAAGAGAAATGATGCTCGTTCGGTTTATGATGAAATGTTCTGAAACTGCTGTAGCGGATCTGACTCGAATCAGACAAATTAAAGAGTCGATCAGGACTGTGGTTGAAACATGAACCAAATTCCTCAGGAAGGCAACCGGAGGTCATAAATCAGTTCTAGTGCCACAAGTCCCAAGCAAGATAACCAACCAACCCTTTCACAGAACAGCTTTCAACATTAACACCACTAGAACAATTATTGACAATTTCAATTCGGAGATGAGATTGTCAAATTTGGGGCAAGTGAAATGCAACGTCGTACATCACATGTAAACCCATGAGAGTTATACACAATATCCTTAAACACTTCCCCCACCTAGGAGAACCAGACTGAAATTCCTAAGGGGGAGTTCCTTTGAACCCCTGGTCTCCACATAAATCTTTGTCAAAAGATAATGACACAGAAACTGTCTTTTCTACATATATATGGACCAAGATGAACTCAAAAAGACTTATAAATTAATATCAGTCCATCCCTTCACTCCATATTCATTTATGTGTAACCCACACATTTGACTATCATGTTATAATCACTTATTGTGTATGTCTTTTAATAACTATTGGATAGCTCAAGGATACATATTCATGTTTAGTGTGTACGTGTTCGAATCTGTTAGCTTGAAACAGTCATGACCATCAGTTATTTGTCAAATGTATAATATTCTTGTTATAGGAATCATGTCCAAAATTAGACCCTGCAAGAGCGGGAAAATTGAGACCACACGCTTGATAAGATAACATATGATTTATGATACCCCGAGCCAAGACAATATCTGACTGGTCAAGACAACATTTGAGGTGTGGCCAACAGGCCAGTTTAAATACTCAGGACACCATAAAATCTTGCTTTTAGTTTTTAGCTATGCTTCTGCTGTTAGTCATGCCTGCTTTTAGCTTGTAGCTTTGCTTCCTAGCTTTACCTTTTAGCCATACTTTTAGTCATCACTTTAAGCGTTCTTTGAGCGCGGTTCCAGTGTGCTTCGGCCTGCATGCCTGCTGCTACTTAGCCACGATGAGAAGACACACCACCTAGTCTCGTCAAACTTTACTTCTTTTCTTTTCCGTTTGAGAGTTTTGTGTTTGGAGTTAAGTTTTGTAACCAAGTTCAACTTCAACCAGGCACACAACTCTGCGTCTTCAGCCAACGCCCAACCACGGGCTTCCCAAGACGTCACAACGAATACTGAACTTCCAGTCAATCAGCGACATCGGGGAAACCCCCTTTCAACAACAACTTTACACATGCAATGTACCTCCAGACTGATTTGTACTGGTGTACCTAATATAATTTTAACTTAATTGATGTACTCAATGTGAGGGCTAATTAAGTGATTGAGGGTTTTTCATGTCTATGCAATTTAACTTATTGCTGTAAACTTGGGATTCCACATTTCCATTATCTTAAACTCATCTTTCCCTAACTTTCGATCTTCCTGCAACTTGTGTGAATGTGTGAGTGCGTGCGTTTATGTGCTAGATTAGTTTATATGTCTTAGATTTATCTAATAAAGCCTTATTCATATTGGAAACAGAAGTATCTTTTGTTTTGTGCTTACAAGTTAATGTCCTAAACTGCCAATCTTGTTACTGTGCTAATTGATAGTGTTTTCACTATACTTTGGATATTACTATCCAGTGCAGATTTGATGTTAAATGGCTCGTTCAGTGAATCGCAGGGCGTCTCAGTGATCAGCCGTGAAACAGTGATTCTGTTCAAATTCCCTTTAAAATCTTAAATGATTCCCTTTAAGCTAAATTGACCTGTTTCCCTTACACTGCGTTCAGATGATTTATCACTGATGTGACAAGTTTAGACACACTTTTCACATGACAACTCTCACGTCCGGTGTAAACACAGACAGTGACTGCTCTATTTACAAATAAGTTATATAAGAAAAAACCTAAACCATAGGCATAACGAGATGGAAATATAGACTTTGCTCTGTCCTCTGTCCACGACACTGATTCACTGCAGAGCTGGTAGTTTTAATCTGAACAGCTCTTAACGCCGAGTAGACTTGTGCCGGTATTCGGTAATGCGATATATCACGGTAATGAATATGCACAAATTTGTTATCATGGGCACTTCTAAATACAGCGAATAATTATATATTACAAATTATTCCGAATTTGGAATACATTTTAAGAATACTATTCCCATCAACTGGTCAAAATGCACAACACCGCTATATGCTGCTTTAAAGACTCTGATGTAAACAAGCACGCATGAGAAGCACATGGAGGAACACGTGAGAGGCGCGCTGAATGAAGCACATTCACTCTCTGACAGCAGATGGACACTAAACTACAGAAAATGTCCTTACCTTGGAAACACCACAAATAAACCAGCTGCCCTACTTTCTAAAACATATTTAATAATTTTAAATAGCCAATCAGATTTGTGTATTTGCTATGATGTTCATCACAGTGCCAAATACTTAATTTTTAAGTCTTAATACGCTATTTTAATCTGGACTACAACATGACAGAAATTTTTTTTATTGTTAATTTACATTTTAAATTAGGGATTTATTTTTAACATTACTTAATTCATTAGTTAACATACACTGCCAATTAAAAATTCTTCTGAACATTCATTCATCTTAGGTATTCCAATATTTAATAACACGTTGATAAATTCTAAAGTTGCAACTGTATTATTTAATGAGCTAACATGAATTAAAACTTTTATTTTTTAACAAAGATTAATAAATTCTGTAGCAAATGTAGCTATTGCTCATTGTGAATGTTAATGGTGAACTAAAGATATCTTATTGTAAAGTAATACCATGGGTCTTTATAGTTCTTTTGCACTTTAATCGGTGCAAAACTTTTAAATTTATATATTTTTCTGAAATGCTTTATTGTATTTAAATGTTCAGTTATTTTTGTTATAAGAAAAAAAAAAATAATCTGTAATACTGTATTATGAGCACTTTTTAATTTTCTTTGATAAAAGCATGAGCAATTAATCGCAACAAGAAAATTTGATACTGGCATGACCCTAACGCTGAGTGGATGGTTGGATGCATGGTGGGCTAGTATTAACAACAAATAATGAATAAATATTTAGTCCAATTTTAAAACTACTCCGAGCCATCTATAACAGCCTTGTGAATAATAATTTTATTGGGGCATTTATTCATGCAAACAGCAGCACCTGCAGACCGACTTGACCCATGACTAAGTAACATATCCCTCCAGTTTTTTTACAAAAGGCAGCATCTGCCGACTCTGAATGATTTTCCTGTAAAAACAAACAGTGTGATTTTTGACTTTTGCAAAATAAAAAATAAATTGCCTTTTTTAAACAGAATCATTTAAACCCCTACAATTCAAGGTCAAAAACAAGATGTTAGATTTTAACATGAACATGAACAATTAATTAAAGTTTATTATTTATTTTTTTATATATCGCTTTTTACGATACAAATCATTACAAAGCAACTTTGCAGAAAATTAAGTTTCTACAATATATAGTAGTAGCTTATAAGTGGTGACTGTCAGTTTGTGCGCATATAACAGGAAAAATTTATTTTTAGAAAAATTAATACAAGCTTAGTCAGCCAGACGTTGACTTTAAACAACAATTAAACAACAAATTAATCTATGAAAGAAACAGAAATAAGAATGCAGTCTGTTGCAACACAGACTAAATATAAAGTTTGCGGAATAGAAAACAAAATCCTGTTTCCTTATCAGTCCATCTCACCTCATAGGAACAGTCATACCCTCTCAAGAAATACGTTTACCCTCGATGTACCCAAATGGGTCTCTAAAGCCAGTTGCTTTGCCTTTCTTTCTGGCTTGTTCGATTCTTGGCCATAATTCACATCTTAAAAGTCTGTCTTCCTTTGTCAAATCCTCCACAAAACGGATGCCAGCTTCTTTACATACCAAAGACGTCTTGGTTCTTTTCCACATTTCATCTCGGACCATCTTGCAGGCGAAGACAATGATCACATCTCTGGGACGACTGACCTCCTTCCTCCCCACCCGATGCATGACATCCACAGCCTTCGAAATGATAGCGGCAAACTCAGGTGTTATCTTACCAAGAAGCTGAATCACATCCTCTCTTATATGTTCACTTGAGGTCTCCTTGATACCTTTTATCCGAAGACACCACTTTCTTTTGTACCGTTCCCTCTTCCAACACACAAACTTTCAATTTGCTTCTCCATCATTTTGATTTTGTCTTTGCATTCTTTTAACTCCTGTGCATTTATTTGCATGGATTTGGTGATGCTAACAATCATCACGCTGTGTTGTTTCATTTGTATACCTATCTCCTCATGCTGAACATGTACCTTGGTTCAAAGTCCTTTGATCGCCTCTAGTATAGCAAAATTGGACAATTCATTTTCTTCACTCTCTGTCAGCTTTTTGTATTTTATTTTTCCTTTCTGGGGTTTACAAGGTGTGGGTGGGTCAGAGTCAGGACCTTGTTCCCTTTGCTTGAACTTTGAGTTATGTCCATAGCGTAACAATGATCCTCCACATCATTCATGATTTCAACAGCTTTTTTCTGTGGGCAAGGGTTTAACTGTTGGAAATAATAATAAAATAATCTGATTGTCTATTTACATTAAGTGCAAATATGTCGCCTTGTTGGCAGACATCAAATTCACTCACCAACGTGTGATTGGGCCAGATTACAAAAGACGATCGTCAATAATCAGGTTCAGTGCCATAGATGATAAAGTAGGATAGTGTTAGTGTAGGTCTTGGCCTTTTGTTCCATATAGGAGGCATTTATTTAATAATTTGATTTTAACATTGATCACAATGCTAAGGTGCATATGACTTCCGCTATTTGCCATAAGTAATTAGTAGAATAACCTGCTATTTTAACATGCTTATTGTAAATTGCATCTATCACAAAAAAAAAGAAGCCATTTTCACAGTACCGTGGTCATGAAAACTTAATGTTTGCATGCGTTTTTTAAGCACTGCAGTTTAAAACAAATGATTTTAGGCCGAAAATCTCTTACCGCTCTTGACTTAATCACGTTTGTACTTTTGTAACTAGAATAAAATAAATAACTAAAGCCAATGCTAATAATTATGCATTTATATATATATATACACACACACACACACACACACACACACACACACACACACACACATATATATATATATATTAGGGGTGTAACGGTTCACAAAATTCACGGTTCAGTTCGATACGATACACTGATGTCACAGTTCGGTACGTTTTAGATACAGCAAAATGTAAAAACATCTCAACTTTTCAGAATGCCGCAAACGCACCGCGGGTCATGTGACAAGAACTAACCAATCAGCTTCATCCTTACCCGTAACAACGTTGAAAGCTCAGCCAAGATAAAGGAACAGCTGATCATAGTTGTATATGGATTGCAATTTCGAAATAAATTTAGTAGCAGAGCTAGCCGACTGCAAGCGATTTTTAGAGCTGCAAATCCATTTATCCTTTGCTGAAATTTCCGCGTCTTCATGGAGAGAGCACGTCATGGTTGCTTAGCAAAGGCAGACGCCTCAGGGGCGCAACTGCCTGAGCGCTTTGGAAAGGAGGAGAAAGACGCGCCTAGCGTTTTCCACACGTTTTTAGGCGCGATATGTGAATGGCCCCTAAGGCGCTCGCTCACTCAGCACAGGCTGAAGGCTCGTTGCAAAATGTCTAATGAATTTAACAGACCAGAAATAGAAGATCCTCCAATAACCAACAGGTCTGGTGTTTGGGTGCACTTTGGATTCCCTGTAAGCTATATTTTTTCGTCTTTTCCCAGATGCTGACACACTAAGGTGATGTCGGCGTAAATGAGTTGACATGTTTCAAGTATTCCCGCTGGGGTTTTTTATTTTTATTTTTATTCCCGCTGGCGTACCCTATTGTCATGTAGCAGATGCGACCGTTGTTTTTTTATCCACCACTCTTTTGCCATCACCATTATAGCTTACATAGTTGTCCACCAAAATAAAAGATCAGCTGGTTTCAGTCATAAAGGTACAAGGGTCTCCCTTGTAAGTGCTGCAAAAAAATATGCATTTATATGCAAAAATATGCTAAATAATTTTTTAAAGACCTTTAAATATTATTGTATTTGGATTGTTCTACTACATGTTTTTAACAATACATCCATGCATACTCTGCAAAATAAAGTTTGGGATTATTTTCATCTGTTTTATATAGTATGTTTCCAAAATAAAACTGCTGTTTTACAATTTTGAGGATGTGGTAGTTTATTGAGGTTGATTGTAAAGCCATTGCTGCCAGTCATTTGATTTTTAGCCTTTATCATGTACAGTGTTGATCTAAATGCAAACTATCTAATTGAATATCTAATTGAACATACAATTGTGTATTTATACATGGTGCAAGGTACGACGATGAAACAACGTCATATTAACAACGTTCATTAACTTTTCAAAATCAACACCGAATTCAGCGTTAATCCAAGGTCTCCAGAACGATCACAATTCCCCCGTGATGGAGGTAAGACGGTGAAACAGTGTCCTGATTTCAACAGTGACTCAATGTCGCGATTTCAACGGTGAATCAACGCCGCGATTTCAACAGTGAATCAACGTTGTGATTTCAACATAGATACAATTTGCAAAATCGAAGGGTAATTCAACGGAACCCTTGCACTTGACGTTGTTTCAGCGTTGAATCAACGTTGAAATGCCGACTGGGTTGTTTCTTTTAATTTAGAATAAATCTACATAAGCAAACAGACCATGTACAGTAGGCTAAAAACAAACTCTTTATGTATTTAAAAAATTTCAACTAGAGTAAAAGAAGACATGGAAGCAAAATAGACCAAAATCTCAATTTAAAAGTACATGACCTGCCTTAAACAATAACTTCATAATTTTGCAATGGGTTTTAATTATTTTTGCTGTGTTTTTCCTGTAAAATAACAAATGATCACCAACTGCCTTTTTCAGTTTAGTGTGAACTGTGAATGACTTTGTATAATTTGAAGTGTTACATATTACAATAACACCAATAATATAAAAAAAATGTGTTGCCAATATTTTTTTGTAAAAACACGCCCCTCTGCTATGTGCAGTCATTTATTCTAAATATATACTTTGAAACTATAGTAGCTAAGAAAACATGCACAGGATAGTTTCATTTGTTGTTGCCTGTTTTTTGTGATAAAATTAATGAATGTTAAAGAAGACCATGGTCTCTGTGAACTGATTATTCTGACACTGTTGAAAAATGAAACAGTTGTGTCAATATATTTAACGTTACCCATTTATTTGAATCCCCTCACACTTATGAAGGACAAAAAAATGACAGAAGAAAAAAAAAATAAATAAATGTAGAAATAAATAAATAAATGCAGAAATAATAGTGAAAATAAATACATTTTGGTAATATAAATGGCTATTTCTGTATTTTTGCATGTATTTATTTATGCATTTCTATATGTATTCATTTATGTATTTATACATTTATTTATTTATTTCCACATATCTATATTTATTTTCCTTGTGCCTGTATGCTAATTGAGTGGGGGGTGCCAACATCAGTCTGAAACAGGATTGGTTAGCTGGAGGCCTATCGAATTACATTTAGTTCAATAATAACGAACGTAACTTTTTCAGAAACTATCAAACATATGCCATTACAAAGGAAGAAAAACAGAATGAAAATGTAAAAAATGAACTCCGTCGCAAAAATGTAACAGGCTCTTCAAATATGCTTCATTTTTGTTAATGTTTTTCAAAGATTCGTTTTTGCTGATCGTGGATTCTTAATTCATTGCCACAGATTTCGCTTACGTTTCACAGTTTTTCGTTTGGTGTTTTGACCCAAACCTCTCGTGGGGGCGGGGTTAACAGTGATCTACTCTGATTGGATAGTGAGCTTTTGATGGACAGGTGCTCTCTGACCAGGAAGTACAGACGTCACTCAATGGCGCGCACTGCGCATATTGAAATCTCTTGTGGTGATTAAATCTGGTCTCTACTGCAAAAATTATTTTTCACAGACAAAGTGAAAGACATTTATTTTAAGCTCATACACAGGTTCTACCCTGTAAAGAAGTTTATACAAAGATTTAAATCTGACATTGATCTTACACGCTCTTTTTGTTCGAGTTCTGAAGAAACTGTTCACTTATTTTGGTCATGTCACTACACCCAGAAACTTTGGGAGGATATTGGTGTGTTTGTCAAGTGTAAGATTTTGCCAGGCTTCTCAGTACATATGAAAAACATTAAATTTTAGTGTTATGACTCTGACCCCACAAACGAAAATATCAGTTTTGTTATTCATTAAAAAAATTATAATAATTTCACATTCACAAATGCAAATTCTCCAACTGTAAACCTGTCTTCTCTGTTTTTTCTGAAAGAAATGGAAAACTATTTGAATGTAATCTCACTATATACTAATATGAAAGGACTGTTAGAATTTGCTCCGCCTTTGATCGTGTGTGATTTTGTTTAGATTTTGGCCCTCTTTTCTTTAGTTCTATTTTATTCTTTCTTTCTTTTTTTGTGGTTGATATTATGTGATGTATGTTTATACTTTTGTATGTTTTAGTTCTCTGCATTAATAAAAAAAAGAAAAAGAAAAAAACTCTTGCGGTGATTTGTATGCAATACGTGCCTTGTATTACTAAATATGTAAATAATATTTGCCCTTCGATCATCTCAGTCTGTAAAGATGAGCTCTCAGGAGACACGGAGCGGATCATCTTCCACCTCCGCTTGTCCTTCAAGGCAGCTTGAAGTAAGCTTGTGTTACTGAAGTAACCAATAACATCGATACAAGTTTTTCATGTTACAGTGTGCTACAGTTTGTTGCGGGTTATTACTGTCATTCAGTAACACAAACTTACTTCAAGCTGCCTTGAAGGACAAGAGCAAATCTTTATATTTATATTTATTCATTTAGCAGACGCTTTTATCCAAAGCGACTTACAGATGAAGACAGTGGAAGCAATCAAAAACAACAAAAAGTGCATTGATATATAAGTGCTATAACAAGTCTCAGTTAGGTTAACACAGTACACGTAGCATGGGATTTTAAATAATATAATAAATAAAAAGAAAACAGATAGAATAAAAAAAAGAATAGATCAAGCTAGTTAGAGGTCTTTGCACACACACACACACACACATACAATTGCATAATAAACTAGAATTAAAAGTTAGTGAACTAACTTTGATGTTGGCTTGGCCACAGTACTTGTGTGCCCAACATTCTTGAGCTGCCCCACTGCAAAAAAAAAAAAAAAATACACCTGTAACAGTTTTTTTTTTTTTTTTTCATGGTCCCTTGCTGTTTTCCTTTCTAATAAAAAGCCTAGGATATGATAACAGCTATGACAGGGTTGTCTAGCTGGATGCGAAATAAATTCTGCCTATTTTTCTCATGTTTGCTATTTCACAGTCCTGTCACCATCGTGTTGTGGGCAACGACACACAAGGTAACTGAAACAATGCGGTTTAAATCAAGGTGATCATAAGGGGTCCAAGCACAATGGTTTGTATAGATGATACAGTTGCACAATGGACATGTATCTTTGCAAGTAAATTATGAGTCCTTTTGTGAGTACTATTATATGCACAACATGAAAATAGATAACTATTATAGTGTCCCTTCTTCACTTTTTCAGTAATGTGTGATAACTTGATAAATATATTGGCAATACTATTAAAATATGATCAAATTTAATGGTTTTTAGGAGATGATCGTTTTTGCATAATTACTATATTGGGTTTTATGAAAGTTTATAAAAAAATTATTAATATTTATTATTTTTTTTTATGCACATAAATGAAACATTTTCAAGTCTTTGTTTGAACAGATGAGGTGTGCTATATAATCTTTTCTAACTGATTGGACTTACGGTTTTCATAAAAATAAATATTAAAAATCATAAAAATCCCATAGACTTTAATTAACAGGATGTTCAGATAAGCCAAGCTCCAAATCCCATTAGACTCAATCAGACTTTGCTTCTATGAACTATTCTAATCAATTTAAACTCATTCAAACTCATGTAATATTTCAAATGTATTTATGTGCATAAATAAAAAAATATATAAATAATATAATATAATAAAAGAGGGAGGGAGAGGGGGATTTTCGCTATGGGGGTCTGAAAAGTCGATAAATCTAGCGACAAAGTCGCTAAGTTGGCAACACTGGCAGCATTACCAGTAGGCTTCCTTGTACCAGCGAAATCAAGGCAGTAGTAGTAGATTCGATCACATCGCTCTAACCAATCCTTCTTCAGACTGATGTTGGCACCCCCTCTCAATTAGCATACAGGCGCAGGGAAAAGTAAATGTAGAAATGTGGAAATACATAAATAAATACATGTAGAAATAAATAAATATATAAATACATATATTTTTGCCCTGCCCCTGCCTGTACCTGTATTTCAGGGTAGGTGTTCTTGATCAGGTAGAACATCTTGCGGTGGGAGTTCAGATCACCCAGCGTGAGCTTTTCACTGGCCCCTTCTTTTGTTTTGCCCTTTGACTTTTCCTCTAGCGTGTTGTCCTCCCTGATCCTCTTCACCTCCCGTCCGCCCTGCACCGCAGCCTCCATGGACAGCGCGAGCAGCTCTCTCAGATCCACAGTCCTCTTCTGTCTGAACGAGGCGATTCTACTAGATAAAACTCCCGCGTAAAGGTGATAGATCACGCCGACTCCTAGTAAGCAGAACACGGCTATGCCGAGCGGGGACAACCGGATGCCCATCGGAGCCATAACAAAGGCGGACGTGTGAACAAAACCGATGAACACGAGAACGGCAACAGCTAAACTATACGTGTGCCTCTTTGGTGATCATTTGCACGTAATTTTAACGCTACTAAATCAAGTGTTATTTATTTCCTTCACTGGTGAAATCCAGATTAGGTCATGCGAAAACTTCCTTCGTTGGTTTGTAGTATATTCCCTAGTCTTAGTACAAATATCTGCTTTCTCACAGTGACAGATGTATGTGACAGCGAGTAATACTGTATGCATTCCACGTCCACCGTCGTGTCAACCAAGGCTGAACTAACACTACGTTATACTTCCTGGTCAAGAATAAACAGTTTTGAGCACGAGAGAGCGCCCTCTACTGCTTCAGCATCATAAACCTCTCCGAGACAGGGGTAGATGCAGCCTGGAGCAATGGGCGCGCCGAAAGGTAGGGGCGTGCCAAAATGTAGGGGCGTGGCTAAAGGTTTCTCATTGGTGGAAGGTAGTGATGGCAAAATGAGGCTTCCTGAACCACTGAGACCACGCAGCCTGTCCGTTCCGGGAGATTTATTGTTTTTAAGTTCTAGAATTGAGTTACTAACTTCAAATAAAGTAATTTCACTATCACAGAGATTTCTGTAATCGCTTGAGATAGTTTTTTTTTAAATTACATACTCTGCACTCTCTCTATATGTGGACAACAAAATTTGTAAATCAGTTGATAAAATCCTGTTTAATTTTGTTTGGAAAAACAAAATCTATTATATTAATAAGTCTGTATTAATGAACACGTATGAGCATGGTGGGTTGAATTTCCTTGATTTCTCTTCTTTGAACAATACTTTCAAAATTAATTGGATTAGACAGTTTTTGTGTAACCCAAACTCAATCTGGAATTTTATCCCTAATTACTATTTTTCCAAATTAGGTGGTCTCCCTTTCCTATTGATCTGCAATTATAATATTGCTAGAATCCCTTACAATTTATCTAAATTTCACAAACAGGCATTACTTGCATGGTCATTAATCTTTAAGCACAATTTCTCCCCTCACCGGTACTTCATTTGGAACAATCAAGACATTGTATATAAGAGAAAATCTTTGTTTTTTAGTAGTTGGTTTGAGAAAAACATTCTGATTGTTTCCCAGTTATTTAACTCAGAAGGTCTTCTTTTAAGTTACGAAGAATTTTTATGTAAATTAAATTTTCCAGTAACTCCCAAAGAATTTTCCATTGTCATGGATGCTATTCCTAAAGGAGCTGTTATGCTTTTAAGGGACTCTGTTAGATCAACCAGCACTTTATCTATTTTCTTTAGACCCATTTGAACTCCCAGTAGGAAAACTATGCTTTCTGTCACCTTCTCCATCACGTAACTTTAAGATTAGTTCACTTTTTCAAAAGGAGCTTGTAACAACTCCTTATGTTGTGTTTTATTGGAGGAATGTGGTTGATCATATTGATTGGAAAAAAGTATGGAATCTGTCTTCGAAATACATAATAACAAACAAGGTTAGAGAGATCTCATTCAAATTATTACACAGATTTTACCCAAATAAAGTGTTTTTGAAAAGATTTAAATCAGACATCGATACAAGCTGTTGTTTTTGTGGTGACCCTAATGAAACAGATGTACATATATGTTGGGATTGTCCTCACACACAGCAATTTTGGATTGAATTCTGTAGTGTTGTCAATCGCAGTGTGCTCCATGGTTTCTCTCTGCTTTTTAAGGATGTACTGTTCGGCTTCTTTAATATACCAAAAGATAAAATTAAGGAATATTTTATTATTAACCTATTATTACTTCTTGCTAAATTTCACATTCACCGTAGTAAATTCAATCGTCAAAATTCTTTATATATTGTTTTTGAAAAAGAGGCTCAACAGTATATTCAAACTATTTCATCTTCTAAGAATCTCAAAGCTTGTAAAACGATTCATTTATTTAATATTTTTAATTTATTTTGTTAAAGTTTTTGTTTTGTTAAATGATTCTTAA
Source organism: Carassius gibelio (assembly GCF_023724105.1). Classification (NCBI taxonomy): domain Eukaryota; kingdom Metazoa; phylum Chordata; class Actinopteri; order Cypriniformes; family Cyprinidae; genus Carassius; species Carassius gibelio. The sequence goes on from NC_068372.1 coordinate 665,328, forward strand.
ATTATGCTTTGCGTGTACTGTCACCTCTTTGCACGTGATGTTGATATTATCTGTATTTGTATTTTTGGTACCTTGGCATTAAAAAAAAAAAAAGAGACCTCGCAGCCCATTGCTTCACCAAAAGGTTCATTACTCAAGGCTTCATTCATTATTGCTTAGTGACACCTAGCTACTGTGCAAAGAAATAGCAGGCCAATAAAAACATACTGAATCAAATGACCTGAGCAGACATCTGTCCATTGCCTGGGTATCAAATAAAATAAGTTTCTTTCTCTGTCTGAATTTACTTGTGTTTACTGTCACACACAGTTCATTCATTATTCATAAATTGTTTGGAAAGTGACAGTAGTAACAACATAAGTGAGACGGTGTTGAGTGTAGTTCTTATGGTGGAGGGAGTGTAATAACGCAAATTGCAACAGAAAAGTGTGGGGTGGGAAAGGTTAAGAATTGTTTCTGGTGTGTTTTGTGCATTGAACTGTTACTAGTTTTAGTGCAGTGTTGTGTTTATGGGACTATGGATTTAGAGGAACAAACTGCAACACTGGGTGGGTGAAGGAAGGATCACACATTCTTTTTATAGGTGTGTTGGGGCTTAGACGATTCCTCCTTTTGGACAGAACCTCTCCAGCCTTGGAAAAGGTCCTTTCGCATGGAACAGAGGAATGTCAGTGCCAGCTGGTATAAATGAGGATACAGATGTTTATGTTGAGCCCAATATACTAGTGGATCCTCAGATCTTGTGAGATTCACTTTGGATAAATATTGATTTGATTGATAAAGATTGTTAGTAGTCTGTGTTATTGTTGTATGTCAGCTCCTTTAGGCACAGCAAGCATTTCACCTAGAAACATAAATGAATAGACATGAAATATAATACAGCCTTATAGTGAGTATTATTATTAGATCAAGACAGTTAAACAATAATAATACACATACCTTATTGTGACCAACCATTTCAAAAAAACTCCCAGACGAGGAGGATTTCCTCTTTCTTGCTGGCTCCATTACAAGGAAAAAGGAAGAGGTCACACAAAGCAAAAAAATCCAAAAGGGCAATCCAAATCAAAAAGCAGTCCAGTCCAAATCCAAAAAACTAATCCAAATCCAAAAAACTAAAAAATATCTAATTAATATAACAATACTATAATATAACTACTTTAATTAATAATAACAATATACTATAACTAATATAACCTGATATAATCTAATAATATACAGCCCTAACACCTATATGACACAATAACGATGACAACATAACTATCTAACTCAAACTCTGACTCGCTGACTCTACTACAACTGATTCATCTACTCCTGACAACACCCACAAGGTGGCGTGAGTTTCGAACCCCCTTTATCCAGAACCGACACTCCACACAAACATCTCTGTTAGGTATGTAACCATGGTTCCCTGAATAGGGAACGAGATGCTACGGTGACGTCACCACGTATGGGAACACCTTCGGTGTGACAAATGTCTGAAGCCCTATACCATCCCGCCAATCCTATTGGCCAAATAGCGCATGGCACCACCCTACGCATGCGCACGCATCATATACCTGGGTGCCGCGCGCCATTTCGCTCAGATTTCATGACTGAAGAAGAAGAATGCTATCAAGGTATGGCACGGCCAGGACCGCAGCATCTCGTTCCCTATTCAGGACTATTTTTAAAAACTTTTAGAGTGGCTGGTGTCACTCCATCAGAAAAACGGTCCTGAAGGAACTCCAGTACTGAAGCCAGAAATTAAGATTTCCACACCAGGCTGTAAACAGTCTCCACTTCACCCCGTTGTCTTCCGCATCGAACGATTTCGGTGACACGGCGGTGTGTGATGTCGCTAAAACTATGGATGTCGACCGAATTTCTCCTGACAGGGGTTCGGCTGGGAATTTTTGCTTTCCAAGAGACTGTCACGGCGGACGCGTGTTTGACCGGTTGGGGAGCTGTTTGTCAAGGGCGCCCAGCCCACGGAGTGTGGACAGCGGCTCAACGCAGCTGGCACATAAACAGGTTGGAATTACTGGCAGTTTTTCTGGCTCTCCAGTATTTCGCGAATCTGCTGATCGGCCGTCATGTGCTGCTCAGATCAGACAACACAGCGGTTGTGTCAAACCTGAATCATCAGGGAGGATTACACTCTCGCCCCCTGTGCAGGCTGGCGAGACATGTTCTTCTTTGGTCTCAGGACAAATTTCTGTTGATCCGAGCTGTTCATTTCCCCGGACGATTGAACTTCGGAGCGGATTTGCTATCCAGACAGGCTCTGGAACAAGGGGAATGGAGATTACACCCCCAGACGGTGAATCTCTTATGGCGGATTTTCGGCAAAGCGAAAGTGGATTTATTCGCGTCGAACATGACTACGCATTGCCCGCTATGGTTCTCCCTATGCCCCCCATCACCCCTGGGTGTGTATGCGTTAGCTCACAGCTGGCCCAGGACCAGTTTGTATGCTTTTCCCCCGATTCGTCTGATCCCAGCAGTATTATCCAGAATACGGCTGGAGAGAGTGGAACAGCTGCTGCTGGTGGCTCCGCGGTGGCACACGCAGCCGTGGTTTGCGGACCTGATCAGTCTGCTAGCGGGCTCTACATGGGAGATTCCCCTCAGACAGGATTTATTATCACAAGCACAGGGACTGATTTGGCACCCGAGGCCAGATCTGTGGAAACTGTGGGCGTGGCCTCTGAGCGGAGTGCGTTAGTATGTCCCGGCCTTTCCATTGAACTACTGAGACTTTACTGAATTCTAGAGCAGCTTCTACCAGACGCTTATATGCTTTCAAGTGGAGACTGTTTACAGCCTGGTGTGGAAATCGTAATTTCTGGCTTCAGTACTGGAGTTCCTTCAGGACCGTTTTTCTGATGGAGTGACACCAGCCACTCTAAAAGTTTACGTGGCAGCCATTTCAGCTTACCACGAATATATAGACGGTGCCTCAGTGGGCCGTCATCCACTGGTTTCTCGTTTCATACAGGGTGCGCGACAGCTGAGACCTTTCCACCTCGTGCGAGTTCCTTCATGGGATTTATCCATTGTGTTGCAGGGTTTATCAGGGCATCCGTTTGAGCCCTTGGAATCTGTATCCGATAAAATCCTGACTCTGAAGACACTTCTTCATATGGCTTTATCCTCCCTCAAGAGAGTTGGGGATTTACAGGCTCTCTCTGTCTCACCCTCGTGCATGGAATTTGCACCGGGCTCTGTAAAGGTGCAGTTGCGACCGAGGCCTAATTATGTTCCTAAGGTCGCATCTAATCCCTTTCGCTTTCAGCAAGTGGTCCTGGAAGCTTTACAGCCCCATGGCGTGAGTCTGACCAGCTGTTTGTCTGTTTTGGACATAAGAGTAAAGGCCATGCGGTTACAAAACAGCGCATGTCCCATTGGCTGGTGGAGGCAATATCTTTAGCCTATGAGGCGCGCGGACTCGCTTCGCCCTTAGGAGTTAAAGCTCATTCCACTAGAGCTGTGGCTTCTTCTCAAGCTTTTCTCAGTGGATCTTCTATGGATGATATCTGTGCTGCGGCAGGATGGTCCTCAACGAGCACTTTTATCAAGTCCTACAGTCTGGATGTGAGGATGGCTCCTGGCTCCCGGGTTCTCTCCGCTTGAGCAGATGCTTCCTCGGATCCCAGCTATCAGGTACGTCAGGCGTTATGGTATAGCGCTCCCATACGTGGTGACGTCACCGCAGCATCGAAGTGACCTATGAAAGGGAACATCTCGGTTACATATGTAACCATGGTTCCCTGCATAGGGAACGAGATGCTGCGGTCCTGGCCGTGCCATACCTTGATAGCATTCTTCTTCTTCAGTCATGAAATCTGAGCGAAATGGCGCGCGGCACCCAGGTATATGATGCGTGCGCATGCGTAGGGTGGTGCCATGCGCTATTTGGCCAATAGGATTGGCGGGATGGTATAGGGCTTCAGACATTTGTCACACCGAAGGTGTTCCCATACGTGGTGACGTCACCGTAGCATCTCGTTCCCTATTCAGGGAACCATGGTTACATACATAACAGAGATGTTTGTGTGGAGTGTCGGTTCTGGATAAAGGGGGTTCGAAACTCAGTAGATGAATCAGTTGTAGTAGAGTCAGCGAGTCAGAGTTTGAGTTAGATAGTTGTGTCGTCATCGTTATTGTGTCATATAGGTGTTAGGGCTGTATATTATTAGATTATATCAGGTTATATTAGTTATAGTATATTGTTATTATTAATTAAAGTAGTTATATTATAGTATTGTTATATTAATTAGATATTTTTTAGTTTTTTGGATTTGGATTAGTTTTTTGGATTTGGACTGGACTGCTTTTTGATTTGGATTGCCCTTTTGGATTTTTTTGCTTTGTGTGACCTCTTCCTTTTTCCTTGTAATGGAGCCAGCAAGAAAGAGGAAATCCTCCTCGTCTGGGAGTTTTTTTGAAATGGTTGGTCACAATAAGGTATGTGTATTATTATTGTTTTACTGTCTTGATCTAATAATAATACTCACTATAAGGCTTTATTAGATTTCATGTCTATTCATTTATGTTTCTAGGTGAAATGCTTGCTGTGCCTAAAGGAGCTGACATACAACAATAACACAGACTACTAACAATCTTTATCAATCAAATCAATATTTATCCAAAGTGAATCTCACAAGATCTGAGGATCCACTAGTATATTGGGCTCAACATAAACATCTGTATCCTCATTTATACCAGCTGGCACTGACATTCCTCTGTTCCATGCGAAAGGACCTTTTCCAAGGCTGGGAGGCTTTGGAAAAAGCCCCTACACCTATAAAAAGAATGTGTGATCCTTCCTTCACCCACCCAGTGTTGCAGTTTGTTCCTCTAAATCCATAGTCCCATAAACACAACACTGCACTAAAACTAGTAACAGTTCAATGCACAAAACACACCAGAAACAATTCTTAACCTTTCCCACCCCACACTTTTCTGTTGCAATTTGCGTTATTACACTCCCTCCACCATAAGAACTACACTCAACACCGTCTCACTTATGTTGTTACTACTGTCACTTTCCAAACAATTTATGAATAATGAATGAACTGTGTGTGACAGTAAACACAAGTAAATTCAGACAGAGAAAGAAACTTATTTTATTTGATACCCAGGCAATGGACAGATGTCTGCTCAGGTCATTGATTCAGTATGTTTTTATTGGCCTGCTATTTCTTTGCACAGTAGCTAGGTGTCACTAAGCAATAATGAATGAAGCCTCGAGTAATGAACCTTTTGGTGAAGCAATGGGCTGCGAGGTGTCTTTTTTTTTTTTTTTTTTTTTTAATGCCAAGGTACCAAAAATACAAATACAGATAATATCAACATCACGTGCAAAGAGGTGACAGTACACGCAAACACTCCCTGATGATTCAGGTATGACACAACCGCTGTGTTGTCTGATCTGAGCAGCACATGACGGCCGATCAGCAGATTCGCGAAATACTGGAGAGCCAGAAAAACTGCCAGTAATTCCAACCTGTTTATGTGCTAGCTGCGTTGAGCCGCTGTCCACACTCCGTGGGCTGGGCGCCCTTGACAAACAGCTCCCCAACCGGTCAAACACGCGTCCGTCGTGACAGTCTCTCGGAAATCAAAAATTCCCAGCCGAACCCCTGTCAGGAGAAATTCGGTCGACATCCATAGTTTTAGCTACATCACACACCGCCGTGTCACCGAAATCATTCGATGCGGAAAACAACGGGGTGAAATATTCCACCTTTTCGTCCACCACTGAAAAGGGCTCATGTGAAGTAATCCCAGACGAATTACGGGGAATGCCGCTGCCATTAGACCTAAAAGCCTGAGGCACAATCTCACTGTCACCGTGCGACCCGCTTTGAAGCGCCGCACGCATGACACAATCGACTGATCGAGCGGGAGAGAAAGCTTCGTTGTCATCGAGCCAGAATCCAAATCTATTCCCAGAAAAGTTACCCGTTGAGAGGGGATTAAAAGACTTTTCTGGAAATTCCTGCGTAAGCACAGGCTGTTTAAATGATTCAGCACAAGATCCCGATGAGAGTGTGCTTGAGTCTGCGATTGCGCTAGCACCAGCCAATCGTCCAAGTAATTCAAAACACAAACACCCTGGAGCCGCAACGGGGCCAGAGCTGCGTCCACGCATTTTGAGAAAGTACGGGGAGCTAAAGCCAAGCCAAAGGGAAGAACGCGGTACTGATACGCTTTGCCCTCTAAAGCGAATCTGAGGAACTTCCTGTGTCTCTTGATGATCTGAATATGAAAATACGCATCCTTCAGATCGATCGTAATAAACCATCGATCGTAAACAAAACATTTGGTTGGATCTGAGACAGAATAGATTTTACTGTCAACATCTTGAATTTGCTCGGCCTGAGTGCAAGATTCAGACGGGGTAAATCCAGAATGGGCCGTTATCCGCCGTCTTTTTTTGGTACCACAAAATAACGGCTGTAAAATCCTGCCTCCATCTGAGAGGGGTGTACTTCTTCTATAGCCCCTTTTGCTCAGCAGAGTTGACATTTCCTGTCGCAGCACCACTATTTCCGTAGGCTTCATCGCCGTGGAAAGAATTCCACGGAAAGGAGGCGGGCCTTTCCGAAACTGACTGGTGTATCCGTGACAAATTGTGCGTAACACCCATTGAGAAATGTCGGGCAAGCGTTCCCAAAATCAAAACTGAAACTCGCGTCTCAAAACTTCCGCTTCCTGCAACGCTGTCATACACATTAAATACACGCCTGTGGCGTTCGTGCACAGGGGAAGTGTATGCATAAGAGTCATTGCGTCCCGTTGTGTATAATCCTGAAACGTGTCCACGGCAGGAATTAGGCCAACAGATTGAACATCGGGCTCTGCCGCTAGCGAAAAAGCAGCGGCTGTGCGAGCCGTCATAAACGGGTCGTCTGTGTAGGACCCCTGAATCGCCCCTCAAATTCCAAAAGCAGGATTGCGCAGAGTGTCTGAGGGAGCGTTTGGCATTACAGCTCGATCCAATGCTGCTCGAGGCGCTGTTTGCGGCGAGACAGTCAATGTTTGAGCATGGGGACTGCAATGAGAGTGTCGGATGCGCGAAAGCGGTCCAACAGCGCTCTCCCGTGGAGGGCACAGTCCCTGGCAAGCAAACAAACAGATCAGGCACCATAGGTGAAGGCTCCTCTCAAGAGGCTGCTCGCTGGCGGTGAGAGGAGGTTGAGCGAGAATGCGCGGGCGCTTCAACCTCCCTGGGTCTGCGGGGAATCAGCTGTCGGAAAGCGGCTGATTGCTGTTTCGCTGCCCTGAACTTTTCCACTACCGAAGAAACAGCCTCTCCGAACAAACCATCCTTGGAAACAGTGGCATCCATGAGGAAAGATTTGTCCTTTTCCTTGATATCGGTGAGATTAAGCCAGAGGTGGCGCTCAACCGAAATCAAACTGGCCATGGAACGGCCCACTGCTCGAACAGTATGCTTGGTAGCACGTAGCGCCATATCCGATGCTCTATGCAGTTCTTTTACTGCCTCTGGCGTGGTACCCTCCCCTTTGTCAAGTTCCTTTAATAGCTCCGCTTGGTAGGCCTGAAGGACCGCCATAGAGTGGAGCAAAGCAGCCGCCTGGCTAGCAGCCATGTAGGATTTCCCCACCAGGCTAGACGTGACTCGACACGCCTTAGAATGAAGAAGGGGGCAAGACTTCCATGCCGCAGCCGAATTAGGCGCAAGGTGTTCGGCGAGAGTCTCTTCCTACGGGGGCATCGTTGTGTAGCCATGGTTCGCCATATCAGAAACGGTGGCGAAATTGGCAGCCGCAGCATTAGTGATCCGTGCCAAAAACGGCTGTTTCAAGGACCTCTAAGCATCCTGGTGGAGGTCCGGGAAAAAAGGTAAAGGCCTCCGGGGCTGTGTAAGTGTCTGACTAGTTAAAAAACGGTCGTCAAGCTTAGAGGAGGGTTGGGCCTTGGCCTTCTCAACCTCCCAGTCCAGCCCCAATTTACCCACCGCGGGAGAAACCATGTCCAACAGCTCACTGTAGGAGGGGGAAACACGCCTCTCCTGTCCCCTAGGAGGGAGAGGGCTAGTGTCGGCTGCGAAGTCCTCAGACCCCAAGGCTGCGGTGGATAGAACGTTGTCATCATAGCGTCCACAACTGAAGGAGATGGCACCGCATGCCTCTGGTGTGGGCTGTAAATCCTCATTAGAGAAGACGACAGGCTCAATAAAACTTTTATTCTGCAGCCGGGTAGGGGAAAGCGAGCGATGTGGAGAATATTTCAGCGCTGCGCTGTCCACGAAATCCATGTCGCACATGTCACCCCAAGCTATTGCCTCGTGTGGTGCCTCGGCAGGCGCAGAGGTGACATGACTGGGGTTAGACTCGAGTGCGACTTTGGAAAATACTTCCACTCTAGAGCGCAGTACTCTGAGCCCCAGGCCATCACAATGGGGCCAGGAAGAAAGGCCGCTAAGCGCCGCCTGTGTGTGATGCAAACCAAGACATACTACGCACCTGTCATGAGTGTCACCCACCGTGATGTACCTGGTACATGGCTCCTTGCATTTTCGGAAACTCATCGCGTCCGCGAAGAGGAGTTAAACACTGCTCGAAGAAAAAATCGCTGGAGAACGCGAGATGATTTTAGGGCACAGATGATTCGCTTTCCTGAAGGAATGAAATCTGAGCGAAATGGCGCACGGCACCCAGGTATATGATGCGTGCACATGCGTAGGGTGGTGCCATGTGCTATTTGGCCAATAGGATTGGCAGGATGGTTTGTCACATTCGTCATACCGAAGGTGTTCCCATACGTGGTGACGTCACCACATCATCGAAGTGACCTATGAAAGGGAACCGAGGCCTCGTTTGTCATCAGTCACATGTTTTCCATGTTAACAACACAAGCCTCGAATCGTGGCTTCATCTGGCACGCCCCTTTTTTCTCGACACAAGCTCCAACGCCTCGGTTCAAATGTCACATCACTAATAAGCTGTAAATATACATTTACGTAATTTCCTTAGACAAGGTACCGGCGATAAGACGTGAGGTGATTATTCATAGTTTATACGTTTATCTATACTTTATATACCACAAATATGTATATAGATAAGTTTGTTACAATACGATCATATTTTTCCTTTGTGTTATATCTTGCAGCTTTAGTAATTAGTTTATTGTTGTTGACAGACATATGTACAGTGAGACAAAACGATGACCGCAACGATGGCGAATCCTTCAGAGATGATTGCTTATATCTGCGTCCTTTTTGTACAATAGAGTACAGAATACATCCTGTAAGTATAATAATTATTACCACCTCTGCTATTACAACTGTTCTATGATAAATTCACAATCTGAAGACGATTAGACAAAAAAACCCTCTAATTTAGAGTTTGTTTCTACCTTTCTGCCAGGTCTCCAACTAATGCAGAGTATATTCAAGCTGCCAACAAACTGGGTTTGAAGAACCCTTTCCTGAGAAATATAGAAAGAAATGACTGTGTAAGTTAAATTGTTTTTAAACCATTGATTTATCTCTATCAACATAATCATACACAATATTGTAGTAACAAGATGTTGTAATCTTTAGGAGGGAGGATTCAATGTCTGTTGAGAATCATGTGAGTGTGCTACAAAGTGAGTATCAGAAAACATATCCAGACACATGGCCTGTCAAAGACCACACAGCAGGAACATTCTCCTGGAGATGCTGAGAAAGCACGGAAGGAATGTCTGAGGAGGATGTACTCCAAAAATATACCTACATAAGGACACCTGCTTGAGTGAGTATATTAAAGAAAAAATTCATCAACTGTAAAATATCTTGTTTCAATTCTTTTCAGGTAATATTTTATTATTCTTTACCTTTTTAGCCCATCTGTTAAAAATTTAAAGCAATAGTTTTAGAAAACAATGTAAGGTTTATCAGTGTATACAAGAACATGAAAAGCATCATATATTGTGAACCTTATACATTAGCTTCTGATTGTTTCTGCAGTTCTGCAGTGTATGCAGCTACACTGTCTGAGCCAAAGAGGATGCAACAGAATCTGATGAATCTGAAAAGTGTTTTCTTTTTTTCTCATTATTATTATAATTGTTGTTATTATTCTTTTTATTTGTTTATTTTATGAAAGGGGGACCCGGCTACACCTTTCCTACCATACACCTGATGGATATTGACTGTAAAATGGCAATCATAGTTCGAGGGCTCAATGTGGTGACAGAAGATGGAACAGATGTGTGTCAGTGCACCAGCCTTTGATGAAGCCTTCATAACAGCCTTGTGGATGTATTTTGCTTTCAACATTGCATATCCACCACACCTGAGAAAGACACTGACTTACCTTCAGAGGCACATTGTCAACATTAGAAAATCAAGGCAAGCACTGTCAGTAACTTTACTCTGAATGATTAGCCTCTTGTATTAGATTCTCATGCCTTGACTGTACCATTGCCCAAAGTGCACTCGAAGGACATTCACTCTTTTGAAGTTAACCCAACATGTTGGAGTGGTACATGCACATTAACCAAATAGCTTGCTCTATTCTTTTTCTATTCTATCTGTTTTATTATATTATTTAAAAGCCCTTGCTACGTGAACTGTGTTAAGCTAACTGAGACTTGTTATAGCTCTTATATGTCATTGCTCTTTTTGTTGTTTTTGATTGCTTCAACTCTGTCCTCATTTGTAAGTCGATTTGCATAAAAGCGTCTGCTAATTGAATAAATGTAAATGTAAATATTAGTATAACCTGT